>NC_143016.1:75598466-75954716 GCF_055824585.1 Amblyomma mixtum | reverse complement strand
CGCAAGTGAGCCCCCTGGCCCGCCCAACAGAGGGCCTCCGACCTCCGCTACCAACCGCTGTCCTGGCTTGCTCTTCTCCCTGACACTGAGAGCCTCGGTTGATGACAAAGCGCGTCATCTTATATTTGCGTTCATTGCAGCGGTCTTACTCGCGTTTAGACCAATATAGCGATAGAACGAGGAACTTCTAAAGTATATAGATACACTTGAGAGCAAGACTGCCATTACGTCGGCCCTTACGTTTTCCTTTGAGTTTAACGTGAACTTTTCTCGGCCTTTTTTACGACTGCTGCAAGAAGAAATAAGAAAGCGGACAGAGAAACGAGCGAAACTACTGCTGCTAAACGCTGCGTCACGTTTTTAATGAAAAATAAGAAACAGAGGAGTCATTGTCAGTTGATTATTTCGTGTTTTTTCCAAAAAAAAATGTAAAAGGGAAACCCGTCAGAAATCTCTTCCCGCTGGTGCGCCGTCGTCTTCGTGTTCTTCGTGGCTGTGGCGGATTAGATTCGTAGCCATTCAACCTGCCCCCTCTGGAGGAAAAGGCGAGACACTCCTATAAGAAGAAGCGCGCGGGAGTTTTTGAGCGCTCAGATCGGTTTCGGTGCGTCAGACTGCCGCTGCATTCAAACGGCGTCTATGACCGGTGTTCCCAAGCAAGTGGCACCGTGACTCACAGGGAAGCTTCCCAGTCATTTGCTATTCGCCTTTTCTTCCCTCTCACGTGATGCCGACAGTGATTTTTTCTTTTAATGATCGCGTCACTGTGTCAAGTGCGTCCATGTCTGTTGCTTTCCTAGCCCGTTATGTCCGCGTGACACAAGAAGGACCCGGATAATACAAGCGGATTCCCTGAGCACGAAACTGGTCGACGATGTGGCGGGCCCATTCACGTTCTACTGTCTTTTATTATCAACATATCATAAATACGACCTCCTTGAAGCTAAGACATCCATCTGCGTATATCTTTTTAGACTGCGCCTTATCTGATAAGAATTAAAAGGAAATTCGCATTATAAAAAATATTTTACCGGGACATTCAAATTTTTAGAAACGAATAACGACTTGCCAAACAGTCTAAAAAGTTTAGTTTTGGAGTTTTTTTATTACCGCGACAGCCCCGCAACCGAGGTAATTTGTGATATTCATGCCAGTAATACTGTACGTGAAGCAGAGATGGATCAATACTCTACCAAACTGTATAGTCGCAGCACTGCAGCAGCTGCTCCGCATAAACCAAACCTTGTATCATCTCAGTATCGGGATATGTACTCTTTAGCAAGAAACCATTCTTTCCCAACAGTGCAGGCCTTAGAGAGTAGCTTTGGGTATTGTTGACCAATCTTCAAAAATTTCTCTGCATTTAAGAGGTATCCTGTTTTGTATGTCTTGAAGAGAGGTCGGTCGCTTGGTCATCGCGCAGTGGTGTGCGTATAGAACTCACCCCCGGATGTCTACTCTCCACTGGTGGGCCCTCGCCGCTGCTTTTGACAAGGCCCACGACAAATCCAAATGCCTGTTACAAGAAGCGGAATGCTGCCTACGCTATATGCTATGAGAAAACTGCAACGGAGTGTTATTGGTTTGAAGAAATTTTTGTTATAGAAAGACAGCTGCAAACCTTAGTAAATTTACTGTCACCTAGGCTACCCAATAGGCATTTTCTTCTGGAAGGCAACAAAGGCAATAAATCATGTGACATATATTTTCAAGCAGTCTCAAAGCTTGACTCACAAGACAGAGATAAAGAGAGGGGGAAAGGCAGGGATGTTAACCAGAAAGGTTTCCGGTTGGCTACCCTGCACTGGGGAAGGGAATGAGGGGATTAAAAAGGGAAGAGAGAAGGAACGAGAGACAAAGTCACAATCTTGCAATCAAGGCAGTCTCCCGTAAAAGACAAAATAGTGCCTTGTGGGCCTTGATGGTAGTCGGCTGTTGTGGCCACGGACCAAGGATCTTGGCCTCTGTGAAAGGGCGGGGATAATCGTAAAATGTTGGGCAGATTCGGTTCACAGATCACCAGAATGGGAAGCGGTTGTGTCTGAAATCCGGGACTGGAGCCCGCGGGCATTCCAATGAAAAATAAAAGCTTGCTTGAATTTCTTAGGAAAAGATAGTTCCGGGGGAGCCATGGTGTCTTCTAATGTAGAGCTGCAAGAACTGGCTGTAGCGCGTCCAGTACTTCATTGCGTTGTGTGCTACTGGTGTGCGTAAGCTGGACAGCAGATCACGCATGACATTCATCAGTGACGTGAGGATTGCAATCACTTGCATATCTTGGCCATGGTCGGAATCATGCCTTTTGCCCGGATCAGTCGTATGTGTCGCACACATGGGGTGCGGCAACGTATCTGACGCAGTGCGCGCAGAGGCAGCAGGTCGTGAGTCACCGGTCGCCGGGCTTTCCTGATTTGTTGTCGGTGGAGGTGGACAAACTGCAGTGCCGCTTGGGGTCTTCTCTTCGATGGTATTTTGTTGCCTTCAACGACCTTGGGCGGCGGCGCGAACGACGTCGTCGCACCTTTGCAGCGGCTGCTCTGTGGGTGGAATGGTCACGCACCATTTGCTTCAGTACCGCCCTCTCAGTCTTTAGGCGAGGGCAGTCGCCGAGGAAGAGTCGTGAGGGCCACGACAGTTGAAGCACTTCAAGGCAGTCGCGCGGCAACTGTCGCCGCTGTGTGGCTCAGAGCATCTTGGGCACACGATGGAGTTGTGACAGACGCCGCTCACATGGCCAATCCTCATACATTTCCTACACTGTAGCGGCTTAGGTACAAATGGACGAACTGGGTGACGAAAGTGTCCCACCTTCACGTATGATGGAATGCAGTCACCCTTGAACGTCAGCGTGATGCATGTAGACCTTCCAAGGCACTGAACTTGCATTATGGAAATGCTGTTGGTTGCCGGCTTGATTAAGATGGGCAAGTCGGCGTCAAGGATGGCGATGTCGACGTGCAATAAAAAGTGCAAAGGTACTTTATAGAATCTCTAGATGTGATCTCACAGAAGGTGCAAATGCCCAAAAGTAACATAAAGTACAATGCAATTTGTGTGGCCTCCTGTCCTTACTGTAAAATAATGCGCTTTTTACCTCAAATCCTGTTAGTTCTAATAAGACTCGAAAATCGAGCACTATTGTCAGTTGCCATCGGACAACGTTCTTCTAAAGTTGCCAGTGTTGGTGGTGGAAAATAGATTTATTGGTGAGGCTGTGAGGGATCTCGGTCTGGAAGTGGAGCCCTTAGTACAGTGCCCCAAAAGCCGTCGAGGTCGCCGCAGCCTGGTGACCAGTATGCTTATTCTTTGTGTTCATATGTTCGATTTAAGGTCGTTAAACTATCCAGAAATATACGCCGCTCCTCTGACGAATTTTTCTCCACTGAGCCTCCTTGCAGCTCACATTTACCCTTTCTTTTTTAGTTCCTTTTTGTCTCACTTTGGTTTGTATCAGAATGAGCCACGGCGCTTATAGAGAGAGAAACGCGGCAATTTGATTTCAGAAAGGGTGGTGAGGCCGGCTGAAAGAAAATGCCTACAAATCCAGACCGGAGGAAGGAAATGCGGGTAGACGGAAAGAGAGAGGAAATTATACTGTAATTACGCCATAATCTTTGTTCTGTGTTAAAGGATTCAGAGAATGTCATGTGTTACAAGGTTAAATATATGAGGTGTAGGATAGTTCTAAGGCTTTTCTCTAAAAATCGAGGGAAAAAGTTGACTGAATCGGTGGGCCATAATGTGCCGCTGTATTAAAGAAGTCATCTGCATAACAATGGCTTAAGTATTCCGGCTTGACGAGCAGCTCATGACGACAATTACAAGCGCCCCCGTCGTCTGGGAGAGCAAGTTGGTGAATTTACAACGGGCATTTTTATTGCTATCCCCGTGTCTACACTTTGTGGTCTGTCCGTTCGTACACGTCCCTAAGGCCACGTCGCCTCGATTACTGTCCATGTTCTAGCTAACCTGGATAACAGAGGTTAACCGTACTCCTATGAAAGCTCCTGGGCAAAGGAGGAGCTGTATACGTACGCATTATATCACAGAATTAAATGCATTTCGGCGCCAGCTATAGTCTGATTTTAGCACGGATATTACTGATTTTTTTTTTATCACAAAGCGTCACAACTGCCACAAACAACGGCAAAATCTTGATGCAGTTTTTTTCTTTACCTTCGCGCGACTTTCTTTTTTTACTACCCGCCTTACTTGGTTGCTCTCTGAAGACCTGTGAGCTAGATATAACTTCATTAGTAAGTGAGCAATAGATGATCGAATCTCACCGTTCAGGCTCTTATAATTACGACACGGATACCACAGTTTGCCATGGCGGAAAAAACGCAAAGGGCCTCATTGAAGGCGCCTTAAACGAGGAACAACATGAGCGCGGTCTGAATACATTAATCGATCATTTTATAAGAAAATGGGCCATGTATAAATCTGCCGTTAGTGCTCTTTGGCAGGGAAAAATAATAATATCAGTTACGTGTGTTCTCTTTCCCGATAAAGCTCCTTTCTTTTTTGTTTTGTTTTCGTCACTTTGCCTTCATGATATTTCTTTTCTCTCCGAGTGTCGTGAGGAAGTTCTCTGGGCGGCAGGTTCTTACTTTGCACTCAAACATTCATTAGCGGACAAGTACAGGAGTAACTCTATAGCCTGGAACCGAAAGTTGAACGGAGCGAACAATACGGAATCGGACGAGTTCGCGTCCACGTCCTGGAGACAATTTCCTGCTCCCGTAAGATCGATCCCTCGGCCCCGTTCCGATCGAGGCAGGGCATATATTAGTGTCGGCAGAGCACGGAAAGCTAGCGGAGGATCTCTTTTCTTTGCCTGTAAGCGAACATCCACTCAGGCTCCCATACTGCTGATCGCGTCAATATTGCATGGAACTCGTGACGGTTTTTCCTCTCATGAATGCATACCGTCTCCAAGCTTCCTGTCTACTTTTTTCTCCGAACAATTCGTTCATGCAGAGAAATCTAGCAAGTTGTTGTTTTATTTTCTTGCCTGAGCGACACAAAACATTTCTAGAGAGACCAGTTTGTTTCCCACTATGCAAATAATTTTCTATTGCACCTGGAACACGCGGAGTTCGAAAGTTGAAAGTTCAATAGTGAATGCGTTTGATGATCAGCCGTCTCACTACATGTAGCCCACTAGGACAACAGTAAAGCTACTTAAGCTTCCATATATCATTGTTTTCTTCCCAGCATGAATCAAGGAGGAAGTATCGCGAGATTTCAGAGTGTTTGCGTAGGTGCGTGTGCGGTTTTTTGCGTGAATGTGCGAGCGAAAAAAACATGGTAAACAGTTCGATAGCCTTTGCTTTTATCTCCTTCTTACATGCATACCTGCTTGCCTCTTGACAGTCGTAAAAAGAGTGCTTAGTGCTGCTTCTCAGATCATGAGAAGTACGCTGGCCTAACAAGCAATCCATCAGAAAATTCAAGGGAAAGCTCCAGCTATGCTCCCTCAGTATATCCTTAACCCTTACCGCGAAAACATTTCCTCGTAGAATGCATTCCGCATGAATTGTGATAGTCTGAACCTCGCAGTTGCATCGCTCCATTCGCACCTTCCAAAATTTCCTGTTATCGCAATAGTCGTGCATATTCAAAACAGCTGCCCACATTTACTCCAGGCCTGGCAAAACACTGTTTCTACAGAACTGTTTCTCGTTCACAACCGCAAGAATTATAGGCAGTGTGCTCGAAACTTAAACGCTGCGCCAGGTGACGAGTTCAGCCCATACGCGTCTGAATTATCACCCGTGCCTTGCGATACCCTTGTCCGCATATATAATTAGAACGAACTGCTTTTCTCAAAGTCAATGGGGTAGAATATTTTTGTGTTTCTGACAGCCTATTCTAAACTATAGTATAATATAAGCCAGATTGAGCCATTTCTGACTCTGTTCCAATAATACTAAAAATGCAAATGCGTCCTTTAATGTTATTATCACAAGCGGCACAGGATGTCAGACGCCGCAGTGTTATTTATCACGTTGAATCTGGTGATAATCCGTATTTTAACGTCACTAAAATTATTCCATCCGGTTTCGATGGCATTCGACTTTCGGGTTACCAATTTATCCCTCGACGAGGCTCTTAAAAGCGTCCCGTGTCTTCCTTTTAATGTAATCAAACTCCGGGCCGTCTTCTTCTTCTCAAAGAATCTCATAAAATCACAGGAGCTCATAAAAATGTCCGAGATTTGCATAACCTTGAGAATGTGAAGAGAGATCTCCAGAGGGGAAAAACGAACCGGAGCGGTTTTATTCCAGCTAATTTGCATGACAAGTGTACTCCAAAAAAAAGCACATATTTTGGTGCCATTCTAGAATAATCTTGGCATTCTTTACTGCCAGGGATTATTGCTATTACTACTACTCCTACTGCTTATACTACCACTCATAAAAACAACACTACGCTATAACGCAGTTTTGTCGATGCAATTGAGACAATTATGGTTGGCTATATCTAGCAATGCTCTGTCTTTGCCTTATTTGTTCTTTTAGATCTTATTTGTTTTGCATGCTTTTGCGAGACAGCAGTATGTGTAAATAAACTAACCAGACCTGCTCTTCTTCCCTTCCGTGTACTCTCTGTCACCGTAATGGTTCCGCAAAGTGCACTTCTCGCTGTTCGCGTCCTCGCTTTGCAAAGATTTCTGCGGTGCACGTTTGATTTATAGCTAGCAGACATGTAATGGTTGCTTTTATGCACCCTTTATCGGTTCCCAACAGCCCACATTCAGGTATTAAAATTCATTACACTGTCTCTGCTTGCAGATGATATATTGTCGTCCGTCAGCCTTACATCCAAAAGAAAAAGGATAAGCCATACTCATGCTTGTCTTGTGTAGGATATGTAGGGTATGTGTCCTGCCTAGCCCTCTACATTTTTGTCTCTACCCTTGAAATCGTTACAAGTTGTGTAAGCGGCTTGCATAAAATGTGAATATTTGGTACGAGAAGCCTTTGTGTTCATTTCAGTCTGTCCTTTATTTCGTTATCGTTCTTACTTTTACTTATTTATTTTTCTGTGCAGCGGTTTGATTTTGTAACGGCAGACGCAATGTCGGCTTCAAACTAGTACGCCACAAAATTGTGGGGACAAATAACTAGACGACATCATCTATCCCGAAGGTTCTGACCGCCGGACGAATCGCTAGTAGTTCCCTTACCTCCACACTGCACCGTCTGCAGGGGGCCAGTTCGCAAGGGACGCCCGGTATCTCTCAGAAAGGGTCCTCGACTATCAGCCAGAGTGCTGGCTTGCTCTTCTGTCCGCATTTAAACCCGATCTTCGCTGATGACAACAAACGTCGTTTTGCTCTGCCTTCTTTGCTCCCCACTTACCAGTGCTACATCCACGAGATGGCTCGCTTGGAGCCGGCTCGTTTCCCCGCGGTTCGCCGCGCGCGATTGGCCGCTTCGCCGCATGACGTCAGCCGGCCTGACGTCACGTGGCAGCGCGGCCAATCGCGCGCGGCGAACCGGCTCCAACGCGAACCGTCTCGTGGATATACCTCCCGCTCCTGCGGTCTAAAGCACACCCACAAAGGAAGCCTGCCATTACCTGGAAGTTGAACGCTTTCTCTAAGTCTGCTGGGAATTCTTGTGTGATTTCCGTTATACTTACAGTAAGATGAGTAAAAAGAATGAAGAGTGACTTAAACAGAAAAACCTCTGACCGCGGTCCACCTCTTCTCCTGATTTCTGGCTGCCCCGGGTCGATTTGTCCTCGGCCAACTTGCACCCTCTAGAGCAGGGGTTCTCAAACTGGGTTCCGAGGAACACAGGGTTTCCGCGGGCTGTCTTCTTGTGTTCCGCGAGAACCCTCACCGGCCCTGACCCGGCAGCTGATCTGAGACTGGCTCTGAGTGCTACTGAGCCACGCTTTGACTTGCTCTTAAAAGGGAAGCCGCACCACCCATCACATTAGTATTTGTGTTAATCTGTCCAATAAACATTTAACTTTTGCAACTCTCTCTTTGCAAAAATGCACTCGACAACATTGCTGGTAAGTGAAAGCAGGGGGGGGGGGGGGGGGGGGGGGGTCCCTGGAACTTATTGAAGGCTTTTGGGGTTCCTCCAAGCAAAAAAGTTTGAGAACCCCTGCTCTAGAGGACAAACGATTAACTCCTATGACAGAAGAAGCGCCGGCGTTTCGCGCGCTGAGGTCACTCTCGGTGCGCCGCGCTGTCCACTCGGAGACAATCAAGCCTTGCCCAAGGCCGGTTTTCCCAAGCGGGTTGCCCAGCGACACAAACGGTAGCTTCCCTTCATCTGCTGTTTGAGTCTTTTCTTCCCTCCCACGCGATGTCCACCGTAAAAGGTTTTTACGATCGCATCACTATGGCCAGGGACGCCAGTTCCGTTGCTTTCCTAGATGTTTATATCAGCACCGAGTGTTGTTACATCGGCGGTAACGCATGCAGAACCCTCATAACACAAACACATTCGCGAAGGACAAATTGGGTCGACGACGGGGCGAGCACGATCTTGTGCTTCTGTCCTTGACCATCAAGCAATCAGAAATATTACTCTGACACTGAGACCTCCATCTGTGCATGTAGACTTCACTTTGTCTGTTAGATTTAAAAGCTGATTCAGATTTACGTAAATTTTGTTAAAAGTTCGAATTTGAAAGAACATATATTTAGTGTTTTTTTTTCCCCCGATCGAGTAAATGATCTTTCCAGACACCTACATTTTCACGTTTGGTTCGCGTTACACTGAGCCAATTTGTTGCCAGTTTATTTTTATTTTTGCATGTTAAATCATTTCACGCAGTGTTCCAAGCAAGGAGTCTATTGACTAGAATGAATTTTTGCTGCTTGAACTCTCGGCGCCTAGTATAATGCCAACAGTTTCCGCTCTGCGGCCTCCTGGTCAGTGTGCGGCCCCCTGAAGCGCGTGATGCGCGTCAAGGCACCTTACGGTGAGGGGTCCGGGTGTAACCCCTGGCGTAGCATCGAGAAATCGCAGAGAAGCACAAACTCGGGCATCAATATCCTCCCCTATAGACCTTGGCAGCTGCAGCAGGGGAAGCTTTTCAGCGCACGATCATGTCGCGTCACCAACTGCCTCAAATAATATGTTATTTTCTCCTTTCTTAACTGCTTCTAATTGTTTTATTCTGCTATGTCCTTCCCTCGCCTGTACAAATGCCTATGTCGCTGTGACACCGCTTGCTGCTTACAACTGTTGCTGATTACAAACGATCCTAATACTGTAGTAACACTCAAAAAGTTGTTTGTATCGGCTTATAAAATATCGCGTGTGTGCACTGTTTTTTATCAATTTGCTCTCTATATTTGTTTCTTTTGCTAGCCACACTCCTTCACAAACTCTCCGCAAGACAAGCTTCAGAAAAGCAACTTCGTTAACGTTCTAAGTCTAAGAAAGAGAAAAGCTACAAAGGTAATCAGCTTCCTCTCAAGACCTTAGGTAAGAATTATTTGTGGTTAGAGTGTTAGACGAGTAAAAAAATCTAAACGCTTAATGCTTGGTTCGCGTATTCTGCTATACAAGGAGCTATATTTTGTTCAACACTTGCTACGCAAACAGCCCATTTAAGAATAGTAATAATGAACTTCTTAGCGTTGTGTACTTTTGGTTCGTGTTTAATTTTCCGGTCTTATTTAGTCATGAGGCCTTTCAGCTATTAAACTTAGTTGTTCTTCTTCTTTTGTTAGCTAATTATCTTACATTCTACTTCAGTTCTGGAGAAGCAACGGCTTAGCCGTCATTTCGAGCATGGTATCTTTCCCCGATGAAGAAACGTTCAGGTAATAAAGTTTTATGATAGTAAAAACATGGCTTCCTCTTCTTTTTGTTATGTTAGGTAATTATGATGTAAGCTGCATTATTTCAAGAAATGCTTCGGCGCGGCAGACAAGGACAAAACGTAGAATAACACCACAGAGCGCCATTATTCTACGTTTTGTCCTTGTCTGCCGCGCCGAAGCATTTCTTGAAATATGTATGACCAACTGGCCTACAAAACAACCCTTCTCAGCTAAGCTGCATTAGTTACGCAAGAACTACATTGCAGATGCCGTTTTTTGTACAGAGAGGGGATACATACCGAACAATTCTGGACAAAAGCCTTTTTGAAGAGGAAAGAGTTTATGAACGCAATTTTTTCACGTAATGTAAGATTTCACTATAACAATCAATATATCCGCAGATCACCCGACGGCAGTCTTGTATTTTTTTTTCTATTCAAGTTTGTGCTGTTGTCAAAAGCGTTCTCCATTGGTTTTTTTATGGGAATCTTAACTGGTCGATGCGGTCGACGGAAACACTTTAAAAAAAAGATTTTCCTCTATATCAGAAGAATGAACCATTACCTTCAATGTTTCCGCAAAAGTATCTTAAAATTTCCAATTTTCAAAATTTTTGTTTGAAATTGTCGGACATGTCGTACATGTGCACGCCTGCTGCAACATACGTTTTTAAATAGCACGCTTTTATGTTTCAAAACTATCCCAACGAAAAAAAACAGTCCACCATTAGCTCGCTTATCAAAATTTTGGCCTGATTGTATGGCGTCCATCCATGGCAACAGGACGTGTCTGTCCTCCCTTCCGTACGTCTTGTTCCCAGCGCTGTTCTAGGTATGCAGTACCAACTAGCCCTACACCTTGCTCTTGTGAACAGGAGCTCGTTTACTTCCACACGTGGTTTCTCACAGCTGACAATTCGCCTTCACGGTCTGAAGCCAAATGGCATGCGCTTAATAAAAGTTTGATTACTGAATGTGTTTCCCCCATGCAGACAGACTTAAAGATCGTACCATATCTGCGTTTCGCTCCCGACGAACACTCCGTGCACCGTACTGCAAAGGACTCAAGCAGGCACAGAAGTTGACCGAACTATAAGTGCGCGTCAGTGTCATGAAAAGTAGCCGAATACTGCTGCTTAGGAGGAATGTGCAAGCGTACACAAAGTTCTGCGGGGAGCGGCTAGAAAGAAGCAAGCCAAGCAGCATCAGCGCCCTTAGCTTCACAACATTGGGTGGCCCACCTTGAAAGCAGTCGCGACCAGTGCGCTAAAGCACAGATATAGTAAAGAGTGCGAAGACTTGCGGGCCCAGTGCTGGCACTCCTTGCACGCGGTCACTGGAACGCACGTACTCTGGCGAAAGCAAAATCATGTATCCCGGCAGCAAACAACAGCATCGGAGAGTGCTGTGCTACTCGCGGTGTACCGAGAGACCTTATAGCGCTCATTCGCATGCCCGATGCTCGTGTCTCCGCAGCGCCCATTCGTTTGGCTTCCTCGAGGAGCAACAGCCGTCTCGCATTAACTCTGGGATGGCTTCTCTTCCCAGGTGTTTAATGGTCCCCGATAGAGCCTCCAGCTTTCTGGACAGAGTTCCTGGGGATGTAGCAACCGCAGTGCGCAATGGGTGCTCCAAACATTTACGATGGGATATTGTGCAGCTTCACATTATCTGTAAACGAAATTACAATGGCCCTGCATGTTTCGAATTGAGGCCTAAAAGTATAGTGTTAGAAGCATGGTAGAAGGTAAAACACAAGATGTTTAGAGGCCAATAGCATGTTGAAACAAATAATCAAGAAGCTATTTAAGGGAGTACGCCCTAGGCATCCGTTTACACTTTAAGGCTGAACTCCATGTACGCGAAAACTCACGCGAACGCGACAGCGGCAAGCGACGAGCGACGACGTCGCGCGAAGCGAAATGTCTGTGTAGCTTGTCGTGTCGCTCGGATCTGCACTCACAGAAAATTTCGCTCATCTCCAGGAAGTTGCTTACGCGATTACCCAATAGCAGCTAATCCGGCAGTGTACGTCACTAGCGGGACTCTTGTCGGGCCTCTTGCTTCACCACCGATTCGTCGTTGTCGCTACACTGTGCCCCACGTTCACGGCAAACTAAATGCGCACGAAGCTTTCGCTTTGTCTGAACTTGCCTCAACCACAAAATTTTAGCGATAAAACTACCCAGATTTTCAGATTGCTTCTGTGTTTACAGTGCTGCTAGGCTTAGCGAGTGTGTGTCGTTTGACGTCAGAAAGCGCGCGAGGTTCAAACAGGTGTGCGCCCCATAGAGTTAATATAACCAACTGCGCCCCACGTTCAGGCAACATGGCAGCGCCCGTGACAATGACATGCAATGACAAAGCTGTAAACACATTTCATTTGGCATTTTTCTGCCCAAAATTTTAATCCTTGCAAATAATGTGACTCTTGTTATAGGCGCAAACAGCTTTGCGGTGTATTATGCCAGCAACACTGATCGTCGTCTCCATTTCGCGTTCGCGTTGTCCCAACGCATGGAGCGGGGCCGGTGGGCGACGGAGCGACAGCCAGCCCTCGTCACCGCGCCGCCTCGTCGCGTCGCTTACTTTTTCGCGCACATGGAGCTCAGGTTTTAATGCCCAAATTACGAAGAAATCGTAGAAAAACTAATAACAACTTCATTATTCCAGCTAAGGTCCTCACATTCAAGAACCACTATCAAAAAAATTTGTTAGTCTGCTAAAACTTAATAAATCAATATGTCGCGAAATCATGACAATATGCATTTGGTCAACTGGTTTGGTTTGGTTTATTGGGGTTTAACGTCCCAAAGTGACTCAGACTATGAGGGACGCCGTAGTGAAGGGCTCCGGAAATTTCGACCACCTGGGGTTCTTTAACGTGCACTGACATCGCACAGTACACGGGCCTCTAGAATTTCGCCTTCATTGAGGGAAATTATAGCCTGAGTTGTGTGGAGAACCGGATCCAATGCCTTTATTAACGAATGTTGTGTAAACAGTAGCTATTGCTTAGCCAGTGGTGCACATTGCTCTCACAGCAACGAGGATCTATCTGGCCATACAAATGCAGTCGTACTCTTTCTGTTACTAGGCAATGAGGCGTTTCGGAGAATGGCGTTCTGATGCCGCAATATCTGGTGCCACCATGAAATGTGCATATGGGATAGTCTACGCTAAAAAAAAAAAGAAAAAAATTGCGTGATCCCTAGTGTAATATGCCAAACGCTACTTCAAATCGAGCCTTCCTGTACGCTCGCGTTACGCGTGCTATTTCCTGAATTTATTGCCCGGGGCTCTTGAGTATGCTAAAATATCGTTTCCAACATAGCTGCAGCTTCGAAAGAGGACCTCTCGCTTCGGAGTGAATTCGTCGTTGTTACTGCGTTTTTCAGAACGTTCACTAGCCATAGGGCACCCCGGGCTTTCGCTTCATGTCATCTCACCTGTAACAAAGCGTTTGAGCGATAAATTTGCTTTATTTTTTATTGAGAGTGACGGTTCTGACGCTTTTAGGCCTTAAGACGAGTGTCGGTTTGTTGTCAAAAATTGTTACCGTTCTAACAACCAGATGGCGCCACTAGGCTGAGCTTATCGTTTCGTCTCAGTCTGCGTACGCTGAACTAAACGTGCGAATGTGACAAATGATGTAACGCCCTATAAAATGCTTCCGTTTAGCGGACGTAAGCATGCATACGCTTATGGTACATAGACAGCGTCGATTTGTGCCCTTTTCTAACCATATCTCTGTACACCGCGAGCAGGCAACACACAGACGACGAGGCGCGAAGGAACACGTTGAACCCACTCTCCTGATTGGCTGAGGAGGTCTCTACCTTCCATAGTGCTACAAGGAACTTATGGGATGGAGTACTGATTCGGCGTTTTGGGCGGATAGCCCTCCGAAGTGCTGATATCGAACCTATAGCCAAAATTAACTCAGTCGCGCAGTTTCCTGTTTATCCAGTCTTTCTGTCCACTCTTAGCAGCATCACTGCAAACAACCTCTCCGAAATTCATGCTGTTCTTTTTCAGTCCCAGTCTCTGCTGTCAATGCAGACTTGCACGCAGGGATGAGTTGTGTCAACGGTTGTTGTCGCCACGCCAACTTCCTCAACGCTTCTGATCTGCACTTTTATTTATTTATACAGAATACCCCTAAGGGCCCTCGAGAGGGTATTACATAGGGGGGGGGGGGGGCACAGGCAATTGAACAGAATAAAAGAAAAACCACAAATATAAAACAAACAACAAAAGCACAAATAAGACACACTGGATGAAATAAGTAAGCAAAAGAATCAATCAAAAGCACAAATAAGACACTTTGCATGACATATAAGTAAGCAAAAGAATCAAAAGAATGGGAGCGCGGCAAAGAACGAAGATTACTGCATTATTAAAATTTATACAAACAGAACACTAATACAATGAATCTTTTTAGTCACAAACCCTGCAAAAAAGGAAGCCATGAACAAATAAAATAACAATGTATGCGAAGAGTTAAGCAGTAGTTATTGAAGATATAAGTTTAAAATATTTATCAGGATCAGTGGTGGTTGCGATATGTGAAGGCAGAGTGTTCCAGTCAGATATTGTGCGTGGTAAGAATGAATGCGCATAGATAAATGTTCTGCACGTGAAACGTCTAACTTTAAAGGGATGATCGCGGCGGTCAAAAATCGAAGTAGGCAAAGAAAAAAAGTCGTTATGAAGTGATGGATGATGATAAAGTTTATGAAAAAGTGACAGTCGTGCAATTTTACGGCGGAGACATAAATCCTGGAGACCTGCGCGTTTCTTTAAGGCTGTGACGCTGGTGTTACGTGAATAATCGGAGTAAATAAAACGAACGGCGCGGTTCTGCAATGATTCAATGTTATTTATTAGGTAAGATTGGTAAGGGTCCCAAATAGCCGAGGCATATTCAATTTTAGGTCGAATTAGAGTGGTATAGGCATGAGCACGGAGGTGAGGAGGAGCATGCTTTAGGTTATGTTTTAGGAGACCTAATGACCGATTAGCAGATGCAAGCATAAGGTTAATATGGTGGTTCCATGATAAGTCTGAATGAAGGTGAAGTCCTAAGTACTTATACGTGGTGACTAGCTCGAGTGAGGTATTATTTAAGGAGTATGCTGTTTGAATTCGAGACATTCGGTTAGTAAAAGACATCAATTTAGTTTTTGAATGATTAAGTTGCATAAGCCAGGTTGAGCACCATGCTGTTACTGAATCCAGGTCAGATTGAAGGGATTGGCAATCGGTGTTAGAATAAATTTTGCGATAAATTACACAATCATCAGCAAAAAGTCTGATATGGGAAGAAATGGAATCCGGTAAATCGTTGATAAATATTAGGAAAAGTAAGGGGCCAAGCACACTTCCTTGTGGGACGCCAGAGTGTACTTGGCTGAAAGACGAATTGTGGTTATTGACAGTTGTAAATTGAGACCTGGAAAAGAGAAAATCTTTAACCCATGCAATGACAAGAGGGTTAATATTAAGCAGTGCTAGTTTCATTAATAACCGGTTGTGTGGTACTCTGTCGAAAGCTTTAGAAAAATCAAGAAATATGGAGTCTACTTGAATGCCAGCATCAATCGATGAATGTATGTCTTGAATGAATCCGGCAAGTTGCGTTTCGCAAGAGTAGCCTTTGCGGAACCCATGTTGATATTTAAAGATAATGTTATGTTCTTCAAGATAGTTAATTACCTGCGAGTGAATTACGTGTTCAAGAAGTTTGCAAACAGTGCTAGTTAATGAAATGGGTCGGTAATTTAGTGGTGAGGAACGATCGCCAGACTTGAAAATTGGCACAACTTTAGCTAGACGCCAGTCCAGCGGAATCACGCCTGATGATAGAGATTGTGAAAAAATAGCGGACAAGATGCGATGAATACCATCAGATGAATTTTTGAGTATTTTGTTATTAAAGCCAAGGTGATCTGATGCTGATGTTGTTTTAAGCTTCCCTAGTAAGGATAAGATACCGGTCTCACTGATAAATATTTCGGACATTGATGTATTAGAAGTGCTGACAGAAATAGGAGGTAGAGGGAGATCTTCACGGGTAAAAACGGATGTGAATGCGTTATTGAAAAGTTCGGCGCATTCGGCCACTGGAACACTGCTGCCTTCCGCGTTAGTAAGAGTAATGTCAGGATGATTAGCGGGGTTTATTATCTGCCAGAACTTCCGTGGATTGTTTGTTAGCATTGCCGGTAGATCGTGTGTGAAGAAGTGCCTACGTGCAGATATCAACTCAGACTGATATTCCTTATCACATAGTTTGTACCGTTTCCAAGATTCGGAGTGTCTGTTCTTGTCGGCTTGTCTGTAAAGGCGCTTTTTCTTGTTATTAAGGCGACGTAGATGCCTATTAAACCAAGGCGCTGTGTTAGTGCAAGGGATACTGATGACGGGTATGAATCTGTCAATGAGAGTAGCCAGTTTCACGCTGAACAGGTTCCAGTTCGTTTCCACGGAGCGTGACGAAAAATCGTGAAGAAAATGATCAGCAAAGACTGACAACTGAGCGTTTATTTCGCCGAAGTTTGCTCGGTTGTAGCACCTTATTTGTTTAGTACGAGTTACCTTTTTATGGGGCACAAAATTCAGGTTACCCGTGATTATGGAATGGTCGGAAAGGCCTTCTAAGAGCGCAATGTTAGAGCAAAGGTAAGGATCGCTTGTCAAGATAAGATCGAGAATATTGGCTGTAGTGGCGGAACGACGCGTAGGTTCAGAAATAAGTTGTTGCAAAGAGAAATCGAGACAGGACTGGAGGAAAGCCTGAGCTTCGGGATCATTGGCAGGAGCTGTTAAAGACGACCAGTTAATAGCCGGAAAGTTAAAGTCACCAAGTAAAAGTAAGCTTGAGTTCGGGAAACGACAAGTAAGATCGCTTAGTAAATTAGAAAACTGAATTGCGAATGAAGAATTCATGTCCGGAGGGCGGTAAATGACGCCAATGATGGCGACCGTGGGACCACAACTCAACCGAACCCATACCGATTCTATGTACGACGTGACCTCGATAGGCACAGCAGTGAGCACTTTATTGACAGCCAGAAGAACACCGCCACCTCTACGGCCCGTGCGGTCACAACGAAATATGTTGAATTCGGAGTCACAGGCGAAAATGACATCATCAGGAACCATGTCATTTAACCAAGTCTCGGTAAGCGCGATGACCGAGGAGCAGCATGAATCAATTAAAGAAGAAAGAGCTACGTTTTTAGAAAGAACACTCCTTATGTTAGTGTACAGAAAACTGACATCGCAATTGGAGCAACGCTGCGCGTTTGGCCGCCCGGGTGGTTTGCCAGCCACTTTACGAGAACTGGAAGGGATGCGTCAGGCAAGGGACACGCGCACTGCGCTACTGGTTTGATCATCCCAGAAATACGAGACACCATTGATAAGCAGTTTATCAAAAGACAAACGGACCTTGTCACCTTCTTTTTTTACTGATTTGGCATACTTCCACAGTTGGCTGCGTTTCTCACGAACCGTTTTCGAGTAATCTCGCGAAATGCTGAAATCGGTATTTTTGAGTTTATAGCCCTTACTCATAAGCGTTTCGACTTCTTTTTCGTTGAACAGCTTTGCAATGATGGGTCTCTTTTTTTCCTGAGAAAAACGGCCTATGCGGTGAGCACGGGCTAAGGAAGACAACGTGATACCAAGTTTGCTAGAACAGAATTCGTTCACAAGACGCTCAGAGTCTTCCCAAGTTTCAGACTCATCGGCGTCCTGAACACCATAAAAAAGAATGTTAGACCGGCGGGAACGATTTTCCAGGTCGTCAAGTTTTACTTGAATATTGGATACATCGTGTGTACAACTCGTGGCAGATACTGTGGTAGGCACTGACTGTTTTTTAAGTTCCAGTTCCTGCACACGGGTAGCTAAAGACTGTAAGTCACTTTGAAGAACTGGAATAGACTCGATTTTAAGTTCAATTTCATGCACACGATCGTTTAAAGTCTTCATTTCATTTTGCAAGCCAATATGAATTGTAAGAATCTTGTTAACACTTTCGAGAATATTCGTGTGGTTCATCTCAAGCCTTTGAACAGTTTCATATACCAGTTCGAGCTTTTCCTCTTGGCCCTTCGTCATAGGGCCTGGGTTTGTTTCAACGTCCCCACCCAAGACCAAAATGCGCCAAATGTACACTGCCGCCGAGCGGAAACGTTTCAGAATATGGGGTGGCCACGACACTGCTACAAGACAGACATCATCATCACGGTAACAAGAACACTCGTAATAACCAACCTGGAACAGCAGGAACGGTGAGTGGCGAGGCATTTCGTGAGCAGTGCCGTGGCCCAAGGGGGCGGTGAAATCCGAGTGCTTTATGTAGGTGTCCTTGTCAGCTGATAATGTAGCATGTTGCCAGGCCCGACCGTCGAAAGTGTCCAAAATCGGCAGGGGTGCGCACAGATGATCGGATGAGCAGCCGCAGCCGTCCAGAAACCAGCTAGCGCCGCAAGATTGCGGAACCGGTCGGCAAGTCGGTGAAACAGGCAGGTGATAGCCGGTGAGCACCAGCACCTGGAACAGCAGGAACGGTGAGTGGCGAGGCATTTCGTGAGCAGTGCCGTGGCCCAAGGGGGCGGTGAAATCCGAGTGCTTTATGTAGGTGTCCTTGTCAGCTGATAATGTAGCATGTTGCCAGGCCCGACCGTCGAAAGTGTCCAAAATCGGCAGGGGTGCGCACAGATGATCGGATGAGCAGCCGCAGCCGTCCAGAAACCAGCTAGCGCCGCAAGATTGCGGAACCGGTCGGCAAGTCGGTGAAACAGGCAGGTGATAGCCGGTGAGCACCAGCACCTGGAACAGCAGGAACGGTGAGTGGCGAGGCATTTCGTGAGCAGTGCCGTGGCCCCTTGTTTCTTGTTTCATGGCGAAACAAGAAATAAGACACGTGGTCTTCATTTCAGCAGCTAATCTCTAGTTCAATTCACTCTCTTTATATTTAGCGCATGTCTTTCATCCATTACTCCTCCGCGATCTGGAGTGGAATCATTTGGACCCTTTTGGAGAGTCTCTGGTTACGCAAACTCCCTCATTATTGCGCGCACAGTTAAAATTAATCAACCTGAACTGCAGATTTTTTTTATTATTTCTTCTGGGTGCGACAAAGTTTTTAGTTATCGTTACTTTCTTCCAAGATTTAACTAACAATTAGTGTTGCCTCGTAATGGTCTCTTTAGCTTTGGCGCACTAATCTCTATTACTAAGATATCTATTCTTATTTTCCTTGGGAATTTAGGAAGACCATGACGTTAACTCTCAATACATGGTCGTCATGCTCAAAACTTATCGTCCGAATGGCATCGTCACCTTCACAAGCCTGGGTTTCAGAGCGCAATGAACCGCGTACAGCAAAAGATGAGAAGCTCAAGCCGTGCACGAGGTAGGCATTGCACCGTACGCTAAAGACAGCATAAAGCAAACAACGGACTGGCACAAGGACGCCAATCCGCTCGCTGTATCTGGCCACGCCTGCATTTGGTCCTGCAGGAGCAGAGTTCAAAAAACATACCGAAAAAGCACAAAAAGGTAACATAAACGGCAGGCATCCTCCGGGCTCATCTGCTACCGCGATTCTAATGAAACTGGGAGTCGCTAAAGTAGATGTCTCACCTGACTGCCCATCCAATAAGCTTGTTCCTTACCCTCCATAGATCAATCAATCACGAATGCAAGGACAAACACATGTGTGCAGTGGAATCTTCGAAGTGGGCAACTTTGTTCGACACTTTGGCACCATCCTGTCGCAAAGCGTCTTGCTTTTTATCTTTGCGGCTCGCGACTTTGCCCCATACTTCTTAATGAAAGTAGAAGAGTTAGTTGTGTTAGCTGTATTGTCACATAAGCAACTGAAGCCTTCGTGCGGCAATTAAGATTAAATGAAACTATTTTCACGCGATAATCTGCACAGCGTTTCTGATACAGTTGTAGACCAATGGACACATTCGAGAGAGGTCGTACATGAGTTTCATCTCTAAGAAGCAAGGTCGTGGGAAGAGGAATACGTCTTCTGTGGAATCATAGTTACTATAAATACACTTTGTTCTTAAGTCGAAGAGTTTTCAGCATGAAAATTCGAGGTGGCTTATTCTGACTTAACTGTTCACAGTGATCGTAAATGGACTTCTTGTTGTTCGTGAGTATAAAACTGCGCGCATCATCATCATCATCATGGGGATAAGCGTTGTGCGCCCAGTACGAATGTGGCATAAAAATAGGTACTTCAAAAAATGCTCCTTTTGCGTTCATACTTGTTATCCTCCCAGGGTGGGTTTTCTCGTTTACCTCGTTACCTTATTTAGTTCCCCATCTGAAAAAAAAAAAATCTCCCACAGTTTCCTGTACAAAGAACGAATACACAGATTCGGAAACTATTCTCTGCGTCAATTGTGCGCTAAAAGGCGTGCGGTAATTCCTTCACGGGAGCACCATAGAAGAATTTGGCCTAAAGCATAGAACTCGGCGCCTAGCGAACGTTCACTTCACTTTTGGTGCATTTTTAGCCCATTGATGGCGGTTTGTTTAACGCATATTTTTTGTTTAATTTCTAACTTTCCTGAATTTTTCTAACAGCTCTAAATGAGATCGAGCAGAATCTTGCTTTATAGACCAGATTTTTGAGCCTCTCCTGGGCGCGGCCATTTTGCACCGACTGGCGCGCCGCGGTGCGGGCGTTTCGTTGGGGACTGCGGGGCTGCCGCAGTTCCGCGGCCGCGCCTGCATATAGCCGCGCTTCGGGCGCTAAAAAAACATTGTCGAGCATACTTCCGCTGCGTGGCTGTGTTGCAGGAAGTATTTACGTAATCAAAGCGATAACATTGACGCGTTTTAATGACATTTAGTTTGACATTCAAGTTTATTGTGCCGGCGCTTAGAACGCGCTCGTGCTTAATCGAATTCCGTCTTGGTGCTCCACCGCAAAGAAACTTTTTATTCAATATCAAGAATTAGGTGTGCGGCTAGTATGCAGTTCCAATTCCCATGCACTCTTATTCCTTCCTGCCGGCCATAAAGCCCCCCCCCCCCCCCCCCCTTCCACAAACGGCTTTTTTGTCGCCGCGCCAGTTTATCAACAAATTACCGCTGTGAGCTCAACTGAGTCGCAGCGCCAACAGAAAACAAATTTTGTCATGGTTTATGCAACCTGGTGCATAAAAACGTACTTCCGCTTAATTTATAAAAGCTTGAATAGATATGAGCAGCTAATCCAGCTTTCACTAATTCTGAGGTCCGAAGTCGCGTTATTTTATTCAGGAGCTCTCGCCGCGTGTGAGAGCGTTGCGTAGGCGTTTGGCTAAGTGTGGAAAATGTAATGAAATCGCGCATATTTTCCTATGAATAATGTAGATACCGCACCGCTGCGGTGGCTCAGTGGTTACGGCTCTCTGCTCTGGCCCAAAAGACGCGGGTTCGATCCCGGCCGCGGCGGCCGAATTTCGAAGGAGGCGAAATTCTAGAGGCCCGTGTACTGTGCGATGTCAGTGCACGTTAAAGAACCCCAGGTGGTCGAAATTTCCGGAGCCCTTCACTACGGCGTCCCTCATAGCCTGAGTCGCTTTGGGACGTAAAACCTTAATAAACCAAACCAAGCTAAGGTAGATACCAACAGCAGAAAGATACTATAGATAAACCTTTCCCCAGATACCTCTAACATGCGTGCGGAAAAAGCAGCTGAAATCGGTAGCGGTCGTGCTTACAATCCTCTGCATGAAATGTGTTTAATGGGAACAAGAGCAAGCTCAGCGCAAGGGTGCCGAACACGTACATGGTGATCGAAAACACGCGCTCCGTCGGGACAACCTTCAGTCTGCAGGTCGCCTATCCAGTTACTACTCCACTGAGTCAAATCAATAGATCTACATTCTGATGCATAAAATTATCATAGATGATATCGCACGTAAAAGGCGACGACAAACGACACGACAGCGCAGAAATCTGCTTAGAAGTGCCGGTTTCCAGTCCGTACACTACTTGGTCGACTACACTCGGATGTCACGTTAACGAGTAACTGCGCACAAGATAACCGCAGCACTGTCGGGAAGAGGGCAAATGTGAGTAGTGACGCACAGCACACACCCTCATACGTTAGCTGATGGAGCACAAAACGGCAGAAGCGAACACGTAAACATGCGTTCTATGCGCGGCGCCGGCGCGACCCGCAGTCCCTCGGGCCGCGCGCTCCGACAGATGGCGACTGGCGTCGAGAGTAGGCGCGCGTCCGCAGCCTGCGTGCGAGGGTAAAAAAATCTGGTCTATACTCAACGACGTAATGAACTCTCTTATATTATCAATGTTCCTGTATCATTTTAGTGCTGCTGTATTAGTGGCTCCTATATTATCGGAAGGGGAGGGGTATCATGTTCACCTGCACCATCAAAGCCGGGTTAGATCTGTTAACAGATCTGCAAAACATAAAGGCTAGAAACATAAAGGCAAAACATAACACTGCAAAAAATAGTAAAGGCTTCAAAAACTGCGTACAGGCGCCGAGAGATGGATTTACTTCTCTCGCGCCTTCAGCAACACTCTCATCTCACCACTCCCCGATGTCGCGACGTGCAAGCAGCCAAGCAGCACATAGCTCTTGCTGACTTACGCAGAAAATCAGGTGCGATGATGAAATTAGAAAGTTTGAGAGCATGGGGTGACTGCAGCTGGCGCATTACAAGGTTAACGAGATCAGTGGGAAAGGCATTTGTCTTGAAGTGAACGTAAGAGTTGCCAGATGATGCTGATGATGGTTGTGGTGCTGGGGACGAAATGATTCACAGCTGTAATAAGTTTTCGTTCTCAATCCCGGCCTTGGCGGCCTAATGTCGATAATGACCAAGTGCAGCTGGAGCAAGCTAAATTGAGTATTCAAAACTAATCCAGAGCCATTCACTACTCAATGTGTCAGAGACGCAGCGTTGCCGTAGCACCTAAATTATTGACGAGCTAGCTCCTTCATATTCGTGTTATGGCACATTTTTTTGAAGGTGCGATTAACCCCACTTCTGACATGTTTCGGGACTGCTTTTGGCCATTTGAAGCTCTGCACCTGCGAGCATGAGGAGCATGGGAGCATGAGAAGCATAAGCATAGGGATGAGGAGGATCATCCTTCTCACCCTCCAGAGATTTGGAGCCGCAGAGGTGTCGCAAGTGCCCTGCTATGCGCCTTGACAGATAAGACCGAGAGCCAGGCGCTTTTCACAGCTTCAAGGGTAAAAAATAAAAGAAGGAGGATGGCTTCTTATGCGCCGGTAAAGAATAACAGAAGACAGACAGAAAAGAGACTGGAACTTGAGCCCAGGAGATGTACACAGTTGCGCGGGCACGGGGTCAACCTCGGAGGAAAGAGGCTGCTATACGAGATGGACGCAATTGCGCGAGTCAAACACGTGTTCTTCGCTTCGTTAAAACTTGAACCGCGAGAAAGCAAAGGAATTACCAATGCCGCTCAATTTTTCTTTTTTTATCTGTCCTTCTTTGCTTCATTGTATTCAGTGGTATCCTGAGAACAGATCTTTTCGGTTTTTCGGGCCGGGCATGCAGCGACCTCGATTTTAATTTCTCTGTGAGCGAAACAAGAACGATAATACGCGACACACATCGAGAGAGACCGATTTCGATGAAACGGTAAGAAATAATGAAGCGAAGAGAAATCAAAGTGCTTCATAAAATTACATTTTGTGCAGTATACATCAACAGCTGTGGTGATTTGGGGATTGTGGACCACTGAAACAGAACCAGACGTTGGTGTTGCCCTGCTTAACTACTTGTTAAAGGGAGGCGTAGCGCGAAAAAAAGACAGGGACGAGAGAGACACAAGACACAGGAACAGCGCTAACTTACAACTGAAAAAAATATGAAGCGAATTCCCGAGCTCGAGGAACCAAACGCGCATGCCCAGCAACAACTGATTAGATGAAGCGGAAAGAAAAACCTGACCTAGCACGACTCGAACACGACCTAATCACCATGATGAGAGCTGGACAGCCCCGTGCCACACCTTCGAGCGGTAACGCGAAAGCGACTACTTAAAATTTATAAAGATGGATTCCTTTCGAAGCAGAACTACCGACGTTTCCCTGATGCACTTCTATCTTCCCAACTTATGAGTGAACTTATGAATGAATGTAATTTATCGCTGGTCCTGTGTCTTGTGTCCCTCTCGTCCCTGTCTTTTTTTCGCGCTACGCCTCCCTTTAACATGCTTTACCAACTGGCTCAGAACACCGCTATGATCAAATACTTAACTTGTAAGTGCGCAAACTAAACCCTCCGGTATACAGTCCTCTCCTCCGAGCTCGTCTCCACTGCTCATTTTACAGCAAACAGCACAGCTAGCCGGGAAGCGGGGACTTTGAACTAACATAAGGAGAATCCGTGCGACCGAAAGGCCCCACTGAAGTCACCACCATCAGCCACTTGATAAAAAGCGATGTATTATTGCCTTATTCAAGTCCAGATTCTACATTGCTAGGGTATCATTTCATATTAATAGAGAAGTGCCTTTAAAAGGCAAGAGAAAAATCGATAATGTGACATCAAATTTTATTGCATTCGAACTCTATATTGAAAGCGGAACATCGGCGAAAAACTGCGTTTTCAACAGAGCTAAGCCTGTGATCCGAGGGGACAAAAGATGCCAGGACAGAGTGTTGTGATGCTGGGACATGGGCGACAAGCAGGTGCTTCCGCAGCAATCAGGTGTTTTTCGTCGCTGTTTATGAAAAACAGAACACAGACACATAAATTAAAACACACAACGCAGGCTTAAATGAGAGGGCAATTCAAACTTATACATGACGCGGAAATCAGTTTTTTAATGCTTGAACAATGCGAATTTCACCTTTTTTATGAGCCCAGACTGCAAAGACAAAAGAAAAAGTGCACGATGGGGTCGCCCCTGCCAGTGCACTAAGGTTTACCACGGCGTGGCGGCGAAGCTTCATGACCAATAAACGCATCGAAAGGCTCTGAGTGAACCATGACAGCCATAAAGTTTCTTACAGTTAACTAGAGGAAAAGCTTGCGGCCCTGCACGTCATATACCAAGGCCGCCAGAGGCATGCCAGAAATATAGAGGCTTCGGATTGACATTTGTGCTACGGATTTGGTTGGTGGTTGGTTGGTTTATGGGGTTTAACGTCCCAAAGCAACTAAGGCTATGAGAGACGCCGTAGTGAAGGGCTCCGGAAATTTCGACCACCTGGGGTTCTTTAACGTGCACTGACATCGCACAGTACACGGGCCTCTAGAATTTCTCCTCCAAAGAAATTCAACCGCCGCGGCCGGGATCGAACCCGCGTCTTTCTGCTGCTGACCCGAAAGACGCGGGTTCTATTCCGGCCGCGGCGGTTGAATTTCTTTCGAGGAGAAATTCTAGAGGCCCGTGTACTGTGCGAGGTCAGTGCACGTTAAAGAACCCCAGGTGGTCGATATTTCCGGAGCCCTTCACTACGGCGTCTCTCATAGCCTTAGTCGCTTTGGGTGAGAGGGGGAAGAATGCGACCAGGTGGCCCCAGGTGGCATGAGAAGACAAAGAGGTGAGAGTTGGCTCACGCTTCCTGAGAGCTGGTTCTGTTAAGGCTGCTGGCGAACGGTGTCTCCTTCCTTGGTTCCGTGACTATAGGTGCGTTCCAATACTCCCAAGTAGACGTCTACTTAGACGTCTTGCCGGACAGCGGCCATTTTGAGACTCGTTCCAATTTTCACGAAGCCGTCCAAGAAGACTGCTTCGCCGAAGTCCACATCGATGCAGGCTAACTTCCTGTCTAAAGATGGCGGAGCAGTTGGTGCAGTCAGACCTGAGTGAGCCGTGCTCTTGGCGGGCACTGGAGCCCGGAGACGCACCATCTTTCAAGTGTCAGTCATTCCGTTAAGTTGATTTTTATAGGAACTGGTGGAAAATAAAGCCGTCTTTGTGGACCTACGATTATATTTGTGAATCGAGCGAGAGGAAATCGTGCGGGTGAGATCGTCTGCTATGCAGGTGAGATCGTCTGCTGAAGCGGTAGCGATGAACGCACCATTATTGCAGAAAAAATAAAATAAGAACTAGCAAACTACTAACAGCGCGTTTTTAACTTGTTTTATTAAGAATTTTTAAGAACATAGGAGTGCAACTATTCCCAAATGTTAGTTCAGTTTATATGCCGCAAGGTGGCGCGTGAAGTAGACACGTTCCAATATGTAGACATGTAGACGGCTTCCTAGACGTCACACTAGACGTCTTGTCGGACGTCTAGAGAATTGGAACGCACCCCTTATATATATATATATATATATATATATATATATATATATATATGTATATATGTATATATATGTATATATATACATACAGAGGTAGAGCACCGGACGCGTAATTCGGAGGTCGTGGGTTCGGATCCCACCGGCGGCATGTGGTTGTTTTTTCTTCTGCTTTTCGAATCAATTAGCTTTAAGCGACAACACATTCAGTAATATTCTTACTTGATCAACACCACAAAAATAAATTAATGTAAAAAAAAAATCCCCTGTGCTCCTTGGTTTCTGTGGCTGTTGGCTTCTCTCATATTTATAACGAGCCCCTCATTCCCCTTCCCTTGTTTGCTTAGTTGCTTAGCGAGGGCCTCGGTTCTGGCAACCTTGAAGCCATAGGAAGCATAAGAGGGTTCTCACACAGCTTCCACCCTCGCCGTTCGATGGCGTTCTACGTCACACCAGCGGTAACTCAGGACGTTCCACGTCCGCCGCTTACGAACGTGGGTGGCGCTGATGAACACTCTCAAGGTTAGGTTATTTGTAAACATAAATACCCCCGAAAGCAGAAGGTTTGACAGCCGTCGCCGTAGCTCAGAGGTAGAGCACCGGACGCGTAATTCGGAGGTCGTGGGTTCGGATCCCACCGGCGGCATGTGGTTGTTTTTTCTTCTGCTTTTCGAATCAATTAGCTTTAAGCGACAACACATTCAGTAATATTCTTACTTGATCAACACCACAAAAAATAAATTAATGTAAAAAAAAAATCCCCTGTGCTCCTTGGTTTCTGTGGCTGTTGGCTTCTCTCATGTATATATATACATATATATATATATATGTATATGTATATATATATATATATATATATATATATATATATATATATATATATATATATATATATATATATATATATATATATATATGTTATATATATATATATGTAAATATATATATTGGGAGTGGGAGGGGGTGGTCAGTTTTGATTTCATTGATGCTTTGTGCGCTTTGCGGTGGTGTACTCATCCAGCTACGCACGCAGTTCATAGGAGATCCAAAACATCCGAATGCGCTTGAAACGAAGTGAGAATTGAGCACAGTGTCTGGCGCCTGCTAGGCCTGAAGTCCGTTTGCCCCATCGCTTGAAGCCATTTACACATGCAAATTGGGTTTGCCCAGCGGAAACCTGTGCTACAAGTGCATTGAAGGTGAAAGAAAGGACAAAAGTTTTTGTGAATTTAAACTCAAGAGTCCGCTACTGTGACCACTTAGCATATTTCTCGTAGGGGTCTCGTAGACACTTATCTTTCGCAAGAGCAAGGTACTTCGACAAGAGCAAGTTATGTTAACCGCACTCGTCGAGGATTGCATTAACTTCATTTCGAAGTCTGGTGTTGGCATCGCACTGCATCCAGGAATGACTTCCACTTATGGAATTAATTCACGAAATACCAGTCTGTTGCACTTGTCAGCATAAACATGGCCGTCACTTACGTGTAGGACAGGTTCCCGTTTCCTAATTCATGCTTTTCTTCGCAAGATCTGTAAGCGCAGCGCCAGGACATGGTGAGGGCCGGTGACGAGCACATGCAGACTTGTTTCTCATAGAAAAGTAAGGGTTCGGGCAAGTTTCTCATGGCACGAAGCATAGCATGTGCACCAACATGGGGCGCGAACCCGCAATAGCAGAAGACACCAGTGAAAACGTTTCTATTTTTCACAAAGCGAAAACGGAAGCTTCTATAGTTTACTATTTCAAGCGCTAACAATTTTTTCTGAAATAACCTTTACTTTGAAAAGTGTGTCTGTTACACACAACAAAAAAAAATGTTTTCGACCTTTAGGTATATTTGGCTACATGAAGTGAAAGCCTTCTCTCACCATGAGCGAATTCGGTGCTCGTTTGCACCTATCTCTTTTTCTTATTTATTGCAATGTACAGTAAGCATATTTTTTTACTCGACATACTGATTTTAAAACATTCGTTTGCAATATCTGATTTTGCGAAAAATTTGTATATCTGCAGTCGCAGTTGTGCTTTAGAGCTACCACTATCCAAGCCAAGTAATATACCTCTGTCTTGCTAGCATTCTCACGGTGGATGAAGTGCCCTTTTAAGAAACTTGCAAAGACTGTGGCGCCAGCTTTCCCTCCAGGTAGTATTAAGAAACTATGTTGACAGCATTGATAACGAGAGGCGGCGAATACGTGCCACCGTATTCGCCGTTTTGTGCCAGGCGCCGCGGCGGGCAACAAGACTGACTCCACTCTTGTCGTTACTTTTTAGAAGCCCCGAGGAAAGATCGATACACCGTCGTCCTAGTAACAGCTTGTATAATGAATGAAGACTGACTTACAGTTAGATTATTCGACTTTGGGCTTGGCACGTGCAGCGTGAAGCAAGCTGACCGTCCGTGCTCTGGGCGGGCCGGCCTACAAAGAAGGCCAGCGTGGCAAAGCAGAGCACTCTTGACGTGATAGACCGAT
This sequence comes from Amblyomma mixtum, assembly GCF_055824585.1. Lineage (NCBI taxonomy): Eukaryota > Metazoa > Arthropoda > Arachnida > Ixodida > Ixodidae > Amblyomma > Amblyomma mixtum. Next base: position 75,926,151 of record NC_143016.1, on the reverse strand, counting down.
ATGGATTCAAGACACACGACACCACCAGCGGAATGGCAAACAACACCGCGAAGATGCGGTTGGAGTTCACGTGGGGCTGGCAGCGGTTGCTCGCCATCGCATATGCCAGGACCATGAAGTAGCCTATCCAAAATCCGGCCGCCATCCAATACAACAATGCAAGGATGACCCCTAAAGTGCAGCTCGATAGATTAAAGAGGACGCTGGCGATAAAGAACGTGTGGCAGGTGCCGATGAACAGGCCCAGTGACCATAAGTCGAGTGGACTCAAGGAGTCAAGGAACTCGACGAAGGATTTTCGGACACGGCGCCCGTCTAAGCCGATCATGGCCAGGGCTTTGCCGAGCCTGTTGTCCGGCCGGGGCACCACCTCGGCCCGAGTGTCCCGCGCAGCCTGCACGTCTTCCACCTGCCTGCAATGAAAACGGAAGCGTCTTGAGTGCGGAAGGTATTACGGCACTGACTTCGCGCAGTAGTGTCACTAAAGAGGTGCGTGGAGTGCGGACCGCACCTCTTTTATATCGCTATTTCAAATCCTAGCGCAAAAACCCTTGTCATGCTTTACCTGCAGCCTATAAGGTTTGAATCCGTGAATAGAGAGGAATTCTCAAAGAGTGATGCTGTTGCCCTTTAAGTACCTTCAAGGAAAGTAATTCCATCCTGTTTTATGGTGATTGATGGAGTACTAATGCACGTGTCTATGTATTTAGCGATATAACGCTTCATTTAATTCGCGCATGAATTTAACAAGATGGGGGAAAAGAACGGAAGTGTTCTCAAATTTCTGCATGCATAGCTTTCACGTGCCAAGCCTTATGCATTCACGGTCAATGGTCTTCTAGATTGCAAGAGCGGTCATTGCTCAAAAAATTCTTGTGCTACATCAGACGTACAGTACGGTCCACTGTTAAAGGAAACATGCGATCGCGTGCCCTCCGGGCTTCACGAAGCCCTGCCGCCTAGATGGGGTGAGAATATACGGCATCAGGCGCATGCGCGGAATGACCAGCCGTCATGCTTACTGCGCATGCGTCTTGTGCCAGCAATTCCCGCAAGTTCTCGGCGGCAGCGCTCCGCGAAGCGCGGAGGCCACGCGATCGCATGTTCCCTTTAACAGTGGACCGTACTGTACATATTTAAGCAGCGGCTACTTTGGCCAGTGTAGGCATTGCTGCGGGTCATCGCGATTACGTTTTCACAGTAAGCAACCTATATATACTATCTTTTGACTTGCAGCTTTGCCTTTCCACAAAAATTGGTGTTTTTTTTTTTCGAAAAAATGTTCACAACTGAGTGATCGCTGTTGATGTTGTTGTCCTCAAGGAGATAATGGCGCATAAACACTGCAGGAGATTGATCAAGACACAGCCGGCAACTGACTGATGCTCAAAACCACATTTCGAAAAAAAAAGGGGGGGGGGGGGGCGCAGACTAAGTTATCGCTTGTGAAACGTGGTCGTCGTCTTTTTGCGCTCGTTATCCTTGAATATGTACTAACTAGCCCAACCCCACATGTTAAAGGGGTAGAGACATCAAATTCCAAGGTTGTACAAAAGACTGCCATACGTTTCCTTTTTATGTGAGGACCATAAGAGCGAAGTATTAAATTTAAAGGCGGTCTAGAACATATTTTAATTTCATTTTAAAGTTTGTGAAAATGCTCACTCTTGAAGTCTGAGCCATCGCTAGTGCATCAATGTGACGTAGGAACAGAGAAGAAAACACAAGCAAGTATTTACTACGTCATTACACAGTTTTCTGACGTACGGGACCAAGTTTTGCGGTTTCGCGGCCTAGCAACCTTGGTTACGGGTGCTCACGAGTCTTTTTTTCTGCACGCTCGCGAGTGCGACGGTGCTTTACGCCCGGCGTTGCCGCAGGCGATGTCGTTACCGAAAGATCCACTTTTGCACAGGCATATTGCCGGTGCTCTAATCTAGGAAGCGTCCTCTCTGGTATCATGGATGTTATGTATTTTCTTGTGCGAACGTGAAGTACGCCGAGCATGCCGGCCGGCCGGCAAGCCTGGATCCCGTCTGCCGGGTCATAAAAACGAGCTGAGGTGTGTTCTTGACGTAAATAAGAAACCCTGGGTGAGAAATGCGAAAAATGTGTCATTTTTGAGGATCGCTGACCAATACTGAGCTGCTGGCAAAGGTAACGACTGTGATACGAGCAAACTTCTTGCCACAACCGCCTCGCAGCTGCCGCTGGCCCGACGTTGGGGTCCGGCTCGCCTGGCGCCCGCTCGCTTCGCTGCTGAAGGCGTCGCGGAGATTTACCATACTATTATTTTATTGTGAGATAATGCTGTTGTGCTGTTGACAATAAAGCGATGTGTAGAGTAGGCCTTTTATTATAGCGCAGGCGACTTCCGAAGCGCCGGCCGCTGCGGCTTCGATGCGAAAGAGGCTATCGGCCTAGCGACGACCACGGCAACCAGGCAGCAGAAGAGCTCGTCGCCCGGAGCGCCCGCGAGCGATGCCGTTGCCGAAAGCTCGAAACATAAGCAGGCATGCTTTGTCGCTGCTCGAGCAGTCTTTCTGATAAGGCGATCTTGTCTTTTCTTATGAGATTTGTACACCATCCCAAGCAGCGCTCAGGCACTGCTGCACGGCAGCGAAGTGTGACACAGGTTGTGGGCGGAGCTTGGATAGAGCGGCGCAGCGATGCTCACCGCTCGGTGTGTCCCTGCTCGCTGTGGGGCGGCAGTTCGCAAGCAACGATCGGTGCGGCGCGTAGGCCAAGTGGCCATATGGCTTGATGAATGTTGCTGCGCGTGCATTATTTGTCTGAATAATGGTTGCACTTCACGCTCTGAGCTCGCTACTTGCTTTTGGTCGGCGAATGTTTTGATTTGGTTTTGTGGGGTTTAACGTCCCAAAGCGACTAAGGCTATGAGAGACGCCGTAGTGAAGGGCTGCGGAAATTTCGACCACCTGGGGTTCTTTAACGTGCACTGACATCGCACAGTACACGGGCCTCTAGAATTTCTCCTCCAAAGAAATTCTAGCCGCCGCGGCCGGGATTGCACCCGCGTCTTTTGGGTCAGCAGCCGAGCATCATAGCCACTGAGCCACCGCGGCGGCTGTTTTCGCTCGGCCACTGATCTGCCCAAGACACGTCGGCCGACGGGTCTCGTCGGCATCATTGGTCGGCGGCGTTGTCGCAATAGGACGACACTTGGTCGTTGGGGCGTCGTCGTCGTCGTCGGTTCAGTGTGACTGACTAGTCGGGGAACGACCAGGTTGGCCGACGCGACCGTCGGCGTCGCTGTCGCGTCGGCATCGGGGTCCCGTCGGCCTAGTGTGAACGTTGCCTACACGCTCGGCGTTCGCTGGCACAATCTGAGGTGCGTCGGGCCTGACGCCTGCCTCCTCTTCGGAATCGCTGGCCAGCGGATCAAAAATGAAGTGGTTGTCGGGGTTCGAACCGCGGCGTCTTCTTCCTCGTCTGCGTCATCCCGCGATTCCTCATAATCGGTGTCTTCGCCGAAATAAAACTTTTCATCAGCGTCCGACTCGGAGCTATTCGGCATTGCGACTTGCCCTCCGCCCGGCTCTCCGTGTTTACGCGTACCACGTGCGTGTCAAGCAGACGACATGCCTACAACGACGTCACGGCTTTCCGGACCCACGTGACAACGCATTGTCTGGTTTTCTACGTCATGTAAAAGCCTGGCAAAACCTGGCAACTACGAACCGAAACCGAAACTGCTGGGTACAAATAACACGATTATTAATTATATAATGCGAGTTCATGCTTCTAAGATGGTGTTCCATGCTCACTGAATCGCTACGCATTATTTACAACCCAGAGGTACAACACAAAAATGTGGTGTCTCTACCCATTTAAGACACTTGCAGTATGAGAAGACGTTCTTACGTCTGCCGCTATGGTCGATAGTGGCGCTGGTAAACCCTTCCAGGGTTAGGTTAAATGCAACATGAATACCTTCGAAAGCAGAAGACTAGACAGCCTCCATCATAGCTTATAGTTTGTATCGCACCGCACGCGACATGCGGAGCTCGTGGTCTCAGATTCCACCAGTGGCATTTAGTTGTGTTTCTTCTACTTTGCAATGAATTATCTTTAAGGCAAAAAAAAAATGGTTGCATCGTTCATTTCCCATCGGCCAACAACAAAATAAATTAAAAAACTGGAGGAGACACTACGCCAGGAGCGGTACGAGGACTCCCAAAGCTGTATGAATGTTAAAGGTGCTCTAAAAGGATACTGAGCCCTTCTTTTTACCGCGGAAACCCGATCTACACGCTCCGATCATTCTTAGAAACTGCAAATTATTGTCCTGTGCGGCCGATTTCCCTATTAAATCAGATTAAATGACCCGGCTCCCGCCTTTTTTTTTTTTTAACTGACCTCCGAGATAAGAGAAGTCAACCAACGCGTGGAATGCCTTTCAGCCAGTCACGTGGAGGCTTCGCTTTCGTTTTTATTTTGTTTTTTAGGCTTCCTTGAATAAATCGATCCAGACAGAGGCTACATAGCCGCAAATTAGGCCCACGGAAATAAAAATACGCGCGGACTCTTTGCTTTCGCAAATCACTCCGCGTATTACTACGCGTCACTCCGCCCATGACAGAGCGGCCAGTCGCCCCGTGATTGGCTAAAAGGCATTCCACGCGTTGGTTTACTGCGCCTACTCTCGGAGGGGGTTAAAAAAAAAGGCGGGAGCCGGGACGTTTAATCCAGTTTAATAAGGCAATCGGCCGCACAGGACAATAATTGGATGTTTCTAAGAATGCTTGGATAGTGTAGACCGAGTTCCTGCGGTAAAAAGGAAAGCTCAGAATCCGTCAGTGCCATTCTCCACTAAGAAGTGGAGAATGGCCGGTTCTGCACATATGGGCATTAACCCACTAAAGCTATCGCGTCATACCCTTAAGGTACCCCGCCGCGGTGGCTCAGCGGTTACGGCGCTCGGCTGCTGACCCGAAAGACGCGGGTTCGATCCCGGCCGCGGCGGCTGAATTTCTCGAAGGCGAAATTCTAGAGGCCCGTGTGCTGTGCGATGTCAGTGCACGTTAAAGAGCCCCAGGTGGTCGAAATTTCCGGAGCCCTTCACTACGGCGTCTCTCATAGCCCTTAAGGTGGAGCTTAAGGGTCCCCTCTATTTTTTTCTTTTTGCGTCTTTTTAGAGCGCAGCTCTTAAAGGGGCTGCGAAACACTGCCTGGGGGAATACCGGCTATACTTCACGTGGGTTCTTTATGTCACACAGATGCTGAATTAAAAAGAATTACAGGAATCGATGCACAGGAACGGGAGTTATTCAGTGAAGAAATTTCAAAATACAAGCAAACAAAACGCTGCCCTCAACTCGATTTTGGCGGGGCTTCCCACTCCTAATTCGCTCTCCCAATGACGGCACCTGGCGCAACCAATCAAAACAGCCAGCCAGAGCACGTCGCGGAAGTTTGTACTTCATGGTTGCCTGCTCTCTGTGAAACTGGCAGCGTTGTTTCCATGCCAGAGCGCCCCTGGTGGTGTATTTTTATTTTACTTGCTTTGCAGGGCTTTTATCTAAGACAAACAAATTGTTTTTGTTGATCTAATATAAAACGCAGACAGGTGACAAAATGTGTCTCTATTTATTCACACAATTTGCAGTATATTTACTGTTTGTCCGGCCATCAAGCTCGCGCCAGGTGATGTCATATCCGCTGCTAAAAACCCGCCACTGTGTGGCGACACCATCAGAGCTATGAAGTTGTTTTTGGGAGGACATTAAAATATTAAAAAACGGAATGTACGCGGTATTACCGACGCTAATAGCACCATTATAACTCACTGTATGCAATCAACAGGCAAAACAGTTAACTAAGATTGTGTTTCTGGGCCCCTTTAAAGGCCCGTTCGAGGGTTCAGCCGCGTCACCGCCGTCGGTGTACCCGGTCCAAACAATAAGTAAAAAAACGTTGCCGTGACTCGGATTTGAGCCTGCGACGCCGCGAACAGATCAGCCACTGCACGAGACCGCTGGGCCATCTCTGCATTTTTTTTCTTTATTGCATCGAAATAGTGCCAAAAAGGAAAACCTGAGTATGTTTATGCCACAAAACAGCAGACTGTGTAATACGAGCCCATCATACCCCTGCACGTCCCCACTTTCCCAAACATCAAAAGTCTGGGAGGAACACACATGCACCTAGATAGGGAAGACATGATAGGCTGCTCTTCCAGGACAGCACTAGGCTATCTCCGAAGCCGATCACGCCATGTGTTGTTGACCTCTAAATAATGGCGCGTACCCACTTCGGGGGATTGGCCAAGACACAGGCAGCAACTGCAACACACTCTCGCGCTGTGTATTTCACATCGTCGTCTTTGTCAACTAATGATACTATCAAACTTATGTCGTCGCCAGATGTGCCGACAACACAGCAAAGCAGTACAATGAGCCTACAGAGCCTGAGACATCGAATAAGCTGCACTCAAATTTCGCATTAGGGAGAATCGTAATCGACCTTAGAACTTTTTTTTTTGTTTCTAATAGTACGTTGAATGAAGGCACGTGGGTAGCCATTCCTTTAAAGGAAAAAACCTTCTAAGTAATCGCTTTCACAACAATTCTGAGAGCTGCAATGTGCGCGCAATGCGGCGCCGGAGCCATATCGGCAGCTTTCCCGGTGTCGTCCCGACCACTTGACCAATCACAGGCGGCGGCGCGGCCTGCGCTGTACCCCGCGGTGCAGTTTGCACAATCCTGCTAAAATGAAAGCGCTTGTTTTTACCTATTTTCAGATCGGTAATCGAGTTAGCAGTTATTAAAAACTGTAGGATGCTTTTTCAAGCCCGATTTCCCGATTTTTGCAAAAGGCGCGTATTCCTCAAGGCCGCTCAACTGAAGGCCTCGACACTGCGAACTCTTCTACGGCTACTCGTTATCCGCGACGGCAGCTGCAATGTCCACTTTGACAGGCCCGAGTTGCTGATTGCGGCTCACCAACGGCTCTGTTCGACTCTCCTGAAGAGACTCAGTCACCTGAAGACCACTCGCCATCTCGGCATAAGGCTTTGCTTTTGTACCGGTTTATACCACACGTATTGTTGCCTCCTGCGACCTTTGTAAGCGTAGAAAAAAGCCCCTTATACATTGCCTATTGGTCGGGAATCAAACAACCCACTTTTAACTCCGTACTTCTTAGCAATAAGCAAGTATTTACTGCCGAACATTCAAATTTTACTAAGAGCCAAAATTGGACATAAAATTGGACTTCTTTGGGGAGACTGAATTAAATTTTAGGAGCTCTGGAGTAGAATACAGCCTGGGGTTTTTAAAGTTTGGCTGGATCAAACAAACCACAGACATCAAAATTCTTGAGCTTTTAATTTTGTCTCGTGCTTAACTCGTTCCGGTAAGAAAAAAAGGTTTTACGATGTTCTTCTTTTTATCACGAAGGAATTCTGTTCGGTAGTCGTGAATGTGGGTGGAGCTTGACTGCATTCTTAATTTGTATCCGATTATAGTTCTGTACTGCAAGGAAAGCTGGCGTCGACTAAAACCGCATCGTTTTCTGCACACAGCCAAAGGGGCCCCTCATTTTTCCCTGATTTTTTCTTTGAGCTGATGCGCCTGGCTGCGTCTTTCTACACTGTAAACAGAAATGAATAAAAAGGGTGTAAGTTGTCCTCTAGCGCACTCACTTTTATGAAAGGTAGCAGGCTAGAGGACAACTCACTCTCTTTTTACTCCCATGTAGGTGTATTTGTGCTTAGAGTGTACCTAGCCGGCCCTGCCGCTTCGACCTGCGGCGCTCCGATGACTCTTGCTTCGGCGGTCGCTTTAGGGTACGCGCTGAGAGCGTCCTCGCTTTGTGTAGTCGCTTGTGCCCGGATTCTTTGAGTTCGAATCTGACACACGCAGCTGCCAGACAAGCGAAGGAGAAGGGGCTGCCGAGGTGCTGGTCCCCTCAAAGTTGTAACGGTAGTGCGGTGAGGGAAGGGACACACCACGTCACGCCCTTTCGAAAAATTCTAAGGTCCGAAGATTATAGGTCCGTGTGGCGTAGCCTTCACGACTAAGCTTCCGGGTCCGAAGAATGTTTTAATCGCTTCCAGTATTTCCATTTATTCGCACTTCTCCTCTCGCACCTCTCCTCCAACATTTCTCCTGAGGGGTAAGCAACCCCCCCCCCCCCCCCCCCCCCCATTTTCAACTGCTTGCATCAGATGTTTGACATGTATAGCACAGTGGGGCTGAGCTAGTTGGCTTCGTAACCAGTTGTACAGCACTTTAAATTGAGTAACCTAAATCAGCCATGTCACAACAGAAGTAACTCATCGACTAGCCCCTATTTATAAACGTGACTAGCAGAAGTGAAAGCGGGAGTAACCTAAATCAGTCATATCCCAACAGAAGTGGTTCATCAACTGGCTCCTGTTCATAAGCATGATAATTGAAACAAGGAGTATTCTAAATCAGTCATGTCACAACAGAAGTCGCTCACTGACTGACCCCTGTTTATGAGCATGATCAGCAGAAATTAAACAGACTATGCGCATACTTTTAATGCAATCGATCACTCCACGTATGTACATGTTTAAAAAGCTTCCCATTTCAATTGACACTTAATATCCATTTAAAAATACACTTTTGGACAGAGAAATTTAAACAACACGCAAACAAAATTAGATAAATTCTTAAATAAGATAGGGAATGAATAAGCAAAGAATTAAAAATCTCGAACTCCTGCCACCCCCGCCCCCCTCCCTCCGCTCCTGCATGAAAACAAAGACACTCAAAAACAACTTCCGGAGTCCCTATTGTTGTCTTCTTTTTTTTTCGCAGTTCATACATGAAATTAAGTCGAGTAACCGCATATTTGTCTCTCGTCGAGACTGCCGCATACTACTGCCGTCTGCTGGCTACTTTGCGATGCCCTACTTTTGAATAGCTATGGAAGTTTTCATAAAAGCTGAGCTTGAATGACCCTCCTTCTGTGTTTTTCCGCAACTAGCCCTACAGAAATCTGAATTTTCGCCGTAAATTCGATGCCCTTACTCCATGACAAAGAGTTTTATTCTATTCGTTTGGCATTGTTGGCAACGCTGGCAGCCAGACCATGAGTACCATTCGCGAAACCCTGCCGTGAATTTCGGGTTTCTTTCACTCTTGAAATCTGTAGACAATATAAATCAGCCATGGGCGTCCGGAGGGGGGGGGCAAGGGGGGGCGGCTGCACCCCCCTGGAAAATCACTCACTCGAACCGTGAGTGATGGCCGCACGCCAGGGGCGGTGGTGCGCTCAGTCAAAAGGGTAAAAGCAGCCCCGCATGGTCACATCTGCGAAATGCCGCGTCCGGGCGTGCGTCGTTCCGCCGTTTTCAAACCACGCCATCGTTAGCTCTACTGAAGGGCGACCTGTTCCAGACATACAGCGGAACCGGCGAGCATGTGTTTCGAGCCGCCTTGAGATGGGTGTCTGTTTCTTTGATCTCTAGAGAGATAGCGACACGGAGGCAGACAATGCACGGGGCATCTTGTTTTCGCCTATCGTTACGCCGGTCACCGATGAATTCTTAAGGAGGGAAGGTAAAATCAGCCGTGTCCACCCCCGCTTTGTCGGGCTGCTCAGGGGCAAGCGGGCGATGAGTTGGCGCCGCCGCCGCTCGCTGTCTCCTCCGATCCACGGGTAGCGCAGTTCGGTAGAAGCGCCGCTTTCAGAATCTCCGGCAAAGGGGATTAGCTGCTTTTGTTCACGGCGACGCAGTCTCCCGAGGCGCCCCCACACCAGCGTTCTTTGCGTCTTCTGCGAAAACCAGCGCCTTTGGTCAACGCAGCCCGATGGCGCCTGCCTGGCTCGCCTGTCACCTCTGGCTGGGCCTCAAATCACAACAGCGCCCATGTACTGTGCGTGTCAGTGCATGGTAAAGAGACCCAGGTGGTCGACATTACCCGGAACTCTGTACTACTCCATCCCTCATAGCCTGAGTCGTTTTTCCCTCATAGCCTGAGTCGTTTTGGGGCTCTGAACCCCATAAAAACACAAAAACAAATTTTCCGACTGGAGTGGCGAGTGTCCCTTCCCCTCGGAAGTTGCGCGGCGTTCCTTTCACCCCCAAAGTGCGCATTCGGGGATGCTGCGGCAAGTAAGCCCTTGCACGTGTGCGCGCCTCTGTGTTTGTGCTTGGGTGTTTTTAGTGGCCGGTTGTCAGCGAAGCTGAGAACAACCAAGACAGCGGACGAGAAAACGACGAGCGGAGAGCAGTGTGTGTGCGGTTGCTCGACTGTGCGGATGCGCAAGCAAGATGGAGCGAGGTGTATGAAGCTGCGAGCGTGCATTTATCTTGTAAATAAGTTTTCGTTGTATATATAGTCATCTTTTGTTTTCAACGTACGCGTTCAACAGTTTTTCCAATCAATGTGTATGATGAGTGTGCACCGAGAGCGTGTAATGAAGCACAGAAGTGAATTTATCACACGTGTAATTACGCAATTCGCCCAGAAAAATCCGAGGCGCCTACAGTTGCTGTTCAAGGAAGACTGACTGAGTGACTGTAGTTGCGTGTTTGTGAACATATTGTGCTGTGTGCTGGTCATCAATCCGGGTGAGTCGAGAACCCGTATGCAGCAAGACTGAGCACTCTTCTCCACGAAGTGATATAGCATCTTTTTGCATTTTTATTAATTTTAGTTGTTTCTTCGTTGATAAACTCCAATGTACCTCTCCTAGCCGCGCTTTAATTTGCTGTTTGTAATTTTTCTTTCATGTGTGCATTTTGTTTAATTTTTATTTATATATAAATAAATAAATTTACTCCGCAAATAGCGCCTTTCTGCTACGAACATACCCCCCCCCCCCCCCCCCCCCGGGGCACCAACGGGGCCCCCCCCTGCAAAAAATTCTGTGGACGCCCTTGAAATCAGCGGAAGGTTTTCTCCCTCTTCAAGCTGTGACACGGCGGAACACATTACTGAAGTCCATAAGGCAACTCTGATTGTAAGATATCTCAAAGGGTGGTGGGTCTTCCGAGTCAAACTCTACCTACAGCATTAACAAATGAGCGTACTGACCCCGTCAATCTGGAGCACTTATGAATACGTAATCTGCAGCTGTCAGCAACCCCAGCCAAGCTCACCTTGTACTTCTACTTTTCCTGTAGAAGCACATTATATTTACGAGAAGCAGCTTTGGTGCGGTCTGAATGGCAATACTGCGAGCAAAGTGACTTTTCATGGTGGTGCAAACGCAGAAGAGGCGAATCTGCAAAGCTTACAAGCTCTCAGCCGTTTTAATTTAATAACATACACGAGCACTGAAACAAGCATCCAGATCAATAACCCTAAGAAACGCCAGTCCTTTCCTTTCCTACGCCGAAGTTTCTTTTCGAGATTCCGATCTGCAGACAATCGGAGCAAACTGCTCACCTTCGACGAAGAGCGGCGATGGCCTCGGTGGTATTCGGTGGAGACATTGATAACTGGCGAACACAGTAGATATTATACGGTTAACAAAGAAAACAAACGGAGGTATATTCGTTGGAAACCGCTAAAAAAACGAGCAACCCACGCACAGCACGAAGCACTTTCGCTCGTGCAGTCAGCTAGTAGAAGTAGCAGAAGAGTTCACCTTGTGTCCGCGCAGAGCACACGTTGTCAGCGCGTCCTTTCTCTCGTAGCCCAAGGGAGGCAGCGCCGGCCGACACAACAGCGGCAGGGTTAGTCGTTATCCACGGGGTCATTGAACAGCCTTTCTCTCTCTCTCTCTCTCTCTCTCTCTCACTCTCCCCACCCTCTCTTTGTTTTTGTTTTCTTTTTGAAAGGGGTAGTGGCGGAGACAGTGCGAGCTGAGGTGCAGGTGTAGACCTTCTCTTACCCTTGTCCAAAGTACCTGTAGCACCGTTCCCTTGTTCAACACGATGGCAACAGTCGCTTTGGCAGCAGGGAGCGGACCGTGAAATGTCCAGAGGGGGTCCGAGCTCCCCGACATTTTTTCTATGCAGAAGATAGACAGTAAACCGTCGGAAAGGCACCTCTTTTCCAGCCTCCCTCACCGCACCTTCTACGTGCCCGGTACTTGCTGTGGGAAATGAACTAAGACTCAAATTGGTGGGAAGGTTTGTTTGTTTGGTTGGTTGTTTGGTTGTTCGTGACCCACCTGAAGTGAGTCGAGCCGGCCGTGTCGTTCACCCTCGAATGTCATAAGCTTTCTCTTCATTTCCTGCGAAAAAAAAAAAAAGAAATGAGCGGCGCATGTCCAGGCCTTCTTGGAGGTCAACGCTTCTGTATCGGGTAAAAATCGTATTTTTTGTGAGCACAAGTAGAGCCACTTTATTTTTCCGTTTGCATTTTTTTTTTTGTGAGCACAAGTATGGCCACTTTATCTTTCCATTTGCTTTTCTGGCTGAATAAAGTCGCTTTTATGTATACGAAGAGACAACGCACCTTTTACTCGAATGCGCACATCGAAGACAGCGTCACGTGGTTCTAGACACCTACCCCAAAGTGATAACCTTTCACCTGCCTCTAACCATATCATCCTGCATGGAACTAACCACGCTGTAGCTATTTGGCTTTTATTTTCCGCCTCTTACTTCCCTTCGCCAACTTAAGCTAGTAACGTAAGTCTGTATGTATCGTAAAGACTGCGAGAAAACAAAACAAAGCTATCTTCAACCCGTGCTGTTATTTCCGCGCACTTAATCATCTTAAAACACACTCTAAACAGAAATATTTAGCGGAGACAAATTGTGGCCATTCTGTAGAAAATGCTGCGTAGTACGTGTGACTAGGCTCTCAGGCGTCGCAGCTGCAATTCATCATAAAGCGAATTGTATTACATTGTCCAAGGAAGGCTACTGACCCCATGCATGTAAGCAAGCTGCTACCGACGAGGTGCAACTCGCAAATTTAACACGTGACCAGTGCCGGCGAAGTGTTTCAACTTCAAGTTGCTACGCTGTATAAATGAAGTTACGGAGGGCATCTAACTCTACTTACGTGCTGTGAATGCTCACGCATTCATCGTGAATTCTGTTTCGAGGTTCATAAAAAATTTGTTTTGCATCTTCTTGTGTTTCTGTGTCTCGTTTTCGCTGGCCGCCAGACCGCACACCTTTCGGAAAGGCCTTTACCCTGAATGCCTTCAACCTAAGTCTTTACCGTGAATGCCTTCAGCGTAAAAGTCTTGTGAGGAATTAGGACATGGGCGCGGGGTCGTAGGACCATTATTTTTTTTCTCAGCGCCCCGCCAGTCTGTAGTCTCCCCGACACCCCCGGCGGGAGTCGGCGGCAAGCGCTCAGAGCGAAGCATGCATAGTGTTCCTATATAAGCTCCCGACCCAGACCACATGCAGGTCCGCAGGTTGCAGAGTAGTGCGATTTTTTACTTCACTTTGCAAAGAGGGTCAAGATTTACTGCACCTGTATAGCCCCTCGTCTTAACGGACGCCGCATCTTCGGCTATGCCGAGAAGGAAAGGTTTTCCCGTAGCCAGTTAGTTCCATGTTGTACTGGTTGCTAAACTTGCTGTAAATATGTAAATTTCTTGTAGATAAATTCTCAGTTTACTTCATTTCAAGTCCCATTGTTGCAGGACATCGGCTCTACGCCGTCTCTGAGGGGGCACCTTTGGTGCGAATAGATAGACAGATAAATTTAATGAAACGAAAGCAAAGAGGTCGGCCAAAAAGAGTGATGTCTGGCGTGCTACTGTGCGCTGGGGAAGGGAAGGAGGAGAAGAAAGGGGGTCGTGATGGGTGACGATGTGGTGAGAAGAGAGATGAGACTATGTGCACGCACATTTGATGGCATCACAACCGCGAGTCGATGCCAGTGTCACTCAAAAAAGCGTTAAAACGCCCACATTGCCTGGACTGCTTTCCAACTCTGCGGCCAAGCGCTTAGGAGTAAGTCCTCCGAGAGTGGCCTGCTCTCTAAACGCTTCAAGGAAGCGGCCAACATTTAGTCTTTGGCACGCATATACCGGACAAACCATTATCAAATGCTGGATCACAACGAACCTTTACTGGTCGTTACCCTAAAGGTCTTCAGCCTAAAAACATTCACCATAAAGGCATTTACCTTGAAGGCATTTGGCCAAAATAGTCTAATTCCTGCGCCTTATTGCACGTGGTATACTGTTAACTAAATTATGGTCTACTGTTGACGTCATCCGGGACCATGACTGAGGAGTTTTAGGACCACTTCAGCTTGGCAATGCCGACAACGCCGGGCTTCGTTGCCGATGAGCCATATAATCATATTGCCGCAAATCTTTGTACTCTTTGTTTTTTTTTTTTCATTCTTCAAAGCAGCCGGAACGCGGCTTTATCGCTTTGTTTCCGATGCAAGACGAGACCAGATTATCTCGGTAGAACGTTTCCAGGTGGAGGCGATTCCACGTTGTTCAATGTTGTGGTATCTTCGCACGCTCGACCTACAGGTTTTCCTACTGAATAAATTCAGTAGGAAAACCTTTAATCCTAGCGCCGACGGAAACAATCTACGCGCTGACTGATATACTCTGCATGCCATGTAATTTTATCCGAGTGCAAAACATTTAATCTCACCCCCAGGATATTTAATCCAAACAGCAACTCGAACAATACCAGCGCCAGCTAATTTAATCCGAGTGCCAATGCAACGCGCCAGCGGATTTAATACGGGTGCCAAGTAAATATAATGCGACAGCGGACTCCAAAACACACAGAACACGAATGTCGTAGATAAAGCGAAGTTCAGACAATTTTTCAGAGCATGCGACGCCTAGGCGAAGCGTCCACATATTGGATAGCTTGCATAAATATTGTAACAAACAGCCTTGATGCAAGTGTTTTAAAACGCCGTTTAAGGCGCACAATCTCGGCATTAAAAACTTCACAGGGGCTCAGTGTTATGGCTTACTGGCTCTTGATTATGCTTGCATAAGACTCAGATTGTTAGTAACATACATCACTGTAAGAAAGCCGCCAGTAGCTACTCTTGACCTGGGATGTAAACTCCGGTGTAAATTCGCTCATTTTCCCTTGTAAAACTGAAAAAGCCGTAAAGTGAAGAAACGTTACGCCGGTTCTGTGACTCGCCCCGCCTGGAAGAACTCTGCATTTGCATTACGTACATTACTTCCTCTTGCTTCTCCTAGTGGTGTTAAATCGTTATCAGAACCTCCTGAAAACATTTTGCACCGGTTGCATTTCCATGAAAACAGCCGGCAGTTTGAAAACAATATTAAGGCCTCAATTGGCGCCAGCATGCAGATTCAGGGCATCTAATAACCAATAATCAGCAGTGCTTAACCACCTAATTAGAACACGAGTCGCATTTATTTATTTTTCATGCGTATAAGCTCAAAGCCGCAAGAGTTGTGTCAAATACTGAGGATTTACTACTCCTCGTGACTCTTTGATGCTGCAAGTTACGCGAAGAAAACGATATAGTGCTTGAGGATGTGACTCTCAGGCGTCGCATGGTCTCAGAAATTGTCTCAACTTCGCTTTATTTTTGGCATTCTTGTTCTGTTCTTTGGAGTCTTCTACCGCATTCGTTTGCGCATATGGATTAAATTGGTTTGAATCCTGATTTAAACAGCTGGCACTTGTATTAATTGCGTTGGCACTCAGATTAAATTCCCTGGCGCTGGCACTTCGAGTTGGCGTTTGGATTGAATACGCTGGCGCCTAGGTTAAGTGCTTAGCATTATGATTAAATTACATGGCATGCAGATTATATCTGTCGGCGCTCAGACCATTTCCACTGGCACTAGGACTAAATTCAGCGGAAAAAGCCTGTAGAAAGTTCGCTATTAGCTTTTTGTTAAATACAACATGCTAAGCAAACCAGGTCTATTACTTTCAACTGCAGCAGTGGGTCCATCGAAACAAACTACTTTTGTTGTTCAGGTGCTTGTGCTCGGCGGTATCCTTGCTGGCCCTGCTGGTTGGGCACCGCCGCCGCTTCTGGATTCAGCACCTTCACCGCAGCTATCTTCCTGCATGCCCGGATCATTCTACCAGTTTCATCGCTATCTTCTCGCCAATTTCAGCGAGTCGCTCCGATCAGTGACGTCATCCTCGGCACAAGCTATAAAAAATGGCTGAGGCTTAGCTAAGGTTAAGCCTAGTCAGATGCGAAGCATATTGATGGCTAGGCTTGGTAATACATGGCTTTCCTTGGTTGACGTTCATCCCGCTCTTCATCGGTCTCTGTGGCACGCTGAAGCTTTCGCTTCTCGTTCAAATCAGCCCTGCTTCTAGGCGGCATCCCAACACCTGGCCGCCTCGTAAGTGCCCGGAGAGCGAGGCAAGCTCAGCTTTATACCGCTGCTGTAGCGTCACGTGGTCAGCTGCAGCGCCTCTGATGTGGAGCCTCCACCGCCGCGGCCGACCGCGTGAGCCGGCAGCCCATCTCTCCTCTGCTGTGACGTCATGTTGTCACGTGGTCAGCCGCCGCGCCTCTGATGTGCAGCCTCCACCGCCGTGGCCGACCGCGCGAGCCGGCAGCCCATCTCTCCTCTGCTGTGACGTCATGTTGTCACGTGGTGTCACGTGGTCACGCTAAAGGTCAATGGTAGCTCCACCACCGCGCTCGACGGGCTGTAGTGTACCTCTAGTAATATGCTTCGCATATAAGTCTGTTCCCCGGCACCCGGACTTCAGTGGGCTTGGCGAAGCGAAATCAACCTCGATGATGACCAGACCTGTCCCTTTTGTTGTTCAGGTTAGTTATGCCTATTCCGTTAAATCTAGTAACAGATACCTTGTTATTTTGCCAAGCCCACACGCCGTTTTATGTATTATGCATGACTGCTTCCTTGTCTGCAAAATGTTGCTTTGTGGAGACGTTGAATCAAATCCTGGACCAAACACTGGTGATATGCTTATAAGTATCGTTGAAACACAGACAGAAATCCTCAAGGGTATTGGCGAATTGAAATTGCAGCTGTCTGTTTATGATGCAACTATAAATGCCCTCAATGCTCAAGTTTCACAGATAGATCAGCTTGTGCAGTCCATGAGCTGCGCAACATCCAAAATTTATGATCTAGATGGTTCTTTACGCGAACTTCAGGGTTATGTAAAGCAACAATCTGAAAAAATTGTTGACCTTGAAGACCGCAGTCGCCGGTCCAGTCTGGTGGTTTATGGCCTACCGGAACCGGAAAATGAATCGGTATCTCAGCTTAAGAGTAAAATAATCTGTGACGTATTTGACAAAATGCTTGATGTGAAGTGCAAATCTGTTGGCCGAATTCACGGACTTGGTAGAAAAGGCGCAAATCTACCAGTGATTTTGTATCTTCAAGATTACAATGAAAAACATGCTGTACTCATGAATGCAAAAAAGCTAAAGAACACCGATATTTTTACTGAAAATGACTATTCTCGCTGTACACTTCGAAGGCGAAGATTGCTGTGGCAAAGCGCTAAGGGCGATAAGGACAACGGGAAGCATGTTTGCTTGACGAATGATAAATTGCGATTCGACAATGATACGCTTGTGAGGTACGATGTCAAAAATGCGCGAGTAAAAATTTCGTCCACCACCGGTGAGCACATGACAAAGCCCGTGGTCCGCACCGCAGTACCTGAGACCACTTAACATTAACGCAAGAAGTATCGTTAACAAGACTGCTGAACTTGAAAGTATACTGTTATTTCACGATCCCCATGTGACTGTAGTGACTGAAACATGGCTTCACGAAGAGGTAAGTGACAAGGATTTGGTTCCAAATTCTTATAAAATTTATAGGCGAGACAGGCCTTCCCGCGGTGGCGGCGTTGCCGTCATTCTAAGTTCCGGTGTTCAAGAGTCTCTGCTAGAACAAGTCGTTGACCATGAAAGTCTTTGCCTACGAGTAAACTACAATGGACACTCATTCATATTATTTGCAGTATACCGTCCGCCCTCTGCATCCATAGACTTATTAAATATCGCAAAAGTAAAAGTTGCATAATAATATCCGGAGACTTCAGCCTACCTGACATTGTTTGGCCCGACATATCATCAAATTCTCTCCATGAAAGTATCCTCTCTGATATCATGCTGGCTTGTGACCTTACTCAAGCGGTTAATATTCCAACCAGAGTGCAGGAAACATCATCATCTGTTTTAGACCTTATCTTTCATACCAGATCTCTCGATGATGTTAATGTTGCAGTTGAAGAAGGAATATCAGATCGTAAGCTTGTAGTTTTCACATACAGAATACACGCATCTAATAACTCGTCTACTCGAAACAAATAACTCGTCTACTCGAAACAGGAGCACAGTTCAAGATTTTAGTAGGGCTAACAATGAGTCAGTTCTTGATTACCTCGAAATGGCCTTAGAAAAATTCACGGGAAATGATGTCAATAATCTATGGACTAAATTCAAATCTGCTTGCCATTTCTGTATTCAACACTTCATTCCGAGCAAAACTAAGAATGTGCGTCGTAAAAACCCATGGATCAGCAGCGAAATAATTAATTTATTACGCAGAATAAAAAGGCTCAGAAAGCACACGAACAACAATCCTGCGCTTCTAAACTTAAGACCTTTACTTGCAGAAAAACTTCGCTCTAGTAAGCAGTTTTGTTATTTTTCCACATTACCGCAGTTCATCAAGAGTGATCCTGCCAAATTCTGGCGCCACCTTACCTCTGATACACGCAAATCCATCGATCACATCAAGACCAGCAAAAAAACTGTTCGCGACAAGCCGCAGATAGCCACAGAATTTAATCTTTTCTTTCAGTCAGTTTTTTTTTCAGATTCCCGCCCCCGACCCTCTTGCTTTCACGGCATGAGCAGTGTCAGCCCGGAATTTATATCCTATGAGGGCATCTTTTCTATGCTCCTAAATCTGAATCCTAAATCATCGTGCGGCCCTGATGGTATTCCAAACGCCTTCTTGCGCTGTTACGCTGAATCGCTTGCCCGGTTTCTTGTTGTCATTTTTCGTTTGTCTTTTTCTAGTGCCGATGTCCCGTCTGACTGGAGGCTCGCACGTGTCGTGCCTGTATTTAAGAAAGGTGTACCGACCGATATCTCTCATCAGCACTTCATGCAAACTCATGGAACATATCATTTCCAATGTAATGAGACGACTCGCACAATTAGTGTGAACGGCCGGTCTTTGTTCAAGCGGTGCTGTTCAGCAGGCCAGCGTTCGCAAGCGCGCTCCCGAGCTTCGTCAGCTTCGTCTTCTATCTTCTTCGTCTCCTTCGTCGGCGCTAGCCGCTGGGGCAGCAAACCCCAACTCTCTTTATTACACCAACTAGATCACTGATTTCCTCGATAGTAAAAACATACTATCTCCTTTCCAGCACGGTTTCCGCAAAGGCCTGTCGACAACCACACAACTAGTTTCCACAATTCATTAGTTTTCCTCCGTTCTCGATAGTTCCGGTCAGATTGACGTTATATTCCTGGACTTCAGCAAGGCATTCGATAAGGTTACTCATTCCGGTCTGCTATTCAAACTTGACGAGCTGGGTTTACCACGAACTGTAGTTGACTGGGTATCGTCATATCTTGATAAGCGCCAGCAATTTGTTGATTTCGAAGGGCACCATTCCGACGTCCTCTCTGTCAATTCTGGTGTCCCGCAGGGCAGCGTCCTAGGCCCTCTTCCTTTCTTAATTTATGTAAACGACTTAACCTCCGTCATACATGAAAGCGTCAGTATTCGATTATTTGCGGATGACTGCTTGCTCTTCAAGGCTGTTAAAGATAACAATGATCAGGCTGTGCTTAATGAAAGTCTTAATGCTGTTTCCAGTTGGTGTGATCACTGGGATATGAAACTGAATCCTGATAAAACTGTTTTCATGCGTATCACAAACAGTCTCCTCTTGCTCACCAGTACACTATCAAGCAGATCCCCATAACTCAAATTGACTGTTTTAAATATTTGGGCGTAACGATTACAGATCATTTAAGCTGGTCCACTCATGTTGACAATATCTGCTCCTCGGCGCGCCGCAAACTCGGCCAGTTAAGACACAGACTCAAATACTGCCCCTCCCATGTAAAGCTTCTGGCCTACAACGCACTGATCAAATCTAGATTGCAGTACGCATGCGAGGTTTGGGACCCTTTCACTAAAAAAGACATTAGCAAACTTGAACGGATTCAAAGATCAGCAGTTCGCTTCATATATAACCGGTACCGTCGACATGACTCCCCATCTGAATTAATGAGAATTAACAGCATCAAACCCTTAGAGTACTGGAGAAAGCTAGCAAGAAATAAATTCCTCTTTAAACTCTACCATTCTCAGTTCCGTCTTGACCCTTCATTGTAAATGAAACCTTCAACAACTAGAGTAGCAAGGCATTGCCATCCGCATAAATTATCTCCTTTGTTTGCCCGCAATAACTTTAAATATTCTTTCTTTCCTCGAACTATAGCAGAATGGAACAACCTACCCCCCCTTATGTTTGTATCCGAAAATGTGCTTTCCGCCATTGAACAAGTGCTTGACCGTTAACTATTGTCTGGTGTTTGTTGCGACTTGTTTTATTTTCATGCTCCGTATTTACTACATCGTTTCTACAGAATTCTGCTGTTGGCGTCGTCTTCTGCTGGTCGTCGGAGTTCTCTGTATGTTTATCCCACTCCTGCTTGGGCCTTAACGGCCTGCAGTATTGTATAAATAAATAAAAATAAATACTTATCCATCTAAGAGAATATAGCAGTATACCCGATCCACGAGCCTAAACGAAGAATGCCTATGATACGAACTAATTATGGTCGCCAAACGCTAACTTTTCAGTCTACTAAACCGTTGAATAGCTCTGGAATGCACATGGATTTCAACAAACTCTTTACTGTTTTTAAATGTGAATGCAGACACTTCTTGGTTAATTCAGCAATTTCATACGCAACTTAATGATATGTGTTTTTACTAGACCGTTGCCAAATCGATTTAATCGTCAATACGTGTTCCCCGGTTTGCACATGGAATATTGTACCTAACGCTTGCCATTGGATACAAAATTGTTCTGGTGTTCTATTTTTCTTTTCTTTTGTTCATGATGGGGAGATGGCGCAGGGGGAGCACGAGGAACGGAAAAGGAACGACACGTGTTCCTTCTGCGCTATCTTTTCATCATGAACGTTATCTAATTCGCCCAACTTTCGGCTTTTCTTTTCTTGTGTATTGGTTTTGATGTTTGTAGTGCCGGTTTAGCGCTTGATGTTTCCTATTGCCTGTGCCCTTTGTATGCAAACCTGGATATGTTTACAGAAGCCGCGTTTTCTTACAACTTTGGATCATTTGAGACTGATATACAGGACGGTACAATTTTGCCTTTTAAAGAATTGTTTTCATTGTTTCCCTGCTACTGACCGAAGTATTATGCATGAGTTCTGTTCGTTGCTGCAAAAATTTGTACAAGGGGCCAAGGCCTCGTCAGGCTCTTAGCCTTTAGCCTGCCTCCTCTTAGACACTGTATGAGGAACAAATAAAGGGGGAAAAAAATTGAGCACCGCCTAGAGCGGCGGGCATTCTCTCCGACAACCGAAGCGCACGCTTGTTGCTTTCGCCGCCGCACAATCATTCAATTGATTGTG
The DNA here is from genome assembly GCF_055824585.1 of Amblyomma mixtum. Lineage (NCBI taxonomy): Eukaryota > Metazoa > Arthropoda > Arachnida > Ixodida > Ixodidae > Amblyomma > Amblyomma mixtum. Next base: position 75,904,630 of record NC_143016.1, on the reverse strand, counting down.
GGCACAGGTCAGCCCAATAAACAGTTTCTTTCGGAAGCCTTCTTTCGCTGTCTTCCTCACTGTCTGGACTTCCGTCACCGCTACGTGACAGTATCGCATTAAAATAAACGCAGACGCAGCTGCAACTGTTGCCCAGAGTAAGGCTTGCGTTTGCATGCACGGTTTCCTGTCTGCCGCGGGTTCATAGCAACATTGCAAAGCCAGTAGTCTTTTCCTGAGGCCGATTCCCCAACAACGATATGATCATATATGATCACAACAACAGCTTCTGAAAACATAGGTTTGCACTGAGGCCACGGCACCGGACAGCGCGAGTGTCGCCGCTTTCTTCCGTTACGTGTACGGCAAATGAACACATCAAGGAAGAAAGCCCCGCTGTAACGGCTACCATCAGCGACTGACGGAGTGGTGGACCATGCATGTGCGTCGGTCCTGACTTCTCAGGTCGGCAGTGCGTGTGAGCGCGCGTGCGTGTACGGCGGGATCGCTTTCTCGATATCTTTCCGCTACTTCCGTGCACCTTTCATCTCTTTTCATTTTCTCTCTCTTGCCGGCTGGGACGCTACCCTGCTGTCCACCGGCTACGAAGGAACTAGACATCACGCAATAATGAAGCGCGCCATGGTTGGGGTCATCCCATGCCGGCAAGCGCGGTGTCAAGTTCGCCGTAAGGTACCTGCCCTATACCGTGAGTGATCCGTAAACTTTTTGAACGTTGTTAAAAGCGTCAAAGTGCAGTTTTCTTGTTTGCTTTTTTTGTGGAATGCTCTGTGTCCATGAAGTTTGCAGCAGAATTATTCTGTGCTCCAATATAAGCACACTGCCTGTTCAGTGTTTCAGTTAGGCGCCCGCCGTAGCTTCTGCCGTAACTCGAGAGCAAAACTCACCGGCTGCACCGCACGCAAGAACACGACTTGCATCCTTTCACATCAGCTGATAACTCTCCTACTCATACGGGACACACACAAACTTTCTAGCTGCTGTAGTCCGCAAACTACTCAGGCAAAGCGTCTTAGCTGCCTTAAACACAGTTAACGGTCGAACAAATACTGTCGCGTGCTCGCAGCACGAACGGCAGACCCAGTGGGAGTGTTTTGTAGTTTTGATTGTAGCAACGTAGAGCTGCTTCGAATGCTCGCAACCTGAAATCTCGGTTCGCAACAACGCGAATTGCAGCGATTCTGCTAGGTTCGGTAGCAACACGCCACTTTCAGTATACAGAGGTGACAATTTAAGCTATCTAAGCTAACAGACCCGTGGCAAATTACTCGCCTCGCCAAAAATGGCATCCCGACTGTCGGCAACCTGACGCACGGCTCTTGGGTTCACCCGCTTGACGAAAAACCACATGCTTTCACAGACTTGTACGCTTCAAGTTCTTCTCCTGTCAAAAAATTTAAGCCGCGCACAAGATAGGCCTCGATACCGGTTAATGGAACGCGCTGCAGCAAACGGGGCCTGTAGTATACGTCGTACACCATGCCGGCGCCTCCGCAGTCGTACGGGTTCGATGTTTTCAAGTGGAACCTTTTCTCCGCTCTTTTATGTTTCGGGCAGTTCACCGTGTATCAGACTCGCAGTTCACAGATAAAGAATTAATTTGCTTCGGCTGACTGAGGCGGCCACACACACGACCGTAAACATAGCGAATGTTGCGCTATTCCGCGCCAGCCCTTTGCGCCCCCGCGGTGCATAGTCGATAAACAAACTGTATAGGACACCAGAAGGCGAGGACACAGAAATGGAGGCCTTCGACAATTAATTCCCGTTTCTTTGTACTCGTCTCCTGCTGCACACTGCAGTTTGTTTATCGAGCTTCTTGAAAGCGGAATCCTCCTTGCTACGAGTTGCTACCAATTTGCGCTCTGTGAGGACAGTATACTACATTGAAGTGACGCTTTGACTGTCGTAGTCGGCGGCAGCGTGACAACTGAAAGGCTTTATTCCAGTGCGAGGCAACATGCGGACCGTGGCAGAAAACCAAGCGGTGAACGAACGAAGACGATTCCAGCGTGGCGCCGAACAGTCGGAAGTGAGGGGCGCAGTTGGGAGCACGCATGAGAGATGCCCGTGGTGGGAACGCCTCAGTCGCCGCTGGAATGAAACAAAAGAAAAAAAGTTTGTTTTGTGTAAGATGACAGCCAACATTTCTACACTGCAGACACAAACACATGCAAGCAAATCTATTTGTTTTTCGCGCTCGAAGCTGCTTTCAAGAAATAGCATCGAGAAGCCAAGATAAAAAAAAAAAGAAAAAGGCTGAGAGAGACAGAGAGAAAACTTCTGCACTCCATATTCAACAAGCGGCGACAAAGCACTGACATTCTTTATCACGTTCCGAGGCTGCCGTATTTCGATGGAGGCAGAATGCTGCAGACTTCCGTGTATAACAGAACTGCGGCGTCCCTTAGGAATCATAACCACATCAAGCTTTGGGACGATAAATGTACACAACATACCACTGAAACAAGTTTCGAAAGTCGCTCTGAAACTGATAATGCTTGTGCTCTGTTTCTTTCCACGCCAACTGGTGACTGGGGTGGCTTGTAGATGTCCCAGGTAGCGAAGCTTTTGCACAAGAAGTGCGCTCGTGGAAGATAGAACTTCCCGCGGGCAATGAGAACGATACAATAACTTCAAAAGAGCAACACTGTGGAATTGTCAAACTGGGAGAGACTCCCCTGTCGCCAAAGCCGGTGGTGCAGAGCACCGTGCCTTAAAGCAGAAGTAGTAGTGGCTTATTCCAGACTGTTTTAAGCCCCACGAGTCCTGCCCAGGTTCAGCGGACCCCCACTCACAACAAATGACCAAACTTATCGGTCGGTGACCGCGTGTCCCGCCCCTTATCTTACCACAGGGTTATAAAACCCTCTCCCAAAGGAAAGGAAAGAAACCACAAAACGGTAAATTATTTTCCGTGCATGCACGTGACGCCCACGCCCTCATGATACCCTTCGGCTACACTGTACTTCGGCTTCCCACGCTCGCGTCAACAACAACTAGAACCGGCCGAACAGCTGTGAAACGCTCGTGAACCCTAATTGCTCGGCCGCCCGACCAAAGGGCTAGAACCGTCTCTGCCTGCATGCACTGCATGCCCTTCTTAGAGCTGCCTGGAAATGGCATGTCGTTCTTTGTCCCGGTGACACGTTGGCACGGTGGCACGGAGGCGCTGGCCCCGCAAGGTAATCGCTCGTCCCAGGTAATTGTCGTCCCAGCATATACGCCCTCGTCAAAAGTATACAGCCCAAGGGGGTTTGCTTCTAAGCTATTTAGCGGGGCTCCCCAGCACATCTAGCAGTCCAAAGCTTGGGAGGACTGAAGACGCGAAGCCATTCCTCTTTCGAGAGATTAGGATGCTTAACGAGGCATGCAGCAGACCACACAAGCAGTCCCCTTGGGCCGTGTACATTTGACGGGGGATGTGCATTGTATTCAATAAGTCCGTTCGCGGGTACCGGTCTCCCACCCTTTTCCCGTCGCCTTTACCGCTCGTGGTGAGTGCGGCGTTGTGATGGGTGCTAGAAGGGTGAGGGTGATCGTGTCTTTTCTTCTTTTTTGAGTTGCGGAGCAAAGCTTTTGCGCATACACAGGGAAGAAAGGGGCGGGGGGGGGGGGGGGGGTGCTCGTGTGCGCATGACATTGTTTGGAGTGGTTTGGATGTGTCAAAGACGGTGGTCTCTTCACAGTGCGTCGCAGTCGGCGCGGGGAATGTAGTATACAAAGCTTTGAGACTCTTTCTTTCGTGTGGTCGGTCTACGGGTACAGGCAAGCAAAGCGCCAACGTACCCGTAGGCTTGTGTGCTTCTCAGGGGCCACGTTATTTCAGGATACGAGAGAAGGTTTCACTGGCGCCTCGGAAATAAGGAAAACTGACGTATTTCTGTGGTGGAATTAATCGCCGTTGGTTGATTTTAAGTCGCAGGTTGCGTTTTTGCACGCGTACGCATTTCCCAGTCATCAAATTACTATAATTAAATTACCTTTCTCTAATTTGTAATAAAATGCATTAATTTTAAGGGCTGATAATTTAGTAATGCAACGAATTACTTTGTGCCAATAATTTCATAGCAAAAGTAATTAATCACTAGCAAAATTACTTCTGCTCAATAATGAGTCCCTGCTTCTCCTTGCATCGGCCATGCATAGGTCTCGCGTTTGCAGGGTTTAGCATCTACAAAGCAAGAAAGTCACGCGGCCATCCATAGCCAGCACTACAGCGAATCGGCGCACGCGCAAGAGAAGCGATATGCGCGCGTGCATCAGCACCGGCTAGGTGAAGAGTTTATAGTACTGCTGCGCACATTCCGGCACTGCGAGCGGTAGTCACACATACGCGCCACTGGGTCACCAGGAGAGCTCCATGACCGTGGCATGCCGTGCTGCACCTTCGCACAGGCTCACTGCGAGTGCTTGAGCGAGTACTTCCTCTTCATATACCAGGTGTCCCAGCTAAATGTAACCAAGCTTATAAAAAACACGGGGTGTCCTAGCCGTCTCAAACCAAATGAGGGTTGTTTAGAGTCGCGTGACCTAGTCTGCAGTATTTTTTCGCTCCTCAAGGTTGAATAATTAGTTGAGCTTAATTAACTAACTTCTTAATTATTGACTTGAGGAACAAAGTGTCAATGGAAAAGTTATAGATCACTTTGAGAAACAGCTTACTGAGACATTTGCAGCAAAGTAATATTTACGTAAAGTAGTTTTTTTACCGGCCTTTAACCATAACCCGCACAATAAGAAAAAGCTTTCACATGACAACTGTGCCACTTCAACGTCCCAAGACGCGCCTTAAAGAATAAAATTCATTTTTTCTGAAGTCCTCTCCTCGATGAGACTTTGGGTGTACATTGGGACAGAGAAGTGAGCGAGCAGCTGGTCACGTGACAACTTTCTTTTAAGGCCAATAAATGAAGCTACGTAAACAGTAACTTGACGGAAACCGCACTACTAGCGGTTTTTCGAGGTGGTCTAAAACTTTTGCATTGGCACTTTCTTCCTCACGTTATTAATTAAAAAAATAGTTAATTAAACTTAACTAAACAATTAACTTTGAAGAGCGAAAAAAATTCTCAAGACTAGGCCACGCGACTATGAACAACCCTGAGGTGGTTTCACTGGACTAGGACACTTCGCCTTTTTTAAAAGTTTGGTTACATTTAGCTGGGACACCCGGTATATTGCCACGTCGCCGCACTAACAAGAAGTTTCAACTGACATCTAACAAAAGTGGTTGTGAATTTTTGGGAAAACTAGCTTCTGTGGCCGTATTTGAAGCCCTCTTCTTAAGGGCAACATAGAAGACAGTGTCACCGCGACATGCAATTTATGTCCGTGCTTCCAGAACGAGCAGAATGGGGAGCTTGTCTACACCCCGGTGCATTTCCGGGACGATGGGTTTGAAGAAGCAGTCGATGCCCTCCTACTGTTTCTCGCGGACGACAAATGCTTCAAAATCAGGAGGATGCGACCACATTACGCATTGAACGATGAACTTTTGGTTGAGGAGTGATGCGAGCAGTTATGCAGATTTTTCGATTAAGTTGACCTCATCTACGTCAGCAAAGCGGCTGTTCAGTGGGTTAGGGCTACCTTTCTTCAAATAGGGACAAAATTTCCGACGTGACATATTGAATAACGTATGGCATGAGATTAATTATGTGTCGTCTAATGTCCGGATGCCGTACATAGGTAATGAGGGACGCCGCGGAGTGCCCTGCATTAATTTCGACCACCTGGGTTTCTTCAACATGCGCTGATATCTCAAAGCACTAGGAAGTTTTATGCGGCAGAAAAAGCAGCTCGTCGGCTCGCTTGCCGGCGTCCGGAGTCACACCTGGGTCGATGCCAAGTGTCAGGTCATATGATCACACATGGTCAGTCTGTACGATAGGGTGCACGACTAGGCATGCCACGTGACACGTGGTCATGGCATGCATGTAAATTCATGTGACGCCACCAAACCAGAAGTGCCGGCTGAAAATCTCATCAAACCAAAAGTTACGACAAATGCCTCGACGAGCGCCTTGTGCTATACGGCAACCCAGGCTGGACACTGTGAAGGCGTCCGCTAATTTTTTTTTTTTTTACATGTCGTCTGCATTGAGAGAGACGCAGCATCATTCGTCCGTGGTTGGCTCGACACAAAACGTGACTTCAGCGTCCCTTGCTGTCCATCTAGTAACACCATTGTTAAATGAGGTAACGCTTCTCAAGATGGGATAAATGACGAAACGTTCTATTTTTTAAGACTTAATGGGCGGCTCTCTCTTACAGACCAGGGCCAGTGTCACTCACAAAGACGCGCCTGGCTGAAATCCGGACACTTGTTTGCGTAAGCGAAAATTGCCAAATGGAGCCTAAACATGCATTTCTGTCTTGGTATGCATGAGCTGTTTGCGAGACTTATCAAAATAATCAAGACCTTAGTCGATCAAGTAGTCACTTATGCCAAATTAACGACAGGCTGTTGATCGGCACAACTGAAACATCTTCATATGCAATTCCAAATGGATGGATTATTTAAACCGAGGAAATTACGCAGCGAAGTTTCAAAAACCACAGAACAATGGCCCGCTGCAGCGGGTGCCTGTGCATAAACGGTTCATCGTTCCATGAATCCATCGTTCCAAAATCCGTATCAGATTTCAGGCAGGGAAGAACAGATTGTTGACAAACAATGTTTTGCATTAAGAGTGGGTGAGGGAACTAACGCGGGTTAATGACATCCTAATCGAAATCAAGAGGAAGAAATCGGTTTGGGCAGGGCATGTAATGTGAAGGCAAAAAAAAACGCTGGTCCTTAAGGGTAACGTAGTGGATTCCAAGAGAAGGCAAGCGTAGCAGGGGACGGCAGAAAGTTAGGTGGGCGGAGGTAATTAAGAAGTTTGCGGGGATACGATGGCCACAACTGGCAAAGGACAGGGTTAATTTGGAGAGATATGGGCGAGGCCTTTGCCCTGCAGTAGGCGTAGTCAGGATGATGATGATGATGATGATGATGATGCGAAGAGGATTCGTGTAACTAACCTTATGTGTGGGTCCCTCACTCTTGGGTTGCAGCCACCGCGCCTTCGCCCTCTTCAGACTCTGCTCTTCCTCCTCTTTGGCAGGCGGCACAGGGGGCCGGCGAGCTGCTCTGACGCGACTCGATGCCCAGCAGAGATTGGACGTAAATGCAAGGTAGCATTAAAAGTATGCCCCCCACAGTGTGCATGACCGGGCCGTGCACCTTGTCAGCACCGTAGTAGGTCATCGTCGTGCCCAGCAGTGCGGCGACCAGGAGGCCCCATCCGCGACGGGCGTTCTCGTGAGGTGGACAAGCGTTGGCGGCGGGCGCCACGATCCTGCTGTAGCTGTAGCAGCTCCCGAGCACTGAGAAGGCCAGGTTCGGCCAGATGAAGCTGAAGCTGCAGAGCAGGGTGCCTACGCAACCGACGACCAGCCCCAGCACCCAGACGAGAGATTTGACGGCCTGTTCAGCGACGGCGCGTGGGTCCCGGCCGACCTCCGCCTCCCTGCGCGTCAGTCCGCGAACACTTGAGAATGTCGCTGCTACAACAAGGCCCAAATGCGGCGAAAGCAATATTCACCGAAGGAGTAGCTACTTGAACGCGTGTCTGGCCGTTAAAAGGGCGCTGAGATCAGATCCATTGCACTTTTGTTTTTTGTAAAATGCCGATCCTAAGCTCCTGTTGGATATGTTTTTGATGTTTGTATAGCAGCAAAAAAAAAAACGAATTTTTCGTCAGGTGGCGCCCCCATTCAGAGCGGCAAGTTTCGGAACCCTAAGAGAAGGTGTTTTACTGTCCATGTATACGTGATTGTATGTCTTCTGTTACTCAGTTGGCAAAACGAAAAAGAGCATGTGATAATAATAATAATAATAATTCTAAGATTTTGAAAAAGCTGGTACGTAAGAGACGCCAAATAAGTTTCACCTTTCTCTTTAAAGGGCCACTGCCCAGGGTCCGGACATTTTTGAAAAACAAGCCCACTGCATAGATGAGGCATCGAAGATAACCTCTGCAAAATACTAGAGCCATGCGCGCCCCGAAAAGCTGCGAAAATTCAAATCAAAGCCCGCTCGTTCTTTCCTTCAACAAAAACGGCCCGCCCCACTACTCTGAACCCCGTTGACGTCATGGGGGGTTACTTTCGCTAAAGGCACTCCATTGGTGCATCGTTCTGACTGACGGGAGAAGGTTGGGCGTAGCCTTGGCGTCGCGTCGTCTGCACAACGCTTTCCGCAGCGCCTTCTGTTCTGGCTCATGCCTACAAACCCGCATGAAGGAACAAAAAAAAAACTGCGGAAGGAGCGTGCGGCGACAGCCTTGAACCCTAGCCATAAAAAGTAAAAAAATAGTAAAACTGAGGGAGTTGGTTCCGATTCTTCCGATTCCGAATGTCCGATTCTTTTGGAGCTTTTGACATGCATCAACGCACGAAGGTGGCATCGCGGTGCACGAGAGCGCGAGTGACTCCTTGTCGTATGCAGCTCCTTGCATTAAGTGTCTTGATCCCATAGCTTAAGCAAATTGACATCAGATTCGAAAGCAGCAGTTTGAAACCGAAACTCCGAGAGCGTTTTCTCAGTTTACTCGTGAACATGTTCACAATCGTCCGATATTAAAAGAAATGACCTCAATCAGTATGCTAAAGATTGCGAAACTTATTTAAAACATTGAAAATACGCGTATCAGTGACATAAAATTATTTTCTCTGCCGCAGTTTTCCGAACCCAAGTTCAAACTTCACCCATCCTTGACTTCGCGAGAAAAAACTGTACTGGCCACATTAATGTGCTGTAAGATGGCGTCCAAGATGGCGACTTACATGCGTGGACCGCTTTGCTGGCTCAGCTTTACCCCCCTGCTGGGAATGACAAACAGATGTATGAAAGGATGCGCTCGCTAACAAGTCTAGGTGGTCGAGCCGATCGCGCCTCTCGATCGTTCAGTGTGCGCGCCCGCAGCGCCCCTCCCACCCTCCCCTCGAACAGACCCAGCAGCAAAAACCAGAATTCTATTGAAGGCGGGGCCATGACGTAGCCCTGTCACGCACTCCACAGACACCACGCCTCCGGCTTACATCGGAGAACGAAGGGGTGATTTTGCCTTGCCGAGCCTACTCGACGAGGAGCGGGAGAGAAAAATTTCGAGGAGGGAATGGAAGGAGAGGAGGCTCGCTCAAAGTGAGGTAGAGAGTGTTTGCGACCATGGGGTGGGCAGGGGCAAAGCCACCTAGACAGGGGCCCTTTAAAAGTACTCTGGCACCCGTAAACTTAAATTTTTTTTTCCTCTAGGCCTCGTGATCAAGCCCTGAATTTAGCTCACGTACGATTAAACGGGGGAATGAACAAGCAAGCCCCGAACCGGTTCTAATTTAACTGCGCTCTTGCAACATTGAAGAAAACGACTAACACGAATAATAAACTCACGCTCTACATTCCTCCTCGCATATTTTGTGGGATTTCTTTGAATCGAAAAAAGTTAATTGCAAAAGCCACAAGGAGAACAAATCTCCTAGCCTTCGAACTTGGGCGGCTGACTGTGGCGACAACTTCTCTAAACCGGCTGAATTTGGCTACACAAATGAAGCAGGCATTCCTGCTGCACTAAGACATTCATAAAAACAGTAAAAGAAGCTGGACACATAAACTTTGCTCCTTCTCCTTTTCCTCCTCCCACTTCCGCCATCCCACTCTTGAAGCAACAATCGTGATATCGCGTACCTTGCAACACCGACCGGCGGGCCAGCAGCGGGATCGACGGGCTCCGGAAGAGACATCGGTGGCGGGCAGACGGCGTCGGACGGTGAAGTGCTCTCCGGCTCGCTGTCGAAGTCGAAGTGCGCAACACGCCCTTTCCTCGATAGGAAGGAGCTGACCGACACGGCGTCGAAGGCTGGGCCATCTCTGTCCGGGGAGAAGGGGTTCGGCCCTCTTCCAGCTTTTCCCCGCGGGAGGGCGAGGGAAAGAAGTGGTCGCCGTTTTACGCAGCCTGCGCGCCTCGGATGCTTCGACGGATGACGGCTGTGTCCCTATCTTTCCCCCAAGGTACAAATCTGAAATTTCATGCCTGTAGCAATCACCTTCAAAAGTGGGCAGTCGCCCACAGGCTTGAAAATAAGATTCTACTAGATAGGCTTCTACCGGTATGCGTGCGTGCGCGCGCGCGCGCGCGCGTGTGTGTGTGTGTGTGTGTGTGTGTGTGTGTGTGTGTGTGTGTGTGTGTGTGTGTGTGTGTGTGTGTGTGTGTGTGTGTCTATTGAACAATATAATTGCCTGTATGTTCATATATCTATCCGTGTGTATAAGCTGTGACTTCACTGCATGCTCACTGGCTTCGCATGCGTGCGTGCGTGCGCGATATTGGGGAACGCGTTATGTAGGTGTCGTGTCCGGTCGCTGTGTTGAATGCAGCGAAAGACGCACACGGTACTTTTAGACTTCGTTTATTTAGAGCCGATGAGGGTGCGACCAGCGTCGACCGAGGCAGGAGCCGAACTGGCCGCCCGAAGAAAGGAGGGAGCTGAGAAGCGTCCACGGGAGGGAGTGGCTTCCCAGAACAGGAGGAGGGTGCGGGGGCGCACCGTGGGGGGGCATCCGGCGACAGCGTGCGACGAGGGGCAAGCGGTCGTTAGGAGGAGGATGCGAGTGGTCGTTAGGAGGAGGATTGAGTGGTCGTTAGGAGGAGGATGCGAACTGTCGTTAGGAGGAGGACGCGGGGGCGCACACACACAAAAGCAATAAGGGGACACAACACTTCCTTCCCCCTTAGAAAGTTGCCCGGTATCGTGCAGGGGGTCGGCGCTCACGCGTGGAGGCGCGCTGGCTTTGTGCGCTCGGGGGAGAAACACTTGTAGGCTGGCTGTTGTTCGCTGTGTCTCCTAGGTCTGTCCTGGGCGAAGTCGCTTCTTCCGGGAAGGGGTGCCAGGCTATGTGGGAAAATGGTGCACGTGTTCTCTCCGCTGGCGGACAGCTCTCAGACGGCGTCGTAAATCTACGCAGCTGGTTGAGATGTCGGCGTGCTACTGTGCCATGTATGTTGACGAGCCAAGAGCGCAGGCCTATGCGTCTGACAATTGTAGCTTCCTCCCAGCGTGGCTTTTTCAGAAACTGTCGGGCGAGGACGCGCTGCCCCTCATTAAGGCGGCGGTACCACGCTAGCGGCGGTCAGCAGCCATTTTTCGTCATGTTTGTGTGAGCGGTGTGGCTCATCCGTTTGCGCTAGAGAAATGATATTGAGCGCATTGTAAAGATAATTGTATCTTCTTTGCGATGGTATGTGTCGCTAAAAGCTATTCACGTTAGTATGATAGCAGTGAGCAAAAGAGCGAGGGGCATAAAACGATATTTTTGCTCGACTTGCCTGCGTTGGATTTGCTGGTTACGAAAACTACTGCTCCGAAAAGAAAACTGCTTCTGCAGCTTTTAGATTAAGTGTGACTCAAGGACCTCACAGGCATTTTATTGAGTTATATTGGGTAGTTATTTAGAACTGGTGCCATAAAAAAGTGTGAAATTTAAAAGAATGGCGCATTAATAACTCCTAGTCCAGTTCATAAATCACAAACATATTTAGCAGGATTGTAGATAGTACCCATGTTGTTAATTCTTGAAAATTTCATTGAGCTACATGTCATAATTTTTTAGTTTTCATTGTTCAAAGTTGGTCGTAATCTAGAAACTGCGCTTTTTTGATCTGAGCTTTAGAAGGAAGTAAACGTCGTATAGGGAACAAATTTTTGCACGCGAAATATTTAGGAAATATTCAAGGACCTGCTTAAGTCCGAATTTCGCTATGACAAACAGAACGGTATTACTGCGCCATTCAATTGCGCTATTTTTTGGTGCGCCGTAACCTCCGCAAAATACATCCAGCGCGAAAGATCACTGTTATTTTCCAGGCTTTTTTGACAGGAACTGAAGTCCCTGGTCTTAAACTACCAGTGATGTAAATTTGGGTATGATAAACGACTCATGTTAGCTCGCACTCGCCCCGTTTGTTGGTCGACGGGGCTGCTGCATTTGAATCTCGCGGGCGTTTTGACTCAACAATGGAGTTCCGCCGGTCAACGACAGTGGCGCTGTCAAACATTTTGAAGCAAGACGTACGAGACAGTAACTATTGGGGTTTACTGAAACGTGTGCGCAGCGCCTCCCCTGTGTGTGTGACGCCCGCAACTCTCGCCCCGGTACTCTGTACCGGTACGGACGACTGACTACGCTGAAGCCTGTCCTCCTGCCTTTCGGTCGCTTCTTCGGCTGCTCCGCAGGCTGTCATCGGTGTATCGTGCTGTTTTGCTTGTTGGTGTTTTTTTTTACTGTGCTTTTGTATTTATGTGCAGCGCCGTTTTTTATCACGTTATCTTGCCAGTTTTTTTGCGTGTAAAAGTGTCAAATGGGGAATCGGCGGCGATACCTTCAACGCAAAAGGTCGACGATCACAAAGCTTCGTACGCGCATGGCTGATGTCAGGGCCAAACGCAGGTGAGCCATTCGGACCGCAATTTTGTTATTAGTATGTGCATTGAAGTCCCAACTGTACCTGTGTCGCGTGCGTGAGCTACCTCGTAGTGTGTGTTATCGAGTGCGGTTTTTCATGAACGCGTGTGCAAGATTACCAGTGTCACGGCACTGTGACATTTCGTAAGGCGCCTAGTCGTTTGCTCTTTTGCAACAATATAGTTTTTCTTTCCGCCCTCCTGTTATGGCCTCGTAGGTGAGTATATGTGAGATAAAATCATTATAGAGGGTATTTTTGCTATAAACTTATCACTTGTTTCATACAAATGCTTGAAAGCTACACAGCCCTCGTTGAGTTGGGTGTTTTCCTTAGCTGAAAAGGCGCTGAAGCACATTTGTGGATGAATGCACTCTAAATATGCTTGTAATTGATTTTCAAATGTAACCGTTGAGATCCCTGCTATATGAAACATGAAACAGTGTGTTTTCATTTCTTTCCGCTTTATATTTTCAAAAATGTGGGGCTTTTATATGTCCGTTGCAACGTCACTGTTGAGTTGTTTCTTTTTCCCAAGTATAGCTTAGTTGGACATGCTGTACTTCTTATGCCTGCTCCTTTCTTCTGTTCTATAGCTGCGTCTTTTCTTTTGCTACTAGCCCGCTTGTGGTGTTCACTTTCCTTGGAAGCACAGTATCAATATACACTTTCAAGGGATATTCAACCTCACAGCTCACATTTTTCTGCTTGTGTGTAATGGATACAGCCTTCTGCTGGTAAGCTTTTTCTTCGTGAACTGCTGGTGACATCAAAACAAGCAGTGTATCATTGTTCCAGCAGCTTTGTATCACCCTGTATGGCATAAGCAGAATATGTTTCTATCGTGCTCAGCAGGCTTTTATCCTAACATATCTGCTCTCATTGTTACAGTGGCAGCAAATTACTTAGATGTATGTAAGGACTTTTCAGTCCACTTGCTATGTTTATGCACATATTTTCTTTCCTTTTCCGTTACTGCCCTCACATTTTTGTATGACGGGAGGTAAGCATATGTGTTTGTGTGTTACTGAAACACTAAGTCAATGGAAAGTAACTGCAATGGTTGAGCAGTAAAGAACAAGCTAATACCCACTTTTGAGCACTGACATTTCCTGTCACTTCCTGAAAATAGACTCACATATGACATTGGTATGGTCTTGTTTGCTTGCAGGCTGCCACCATGATGTGTGGGGGAGTTGTGCAAGGCATCTGAACGTGCTTAGCAGATGTTGCAATAAAATGGTCCTGTTTTTATAAGGAACATGCGTTTGTCTTTTGAAAATGCACATCAATGGAAGTGAATGAAGCCTTCTGCTTCTGCCTCTACCAGTGGCGAAGTGCATGTGTGGACAGTGCGATTTCACTAGCACTGTAGTGGCAAAGCATGCCCCCAAAATTATATGCCAATCACACACTGCAAGAAAAAAAGAATGCACGGATAACATTCTTGAAAGGTATATGGGAGCGTAGCTGGTGATATGCATGCGCGCAATGCAGCAAAAACAATGCCAGCATCTCTTGCCATTGTTTGCACTGCATGAAATACCAGTACTTTCCCTCAGCGGTGTGCAAACCACGGATACCGAAATCGTTAGAAATGCAATCAGTTGTCAGTCTCGGCTACAGGGTATTATGATTCAAAACTAGCTCTTGTAAATGGCGGTTTCCGGAAGAGCTGCTCCACAATAGTACAGCGACATTTGCTGCGCATGGCGCTGCACGATTGCGCGTGTAGTGTCTAGATAGGAGTAGGTGAGTTGCATAAATATGGAAGTCTGCTATGGTGGGCTTGCTGCTCGCACCGCTGGCACTTGCCACGTGCCAGCGCAAGTGCCAATCTGCTCGCGGGTGCTCAAAAGCGGTGGTGTCCCTCATTGTTAGTCATGGCTGGAATTCCGCTCCGGTCAAGAATGGAGAAAATTGTGCTGCGGGCGTGCGGGGCAGCTTGGTGTATGCGAGTGAGAGGGGAGCTTGCGGAGCGGGCGAGCGTAGTGTATGTGTGTGTGTGAGAGAGAGAGTGCGGTCGCCCTCTCCCGAAGTGCGCGCCTCACGTGTCAGGTCGCCGGCAACTTTCGCGGTCCTTCCCACTGGCTGTATCGCCTCGCGTAATGGAAATACAAGCAGGAGGGAAGGTCTCTACCCTTTGTTTTCCCCTTCACTGTCATCTCGCTTTCCATTTCCATCCCCCAGCCCCAGCTCAGGTGCTTCTAGACATGATAGCAGATGCCGGCGCTGGCAAGAATCCTTTTACCTTCTTTTTCATTTACAATAAAAGCCACTTACTACTACTACTCAGGATAGTTCCGTGAACACGAGGGGCCGAGAGCTTCTGGTGAAATTTATTGGAAACCGGTATGAAGTCCTTTGGCTGGGTGGTCTGTGGATGACATTGGTGAAAACATTTTGTCTAAGAGCTATTTTTCAGCAGATTTCGAAGCTCTCTCAGCAAAACCATCAAGGACTTCAGGATAATTCAGCAAGGTTATGTGGGAAGCAGGTTTTACATCGCGAATTGTTTTTTGACCTGGTTTACAAAGCGGGGAACATAATATGACGTTAGTGTCGATCCGTATTCACAAATTAGAAGAAAGACCATAAATATTTTCAAAATTGTGCTCGTCTACCTGATAAACATTTACGACCAGATTTTCATTAGCGTGGTTATGAAAAAACCCTAATTGGAAGGGTCCGGAACTCTACATTTTACCAGATCTGACGAACGCTTCAGCCTCTTGCTCAGGACGGTTCCTCATGCTTGTTTACAAAAAAGCATACAGCAGCAGCATGCTTGCATTGTCTTCGCATTCCGGCCTTGAAATAGCATTTGCCACAGCGGTTGCTTTTGTGTGCATGGTCATGAAACGTGAAAAAAATCTGCCATCATTTACACACACATCTATTTTCCTCAATATTTCATGACATTCTAAGATATTACGGGAGTAGGCATTGCTCTGGCTGAATGTAACTTCTAAGTCAAAATGTTTGCTTGCACATGAATGAGCACATATAGCGATGGCTCTGCAAATAAAGTGTTCCCGCATGCGCGGTAATCTCTTCAGCTTCGCATATCTGTTTAGAGGCACTTTATGTTCGCATAAAGATTGTGTTTATTATTATTAGCGCAAAACGTAACAAAACCCCATTGTATTGGCCTCGAATTTCAAGTTGATTCACTCAGGACACACACTTTCTGTCACTTCCCCATGGAGGTAGTTTTCATTGACAATCTGCTCCACTGAGTGCACGTGATCAATTAGCAATTTTCGCTCCTTCAAGTTGACAGAAAAAAAAATGTTTTCACTATTTTCAGGGACACACATCTACACATCTTAGGCTCTACATTTTTCTCACCTGAAAAAGAAAAAAAAACGCGACTGCGCATACAGATTTGCAGGCAGGCCAACACGTGCAAAGAAAACTGGCTTCCTTCAAGACACACGTCATCAACGCACGTGCTTCTGGCCCGAAGGGCAAACCATGCGCCGTACCGAGAAGGCTCACACTGGGAGAAGGCTGCCAGGCGTTTCGAATCAGGGAACAAAGCTGGTGGGGGAGTGCTCGGCACCTGAAAAACCGGTTCAGAACCGAAATTCGACGATTTTGCCCATCGGGGCACACCTTTTTGACGTCACACTGTTTACATCAGGGAGAGGTCTATTATGAGGCACCGGCCGGATACACTGGCGCCCGGAGCGCGCTCCTGCCACCCGGCCTAAGTCATTCAGCGCAAGCGTTTCCCCTCTTCTATCCTGTGAGGGCCGGCGAGGCGTCTCGAATCGGGGTAAAAAGGCGGCGAAGGAGCCCTCGGGACCAACAACACCGGCTCAGAACCAAAAGTTGTCAGTTCTGCCAACCGGGCCACAACTTTTTGACGTCACGCTGTTTACAATAGGGAGGGGGTTTCACAGTTCTGCGAAGCTGATGTTTTGCGAAGGCGATTGACATGCGGCCGTTCCAATCCAAGGTTCTTCTGCAGCCAAGGCCAGGCTAGAAAGAGGAGACAGACCTGTGTGCCTCTGCTGCGGGGAGTGGGTACAACTTGTCAGGGCGCACCCGCCCTGGGCGCAGTGGGGTTTGTAATAAAAATCTTTAGCGCGGCACCCAACCCTTGCTCTCACCGTCGTGGTGAAGCGGTGCGTTCCGCGTTTCTTTCCAGGAACGACGCTTGCTCCGTCAACAACTGCGGGGGGTGGGGGGAACGTACACTGCCAGTAGCCTTTATGCGCTCGCAGTTACATGCGTGGTCCTGACAGTCAACAGACTCGAGCGACAAGACGCGGTCAAGTTCGCCAGCGTAGCCTTGTAAAGTGCACCGGGGAAGGCGTGTCCACAGATGACTCACCCCTTTCATTTCTGCCTATTGAAGCCAGCACTGCCCGTTACTGCTCTGGAGACCACCTGCACCCACAATTATAAATGCATTTTCGCAGAAAACATTCAAGGGCGTTCAGGCAACCCTGCAAACGCGTTTCTGAAGAACGGCATATTGGGCTACTTGGAGTTGATACATAGGGATTGAGTCAAACGTTGCCTAATGTTTGCTCATAGAAATCGGAGCACAAAGGTGCATTCTCGCTTGAGCCTCTGAGGCACGGATCGAATGCTTGACATTGGACCCATCAAGTAAATGTTATAAAAATGCAGGCAATTTCAATATCTTCTTGCACGTTCACACCAACAAGTGTGAATTATACCGAAGGAGAAAAAGATTCTGCGTCTGCTTGATACATTCTTGTTCGAATAACATGAAGAGATTTATTTATAAGTTGCTTACTCTAGAATCCAAAGCTCTGTACATATGAAAAACGAATTGTTCCGTCATTAGTCGCTAAATTAGACGCTGGAGAAATTCAATCGCTGGCAATGTTGTACTAACGTTTGTAGCAACCTCGCGGCGACCTGACTTATGAAACGGGCAATATTGCTGCCAGCCCTGCCAGACACTGACACAGAATAAGATGAGACACACAGAAGGAGCCTCCTTGTACGTCGTCTTTTTCTCTGTGAGTGTCTGGTATCGCTGTTGGACCACTAACATAAAACGTGCTCCGCCTGGCGGCCGCTAGGAGGGTACGCTAATCGAAAACTTGGCATAATGCAATACAGTAAGCCGTTAGTACTGGCTCGAGTATCCGAACTGCTGACATGATAGTACCAACACAGCAGCTTTTTTTTTTCTCTGCCTGCTCATGGATACAGCTGCGGACATATAACAAGACGAAAATAGCTACACACACACAAATACGCGAGGCCTTGCGCGAGTGCGTTTGTTGAGTCCATGTGGAGAAAGAAAACAAAGCAGTGTGCAGGGGCGTTATTGTTCATTTCCCCTATCCCCCTAGCTGACAGAGTCCCATTATCTAAAAGCGACCGTCCACCCGGAAAGACGTGTAGTCGATTTTTTTTTTTCGGCAGCAGTGAAGAGAAATCAGGGCTGAGAGCCTACATGTTGCGCCGCCGGGGTGGGGGGTCTGTATGCGCTGCAGGAAATCTAGAAATCTGAGTTTACCGTAGGAACTTCGTCCAGCGTACTTGTATACACGTGACGATAAAAAGTTATAATTTCTGAAAATGAAGTGGCATCATGTTTGAGTTGTAACTGCTACATTTTGATAGTTTTCAAACGCAATTTAGTGACTTTTCAAAAATGGTTTACTGTGTATGATCGTACACGGCAAAGATATTTTTGAAACCGTACCATTTTCCGTGTTTGAATGTGTTTGTGCGCGTGCGTGGGGGGATTTATACCCCTGTCACACGGCAACTTTAGTGATACTTTCACGAAGCGCACTCCCCATGAACGAATGGCACTTTCATTGCGTTGTCACATGGCAAAAAGAGGTGCTATTTGGAAATGATGATAGTGACGATGGGTGTTGCAGGTAGTGACGATCGGTGCTGCAGCACATTGTGAAAATTAGTTTGTTTTCGCAAATATTTGCAAAATATGTCATAGCAGATGTAATTGCTTTCGCGTCTGATCGCATGCTGTTATCTAAGAAAACATCACGAGCCTGAGATTAGCAATATCTCTGCTACACGGGCGTTTCAAATACCTTCCAACCGAGTGTCATTCGAGTCGGATGTCGCCTTGTGCAGCTGCACGAACTATTCAATGGCATTTGGCTGACATACTATCAAGTCAATGGAGCTCCGCGAAGGCATTCGAGATTTTGGAATGCCTTCGAGTCACGAACACGGCCCGCACTGACGTCGCCATCCCTTCGCTCCGCCAATAACACAGGGCGACTGCACACCAGTACTCCTTTTTACAGCGCTGTATGCAAACAGCTATGTTTGTTCGCGTGAGGTAAAACGAGAGGTACGCTTTTGTTTTATTAATCCTATTTGTGTACCTGTTGTTCCTTTGCTTGTTTATGCAGCGCGACAACTTTGTAGAAACCACCGATGTGATCGCGCGCCTCGGAAACATTCGGTGGCCGGATTGCTGACATCGCGTAGGACCGACGCTTCTAATTGTCCCTGCTTTCTCCGATGTGATATTCAATTTTGAATCGCTTTATCCTGAAGTACGTTCGATGGCGAAATAAAACGTCCTTATTCCTAATCCACAAGCGATGCCGGTGACTGCTGCTGGCTGTCCAAGAGCGCGGCAGTCTGGGTCCGACCAGAGCTTTCCTTTCATTGCATGTGCATCCTGCACTGTGAAAATAGTCGATATTAGGTCACCGTTGTGAAAACTTCATTTGTTGGCCATTTGCATTCCCCAAAACGTGAATTCGCGTTCGACGGTTGCGGAAATTGCACACACGAAACCTGCGGAATCGTTAGACCTATCGCGGAAAGGGGTCGTCGTCACTGGCAGAGCGAGAGTAGCTCTATTCAGGTATGTACATTATATTTAGTTGCTCATTACCAAAAAAAAAAGTTCGCACTAAGAACCAGAATAAAAAATAAAACTTTATTTACAGCGGAGCACGGCTGCTGAGACTACACACTCGCCGATATCAAAAAACGATATCACAAAAGCAGGAACGTTGCCTCGTGTGGCAACAAAATGCAGTTCCAATGAATGGATGGAAATGCTATGCTAAGGCCACAGTAGGGAGAAACCTGACGCGATTGTAATGAGTACTTATTAGCTCTTGCCAGCTATGTCCCGCAGTCTCCAGTGGAAGTTTCGCAGCCAGTGTTTCCTTTTCGTTTTTCGAACCTTGGTGGTGGTAGTAGTTTATTTGACAATAAAAAGTGAACGAAAAGAATGTTGCCGGCTGCGGCCCTAAGCGCTTTCGGGATTTTTGTTATCATACACGGATGCGCGGGCGGAAAAAAAGAAAATCAGCATTACTTGCAACGTATCTCAACGTCACAGACTACCTCTCCGCAGCTACTGACCCAACGACTTGAACGCAATATGTTTGTACTATTCTGATATGCCTTATTCTGCCCATTTTCTCTTATTTACTGTTACCATATCAGCTGTCTCTTAGAATTCTACATAGCACTGGCAGTGTGTGAGTAAAAAATAAAAACACTCGCCATGCTTCGAAATCTCGGGTTGATGTTTCACTGCCGGTGTTTTTCCTGTAATTGCGAAATAAACGTTTGTATGGTGAACAGGAATCAATAGCACACAAGCTACGCGCCACGCGCCTTTGACCGCAGAAAAGGCTGTGACAACACGCATGGCAACAACCCTTTGAAACCAAGAGGTCATCTACTATTCCGCTGCATCCATTTCGACATCATCCATAGTTTTACGAAGGCCATAGCCCATAGATGTCTTGTGGCGCTTTGTTATGGATGCCAGTGGAACCTACGAAGCTTTATTTTGTAATATTGCTTGCCGTGGCTGCCGCTGCTAGTCATCAAAATAATTGTCAGGGTCGTGAGAAAAGAATAACTATAAAACAACGTGTACAACTCTGGAAAAAATGGAAACAAAATATAATTTCTGTAAATGTCACAGATATAGAGACTTCGTGTTCAGGAAAGTAAAAACAGCGTTAAATTCTACACAAAACACACAGAAAGACGGACAGGACGGGCGCTGACTCCAACTGAACACAATGTCACATCAACTAGCCCCGCAAAAGGTCACATTCGAAATAGTGCCTCCTAAAAAAGAATCGCCAGGTACCACGGCAGGGCCGCCAAGGGGTGGGTAGGGACGAAAGAAGCAGTACCCGTGTGCCAAACACGTTCGAGCGCGGTCGTCATTGTCATGGCGTTTATCCCCCTCCGTGACTAACCGCCTCCTTCTGCCACAACGCGAGGGAGAGGAGGTCAAGGTAACGCAGAGAGGAGGACCAGACCGTCTCGAAGGAGCGCTTTTTCGCTTCCACGGACAAGTGGAGCCGCCCTGGTGGTTCAACTAACGTCTTGTCCAAGATGGCCGCCGTGGTACCCCCGCCTTAAGCGTGCCGCAGCGCGGAATTGCTTTTTCTTCCCGGAACGTCTCTGCCTTTGGCTCGGGGAGGATGGCTGTGAGCTGGGTTCGCATTTCACGCTCGAACATCATTTTCGAGGGGGTCTCGCCTGTTGTGCTCTGAACCGTCGTGTGCTGCTTGAAGAGAAAGCGCGCAAGGCGGCGCTGCAGCGAGCCTGTCTGATCTCTTTCAAGGGCGCGTTTTAGCTCGGCTACGTAGCGCTCGGCTTGTCCGTTTGTCGCTGGGTGGTAGGGGGCCGATGTAACTGATGAGATCCCGTTGTCGCGATAAAACTTGAGGATCTCCGCAGACACAAACGGTGTTCCGTTGTCCGACACTACCTTGCGCGGCAGGCCGAACGTTGCAAATAGTGATCGGAGGTTGTCAATGACTGCTGCCGAAGTCGTCTGTCCCATTTGCCTTATCTCAAGCCACTTTGTGTAGGCATCTACGACCACAAGGAAAGTGCAGCCCTCAATTGGTCCTGCAAAATCAATGTGCAGTGTGTGCCATGGTGTGTCTGGCTTTTCCCATTCTGGGACAGGAGCTTTCGGCGGGGCGCTCCGGCTGCTCTGGCAAGGCTTGCATTCTCGCACCACTGTTTCGATGTCGTTGTCAATGCCAGGCCACCACATGTAGCTTCTGGCACACTTTTTCATTGCAACGATGCCCCGATGTCCGGCGTGGATGAGAGACATAGCTTGTGCGCGTAGTTCTCTCGGCATCACAACTCGGGACCCAAATATGATGCAGCCGCGATGGGTGCTCAACTCTGTAGCTCGCCTGCGGTAAGCGTCGAAGTTGTCCCCTTTGAGTTTATGCACGTTGCCTTGTTGAACAGCTGTGTAAACTAGCCGGAGAGCTGCGCACTTCTGCGTAGATGCTGCAACTGTGCCTGCTGTAAGCGGAGGTTCTGGCAGTGCTTCGAACATCAGAACGTCTCCTGGTGGAAATGGTTCGTCAACAGTTGCGTCTAGTGGCAGACGGCTTAGCGCATCGGCGTTTTGATGTTTGCCGCATATCATCACGCCTAGTGGAGAAAACCAGTTTCTCCCTAGAAGGCTTGATCCTGTGCCCTTCACAACAAGCAGAGGTAGCGTATGGGTCTGGCCGTTGTAGTTAACCTGCACGTTGGCAGAGCCCAATAGTGGCAGATTCTGTCCTGACCACGTTCGCAGGTGCGTGTCGTCTTGTTGCAGGGCTGGTGCGTCAGATGGCCATGAAGTTCGGAACGTGTCCTCACTGATCAGAGTACAGGCTGCGCCGGAGTCCACCTCGAACTTAATCAGCTGGTGATGTACGCTTACTTCTGTAAAAATCTTCGGTCGCGTGCCGAGATTCATGGTGTTCAGGTCGTACAACACAGATGGTGTTGCTGATGTTGTTCCATGGAGATCAGATAGCGGCGTATTCTCTGAGGCGTTGACGCTGTGATTAGGCTGGGAAGGTGACTTTATCTTGGCAAGTCTCCGTTTCGTAATGCATGCTCTTTCGATATGCCCTCGCTTGTGGCAAAAATTACACGTGGCTGACTGGAATCGACATCCCTGGGGGTTGTGTTGGTCGTCACACCGCCAGCAGCGTTGTGCCTTTTTGACCGATTTTACAACAACAGAAGGCCTGCGCACCTGGTTGCTTGTCTGGTGTACCGGCTCGGTGTTCCGGCGAATCCCTCTCTGCTGGTGACCGGCGCTCTCCGCTCGAACGGCGATGTCGTAAGCTTTGCTGAATGTGAGGTCCTTCTCAGCGAACAGGCGCTGCTGCAGTGACTCGTCACTCAGTCCGCACACAAATCTGTCGCGTAACATCACGTCCAAGGGAAGCATGGTGGTGTTAGCAGAAGAAGCTGCGTCTCCCTCCTGCCCGGTAGCTGTTGTCGACAGCGTTCCAAAATTGCAGTCGGCAGCGAGCTTCTTGAGCGCGGCTACGTAGGCGCTCACAGTTTCTCCTTCCAGTTGATCTCGTCGTTGGAAGCGAGCCCGGCTGTAGACCTCGGATGGCCTTGGGTCGTAGTGCTTTTGCAGCGCTCTTACGATGTCGTCGTAAGACACTGCCGCTGGTGTGCTTGGCTGAATAAGGGCGCAGACAGTATCGTAGGTCTGCTCCCCGCACAGCGTCAGCAGGTTGGCCCTCTTCAAGGCTGGGTCTGTGATGTTGTTAGCTTCAAAGTAGAACTGAAGGCGTCCAACCCACGATGACCACGATGAGCCGTTGAACTCTGGTATCTGATTGGGAAACCCTCGCGTAGCCATGGCTTGTCAATAGCGTTGCGTAGCGCGGGTCGAATCCACTTTCTCGTCGCCACTGTCGTGTCCGGTCGCTGTGTTGAATGCAGCGAAAGACGCACACGGTACTTTTAGACTTCGTTTATTTAGAGCCGATGAGGGTGCGACCAGCGTCGACCGAGGCAGGAGCCGAACTGGCCGCCCGAAGAAAGGAGGGAGCTGAGAAGCGTCCACGGGAGGGAGTGGCTTCCCAGAACAGGAGGAGGGTGCGGGGGCGCACCGTGGGGGGGCATCCGGCGACAGCGTGCGACGAGGGGCAAGCGGTCGTTAGGAGGAGGATGCGAGTGGTCGTTAGGAGGAGGATTGAGTGGTCGTTAGGAGGAGGATGCGAACTGTCGTTAGGAGGAGGACGCGGGGGCGCACACACACAAAAGCAATAAGGGGACACAACAGTAGGTCAACATTTATTGCGAGTCGACTTTTCGGACAGGGCCTGTCCTTTCTCAAGACTGAAGTTACACGGTTCTTGCTTCTCTTCTTAAGGCGTTGGCATCTGTACAGGTGTCCCACACATGAACCAAAACAACAATCAAACGTTGCGGGAAAGAAAAACAGCCCAGAAGAAGAAAAAAGAAACAGTAAATAAATAAATGAAACGAAAAATAGAGGGAGGGAAGAATAAGCGTCGTCGCCCTCCGCCCACGTCGGTGGTCGCGGGGAGAAAAGAAAGGCAGGAAGAAAGGGGGGAGGGGGGAAGAGGAGCGTTAGGGAAGAATGGACGCCGACCTGAGTCGCGACACAGCAGCAGCGAGTAAAGTGTACGGAAACAGAGTGGCATAAGCACAGAATAGATTTGATGCACTCGCGTGTTGCCGACGTAAACGAGTAAAAAAAAAAGAAAACAAATGTGGAAAGGGCGGGGGACTTCCGCTATATGGAACTTCTTCAGCACGATGAGTCAAGGCGGGCACAATGGAATGTAACTAGATATACGTGGGCTGTAAATACACACGCACGCACACACCCACAAAAACAAAAAAAGGCGGAAACATACGCGACATACTGGAAGAAAAGTCGCGTGAAGCCACCATGAATGGAGGGAGTGTTTAAGCGAGGATTATTTGATTGTGCCGCGTTCGTCAAGGTGGTCGAAGTGGGGAAGAGAAGAGTGTGCTGTGAGATGAACACATCTGTGTAAGCTTATGAGAGGAAGCTTGAAAATGATTCGACTGGGGAGGAACGGCCGAGGCATGTCAAGCCGGGACTCGGAAGGTTAGCACTGGCTTTTGCAAGGGGCGGATGGAAGACACTAGGCCCAGGCTTTCGTTAATGCCGTGGGCAATTGTTCCAAATTTATAAAGAGCGATTCGCGTTGCTCCCGTTCCCGGGTGTTGTTGGACCCACCCTTTAGGACTGCTAATTGAAGTGCGTCAAATGGGTGTTTTTTTCTCATTAATGTGTTTTGACAAGGGGAGGTTGGGTAGAGATAGGGCATGAGCGTTGCGGTTATTAAAACGAATTCGTCTGCCCTGCGTCCTGCAACTGCACACACTGCATTCTAGGAGGTAGATAACGTTGTGGGAATCACAATCAAAGTTACCATTGATTTTCCATTTAAAGCCTGAGGTGTGCTTCTTGCACAGCTTATGTTTGTATATGTTTTCAAACCTGGCATCTTTCCACAAGGTCGGCAAACCAACCCCAGGTGGGTATATGTTTTTGAATGTAATGTTTTTGGTCGTCTGTAGACTACATGAGGGGGAGTAGTGAAAATTTTGGCGAGGCGCTGGCTTTGTTCGAGAATGTTGAAATGTTTTTTTAAGGATTTTATTAACGCTAGGGGGGGGCTACTGGTGAAGATAAGCACCAAATTTGCACGGCCATCTGTTTCTTCGCTGTGTCGACGTCCATCTAGTATTTCCTCTCGTTTGAGTTTAGGTGCCCTTTGAACTGCATCGTCCACAATGGTGGGGGATACCTTTGCTTGGTGAGAACTCTTCGCATTCGGTTGCAATTCCTTAAGAAATCTTGATCTTCGGAACAGATTCTTTTAAATCGATGTGCCTGAGAGTATGGGATATTTTTTTTTAGAGTGACGAGGATGAAAGCTTTGAAAGTGTAAGTATTGTTCTGGTGGTAAGTGAGCCTTCCTTTACCGAAGTCTGAACATCTAGGAAGTTAATCGTGGTGTGGTAGCATGCGTGAAAGATATACTGGGGTGGTCAAGATTGAATTGTTCAATAAATGTATGAGTTCTTGCTCTGTGTCAGCCCAAACTAAAAAGATGTCATCCAAATAGCGTTTGTATAGGATGGGATTAATGAGAGAGTCTTGCGAAAATTTAGATTCAGTACTATGCATGAAGATGTTGGCGTAGGTAGGGGCCATCCTTGTACCCATTTAATTTGTAAATAGTGTTGATTGTTGGATTGAAAGTTGTTGTACCCGAGTACGATTTTCGCAAGTATATCTGGAGCACGTGATGCAGGGGGCTTCTCCTTTCTATCTTGTTTATACGCTTCGGTCAGAGACATGATGCCATCGGAATGAGGAATGTTCGTGTAGAGAGAGACTACATCTAATTTTACCAGGAGGGCTTCTTCCGTAAGTTTAAGACCTGATACTTCGCTAAGGAAATGGTTTGTGTAAAGGATGGGTGCGTGGTTGGAATATGTCTAATTAATGTGTCAATGTAACTGGAAAATGGAGAGCGGCCAGGATTACCTCTTTTGTGGAATTTCGGTAGCATGTAAAATCGACCTGGCGACGGGTGTTGTGCGGTGAGGGCTTTAGATAACCGTAAGGGATATTTCCCCATTTTTCCCAAGCTGATTCAGAATCTCTGCTATATGTTGTTGACATTGTGGAGTTAGGTCTCCTTTAAGACGTTGATAGAAACAAGTGTTAGATTGTTATTTCATGCCTTCCTTAATGTATGTTTCAGTGTCCATTACTACTATATACCTCCTCCCCTATCCGCTGGCTTTATGATTACATCTGTCCGTCTGCTCAAGCCTTCAATGCATCCCGTTCTTTTTTGGACAGGTTCGATCTGCCTGGAGTGTGGCTTTTGTAAGCGCAAATTATGTCGTTCTGGACCGCATTAATATACATGTCCAAGTGTTTGCCTCTTCCCATATTAGGAGCCGAGTGCTGGTTTGTAACGCAGAACTCTCTGCTATCCGCAGTAAGTTGGGGCCTATCAGAAAAGTATTCTTTGAGTCGCAACATTCCTGCAAAACTGTCCAAATCTTTCAAAATTGAGAATTTATTGTATTTACTAGTAGTGGGGCAAAATATAAAGCCTCGAGAAAGAACGGACCTCTCGGCCGTCGTTAGGGCACTGGACGACAGATTAATAATGTTATCCTGGAAACCAAAGCTAGAGCTTGTAGCCGCAGGATTATTATTAGTGGCTGCTCCCGTTCTAGATCATTGTACATGTGTTGTCGGTATTAATGTCATTTGTGTTGTGTTGAATTTGTTGTTGGAGCTTATCGTAACCATAGTATTCTTATTAGTAGTTGCCTTCGTTCCCGATTCTGTTCCGCGTGCTGTTGGATTTGTCCACGCGAGGTGTGGAATCCCGTCCCTAATGAATTTTTTGCATTTTATCTCGTGTACCTCGCTCGTTCTTTTTTTCTCAAAGACCGTTAAGTTCGGTGGCCTCAGGCGCAGTTAGGGGGATGTGTCGACGAGCACGACTCTCTTCCATTTTCAGAGCCCCCAACGCCTTCTCAAAATGAGCAATCGTAACTTCAAGCAAATCTAAAGAGGCAGATTCCAGAACACGATTCTAATTTTTCTTTTCCTCGACCCACAGGTTACCCATTGAGGGTGTTAATGAAACTTGTAAGCCTTTTGGTGCGATTTTTGATTCCATATAGGTCTACGATTTTTCATAACTTTAAAATTTTTATTTATTTTTGGAAAGCTGTCGGTAGGAGAGTCGGCGTACTCACGCGGCCTGAATGTCATTGCTGACGAACCCGCTCTGATGAACCACAGCGCTTTCGGAGATCGCAGCGAGTGCTGCGAGACAGAGGGGTGTTGGGAATTTCCGGTTTCGGTATCCACATGGCCTTCCACAGTGGAAGGCAGCTGTCGCTGCGCTTGATCGGAAAGGCCTGAGGCTGCGCCGGGGCTTGCTGGAGTCCTCGCGCTGTTTTCCGTGGATTTCTGTGCCCTGCTTGGGGTGGTTGGTGCACACGAGTGGTTTCCCTTAGATGTTGCTGCCGGTGGGTTCCAGTGGCTAAGCCTGTTCTTAACTGGGGTCTCTCAGCGGTGCTGTCTCGTGTCGCTTCGCTGGAGGTGGTAGAGGGGATCATGTTACTGTCCACATGGGGAAAAGGTGGTGGCATCGTTGGTGTCGGCAGTAGAGCTCGGCATTCGGTCAAGGGTGATGTCGCAATGACCCCCTCGCGCAAAAGCCTTTGGTGCTCTAGTGGTCTCCTGGGACGACACCCTTGTAGGACAGGAGTTCGATCCTCCTGCACCTGTAGATATGTCTCAGATGTGGTCGGGAAGTTTGGGGTTTCACCTCGTCTGTCCTTTTTATGACGGTTAGTGAGGACCTCAGAGTAGCTAGGAGCTTCTCGGGGTAGGATACTCCACGGTGGAACGGGCGCAATCATCTGTTGTCGGCAGATGGTCTTGCCGCTCTGTCAGGCGATGCCGATGGTAGTCGAAGAGGAGGTTCTAAATGTGCCACGCCAACACAGAAACCCCATGAAAACTTGGATGCACTCCATCTTCAACGAGGACATTGAATGGTGGAGAAACTTCCAGAGAATGGTTCGGGAAAACATACTGTGGTCTTGCTGACAAACCTCAACAAGTTGACAATTGAATCTCTCCGCCCGGCGATTGAATCACTTAACTGACCGCCAGTTACTAGAGCTACTAGAGCGTAGCCGGCGGTTTGGGGGGCTTGGTAGAACCAACGTTGCATAGAATACTTGCACTCCAAGCCGCTCCATGCGGATGACGTTGAAGGCGCCTGCGTACCGTTCAGTCACAGTCCGGGTGCCGTCACTGTCCTGGTCATTCGTCCCCAAATAGAGTATCAAACCACTCATTGATGGAGGCACAAGTCCAACAGGTTCCTAAGGCCGTTGATCGTCGCACCAGGCTGAGTTATGAATGCGGGGAGCACCGATTCGAGGGGTCGAAATGGTTGAACAGGTGTTTTGTCTGAGAATCTCCAGTTACTGCCCATGTTGGCGTATGAAGGGGATATTGCAAGGTAGAAAACCGGTTTCTTCTTTCGGTTCCTGTCTTTTCTTTCCTCTTCCTCCGTACCTTTACCGATTTAAGGTTGTATGTCACTCTTGTGTGCACGTTCAAGTTAATTTTTCTTAGAAGGACAGAAAGATGGTAAAGTTGGTTACGATCCATAATATGACAGCGCTCGTGTTGTCTGATTCTTCCTTCGTCCTCGTTTTCTGGGCTCTCATACTATGGCGTAAATTTTGCTCCTTGAACTGATGCCAGCCTTCTGAGCATGGCATGCATAATACTGTCACGTGCCTTGTGTGGGCGAAAAAACGGTGGGGGCAAAAGGTCGTAAAGGTATAGAGGAAGCTGGTCGACCTCTCAGTACTGAGCTCTCTTTCCTCATTACAGAACATTGCTAATAAACACCTCGGTAAGTACTCAGCACTTTACAACATAAGCATCAGGTGTGCAAACCAGCAGAAGTTTAGTCCAGGCATAGCCCGTCCGATTCACCAGATATGTTTTTAATAGTGATCCGTCATTTACGTAGTCTCGTTCAACTCGCTGTCCGCTGTAAGCTGAACGGCGCAAAATTGTGAAAATATTTATTGGCGGGTTTCGACATCCAGAAGCCACACATCGGCTGTGAGGGACGCCGCAGTGGAGGTCTCCTAACTCGGGCGTTTTTGTAAGTCGCTGGCATCGAAACAGACCGTCGCAGCAGGGATAAAAGCTCGACTTTGGGATCAGCAGCCGAGCATCAAAACCACTCACTCACAGCGGTGATTACGCTAGCATACCAGCGTTAGTTAAGCCTACGTATATAGACCGTCTAAATTTGTTTTAGCGTAATTGTTTGTAAACTACCCCTCTCCATTCGGCAGTTCACTGCCGCAGTAAACTCAGCCACAAAGCAAAAATATGAAGCCAGAACCTCCTTTTAATTGATGTGATCTGTAAGGCACGCCCATTCATGATCATCGTGATCATTAGCCTTAATACGCCCACTGCAGAGCAATGACCTCCCTCCAGGGCAATATCTCCCTCCAATTAACCCGGTCCTGAGCCAACTGAGGTCATTATCCCCGCAATTTTCCTAAGATCATTCGGCACCTTAACATCTGGCACCATACACCCCCCTCTAAAATAGTCTAATTTATTACCACAATTACGCATGTTATCAAACGCGGCGCACTGCTTACTAACCTAAATAGTGTCTACTTCCTTGACGGCCGCATAAAATCAGTACAGTGCCTGACGACGAAAACGTGGCTAATTGCATTCGAGTCAAGGTGTCATTGCGACTTCGGCGGAAAACGTCGTTGCGAAGCGAACATCCCAATTACCACAGGGTCGAAAGATGCAAGGAATGTCGTGGTGCGGGACCACAGGCAAGTGGTCAGTGCTTCCGCGGCGATGGCGTCTTTGTCGGCGCTGTAAACAAATTGAATAAGACAGCTCGCAGAAAGCAGATAAAAGCAAATTTCATCAAAATTCTTACACTTCAGAGACAAGAACTGAAGACAGCACAAGAATAATGAAGAAAGAATAAAGGTTGACCGCGAATGCTGGATGCAAACTCACGTCAGCAGCAAGGCAACCTGGGTAGAGGGGTACTTTTTGTCAAGCTTCATATCATTGAGTTGCTCGATAAAGCCAAAACCGCAGAACGTTGTGGAGGTCATAAAGCCTAAACCACCTAATCTGCAGAAACAGAATGCACAGTGTTTGCAAGGTTCCATAGGGTCTGCTTTTGAGCGGTGCAGTCGGGAACTCACTATATCAACGATGCCAAGGTCTCTAGGGTCACGTTGGATTCTTTCTTCCAGTGCACATAATTTGAGCGTGGAAGGTGCCGTAGATTCTTCCCTACAAGACTCAGGGAACCTTTGACCAACTGTACACGACCGGCTCCGAGACCCTGCCGACTAAAACGTGGACAGAGTCCGAACAGTTTTGTGCACTCAGTTCCTGACTGCCTGACGCCAGACCTAACTGCTACAAACTGCTCAGTTTATGATTTCCCTGGGTCCATCTACATAAAAGAAACATCACGCCACTGAAGCGAAAGCCATCGAACCCCGGGCCATAAGCTCATGTTCCGAACACAAGACCGTTGCTAGGAGGGGCGCTCCGAACTTCTTAAAGGGGCTATGAAACGGGCTCTAATAAAGCTGAGGTATGCGTGGTATACCGCCCAGGCGCCCTCCAGCCCCCCTTTGGACACGTGCCTGATCCGGAGAGTATTGTCTGAACAGGACTCCATGTTTGCGAACACGTGGTTAGCGTGGTGGCCACGCACCAGAGTCGCAAACGCAAACGTCCTAATGAGAGAAGCAGTAAGAAGAAGCCAGCGCGTTCCAACCACACCGCTTCCCCTACCTATGCGAAAAAACCAACCTATTAAAAGAAATGTGCATTCATTCAGTTATGGTTACTTTGTAAGAGCGCAAGGAAATAAGGTCACTCTTTCTGTCCTTCGATGGCATCGTATTATGTTTTCGAAAAGTTGCACGAAGCCGGACTTACATCTAGACTGTTTAACCGCCGGTATGTGGCCGCAGTTCCAACGGCCACTCGTGGAACACCAACAGAGGCTCCATGATCAACTGCATTTCCATGATCAACTCCGCTTCCCCAAGCAGCTCCTCCTGCCCCTCCGCTAGAGCCTCCCACGCCAGTACAACTTGCTCCGCCCCTACGACCTCCACCACCACCTCCTCCTCAGCCTCTTTCACTTCCCAAAACGTGCTGTACCGGACGAACGCGAAGACGGTCCAGGCAAGGACAGCCATCAGACTGTCCACTGCATCCGCGGGCGGCAGCAGGAGTTGCATGGCGCACAACTTTCCCGTCACCAAGGTGAACGTAGGAATGGTGGAGAAAAAGTATAC
Source organism: Amblyomma mixtum (assembly GCF_055824585.1). Taxonomy (NCBI): domain Eukaryota; kingdom Metazoa; phylum Arthropoda; class Arachnida; order Ixodida; family Ixodidae; genus Amblyomma; species Amblyomma mixtum. The sequence continues at coordinate 75,873,398 of NC_143016.1, read as the reverse complement.
CGCGTTTGCCAGGCAGGCGAGAGGACACAAAATGGCGCCATACAAACAGGAGAGGCGGGCAAAACACGGAAAATCGAAGCGTTCGAAGACGAGGTCGATCAGGGCGCCGTTGAGGATGAACAAATCTCTCCAGAAGGGGCTGGGCAGCATGCGGCTAAGGGACACGTCCAAATCTTTCGCGAAGTAGTGAAGCGTGAAGCGCAGCTCGTCTGCCCTTTCGCCGAGCACGTAGTCCAGAAACGCCATGGCTGCAGTCCGGGTGTCTTGTGCCTTGTTTCTTGTGCCTTCTTCGGCCTGCGTAAGAAAAGGTGCTTTCTTCAGTCCCAGAGATGTAGTCTCAATGACAGCATGCAGAAAGCAAGGCTCAGAAGTTCGGAAAATCATAAAATAAAAATGTCAGTTTGCCCACATAGATTGAGAAAAAAATTTGATTAGTTCGCAGCTTTGAATTCGCGTGGATAACAGATAAATCTGCTGAAAAAAATTGTCATCACTGTAACGTCCCCCGGCAATTGATAAAAATTACGTTTCCACTGTGGCACATTTTGCAGCGGTGATCGGTCTGTGTAGGTTACTGGAGCAACCAGCTAGCATGAACCCAGCGCAGCCAGCAGCTTTTTTTTTCTCTTTCAGAAACTTCAAGTGCAGGAGGGGAAGACATCGCGCCAGCTGAGTACCGCCTCTTACTCGATCAGTTCAACAATATAAACATTCACAAAGCACACAAATGCGTCGTAGCACTTACTCGACTTGGTTTCTCAGTATATCCTGTTGCCGACCAAATTATAATTACGAAATCAGCTCTCACTCAAACTAATAGCATAATCGCTTCCACCTCGAATCAAGCAAACCCTGAAACACGGTGTGCAAACTGTCCACATTAATCAAGGGCCGAAATCGCGCTCAAGCCAGCAGGAAATTCTTTCTCTATAAGCTTCGACATCCCGATCAGCGCTCTTGCAGATTCCGAGGTATCTCTGTAAGGTACTATACAGCAGCGACTGCAGGATCGCTCCGAATGCTCTGTCATGCTCTGAGTTGTGCTGGACCCCAATTAAGGACAAATTTCGCCGCCGATGACACCGAGCAGTGACTTCAGATTCTGTCACAAAATCCCGGGCAGCTTCGGAAACGTGAAAGGGATCTTTTCGTGCTGTCTTCGCCGCGGTGGTCTTCTCGATGGAAGCACGTTATATCTAGGGGTTAGTGTGTTCGGTTAAAAAAAAAAAAACATGTTAAACGTACCCCGGATAGACTGATTTCACAAGTAGTTGCGCTACTCCCGCCGACGACCATACCGGCGCGACGCGTAGCTAGCTGGGCTGTTTCCGTCGCCACATTGTTCTTCTTTGTCTGTATTCAGATTTGATAGTGCAATTGGTTCCACCTGAGTACTGGCTTATGCTGTGACAGATGCACCGAGCAGGTGGCAGCGGGTTTCGCGTTGACTGGCAAAGAGGAACGGTCCACAAAAGGAGCGTGTAGAATTCTGTTGAACAGACGGGGCAGCTGGCGAGGCCCTGTTCAGCGCGTTTAGCTTCCTTATTTTTTAAGTGATGTTTATTGCCACAGGGCATAAAAGGGTATGTAATGATGGATGACGAGAATGCTTAAATAAATGAAAAAGGTTCGCTGATCTAATCAAGTCGGTGGTTTAGTGTCTTGTCCCTGCAAATTCGTGCGAATTTTCAAGGTCTTAAGTGTGCCATTACATTCAGTGCCTCTTAATAGGCGCCGTCAAGTTCTGTTGAAGGCGAGCAAAGTTCGTGGTCGGTTTCACCTTCACGATACTTCGTGAGCCGTGCTCCCAGTACTCTGCCCGGCCCAAGGCTATGGAGGAAGAAGTCAGTGAATCTTAGTGGCATATTCAGGCTTCCACGGGACGTGATCACTCGCAGCGCGTGTTCACAGCTCATTCCTCATGCTGCCAGGCTCAAGAAATGCTTTGATTTCAATAGGAGAGCAGCGGGATGACAGCTGTGTGCTAATGTGAATCAACACCGGGTATTATCTCGCACATCTACTACGAACATGCGTAAATATATTGGCAAATTTAGAGCATGCAATTATGTCGAAATATTGCCAGCATCTTAATATTTCCCACTAATCTTCCTATAGAGAAAAGAGTGGCTGTGGCTCAACTCAGCTGAGCCAGCGTACACAGAACGAAAACTGTGTTAAGCATGGTTAAACACGGTTTAGCTGTGTTGCAGGAAGTATCTACGTTATCAAAGGGAGAACATTGAGGAGTTGTAGTGACGTTTAGCTGGACATTCACATTAATTGTGTCGGCGCTTAGAACGCGCTCGTGCTTATATTATCGTTACCGCCTTGGTGCTCCATGACAAAGAAAACTTTTTTGTTCAATATCAAGCATCAGGTGTGCGGCTAGCATGCAGCTCCAATTCCCATGTACTCTTAATCCTTCCTGCCCGCCATAAAGAACCCCCCCCCACCCCCACCCCCGCCCCCCACAAACAGGGCTTCCTTGTCGCCTGCGTGGTGCGCCAGTTTATCAACAAACTACCGCTGTGAGCTCAACTGAGTCGCAGCGCTAACAGAAAACAAATTTTGTCATGGTTTTTGCAACTTGGGGCATAAAAACGTACTTTCGCTTAGTTTATCAAAACTTGAATAGACATGAGCAGCTAATCAGCTAAACGAGCTTTCACGAATTCTGAGGTCCGAAGTCGTATTTATTTTATTCGGGAGCTCTCGCTGCGTGTGAGAGCGTTGCGTAGACGTTTGGCTAAGTGTGAAAAAATGTAACGAAATAGCGCATATTTTCCTATGATTAATGTAGATACGAACAGCAGAAAGACACTACGGTATACCCTATACCCCCCCCTCTCCCCCCCCCCCCCCCCCCCCCCCCCGAAACCCTCTGACATGCGTGCGGAAAGAGCAACTGAAATTGGTAGCGGTCGTGCTTACAATCTTGTGCATGAAATGTGTTTAATGGGAACGAGAGGACGCTCATCGCAACGATGCCGAACACGTAATGGTGATCGAGAAAACGCGCTTTATCGGGACAACCTTCAGTCTTCAGCGCGCCTATATCCAGTTACTGCTCCAGTGAGTCAAATCAGTAGACCTACATTCTGATGCATACAATAATCATAGATGATAGCGCACGTAAAAGGCGACAACAAACGATACGCCAGCGCAGAAATCGGCTTAAAAAGTACCGGTTTCCAGTCTCTACCCTACCTGGCCGACTACCCTTGGATGTCACGTTAACGAGTAACTGCGCGCAAAATAACCGCAGTACTGTCTGGTAGAGAGACAATGTGAGTAGTGACGCACAGCACACACACTCATACGTTAGCTGATGGAGCACAACTACGGCAGAAGCGAACACGTAAACATACGTTCCTCGCGCGGCGCCGGCGCGACCCGCAGTCCCTCGGGCCGCGCGCGCCGACAGATGGCGACTGGTGTCGAGAGTAGGAGCGCGCTCGCAGCCTGCGTGCGAGGGTAAAAGAGTTACGGCGGTCATGTTTGAAGGCCCGCCCTAGACTTCGCTAACCAATTAAAATTTAATATACAATAGCCACAGCCCTGTAGGTTGTGCACAAACATGGCCGGTCTCGACGCGCGCGCTCTCTCGCTCTAAGCAGGCGCCGAGAGGACAAAGCATTTTTATCTGCGCTGCCCCACAGCTGATCTCCGCAGGAGGGCGCTGCGAGCCGACCCTTCCTAACCCTTCCTGCGGCAGCGCGGGAGACGATTTTGAGAATTCTTCACGCACGGGCGCATTTTTTCACGCGTCTGACGGTGTTGGTTTTGTCGCTGTGTTTAGCTCGTGAACGAAAGGTCTGCCATGTACCTCATGCTTCGCGCGTCTTGCTTACGACGTCACGTTTCTCAGCAAGTTTTCTGCATAGGAATTCTCATGAATGTTTGTCTCAGAAACTTGTGTACTGAAGCTGCGCTTGTCATTCTGTGGCTATGGTGTACTGTTGTGTCGCTTTGCTTAAACGCGTGAACTAAAGGTTTGCCACATACTCCGCGCGCCTTGCTTACATGCTTGTGACGACGAACAACACTGGCAGTGCTCTGTACAAACTTCTGCGTACTTAACAGAATGGTGAACTTTGGTATCCAAAGTCTTTGTTACTAGCTCTCCTGGAAACGATTTCGGCGTTTTTTGAAAAGGTGGTCAAGGATCTCCCCCGATCGCAAAATTCTCGAAGCCTTGCAACTGACCATTGAACCAAATCTTGAAGATTCACCCCTCCTATGCTGCCTGGAAGGTGTTGACAAAAGTCACACCAAACGCTCAGCACGTCTGATTTCTGAGGAGTTTCTCCGAATTCTTCTCGTCAACTACGCAAAGAGATTGACAAACCAAAATTACCCGTCTTGCTTCCTCCACAAACCAACGCGAAAGCATATTTCAGGCTATAACGGACAACATTCGGAACTACGACAGTGTTGTTTAGGTCATTATGCAAGCACTGCCTGTTCTTGTTCTATATTTGAAACTATGTCGGAGTTTCAAACAGCAAGGTATCTTTTTGATCTGGCGTTTTTCGTGCAGTGAGAAGAGATGGCACAGATACATTTGAACGTTTTCAAGGGTGAAGTGCAATTGTTTTTCTTCACACATTTCCAAGTGCCGACAGAGAGTGAAGATGGACATAAATTTTTCCTAACCCTGGTTTCGCACTGAAATATCTTGCCTCACTTTTATTCCTGTCAGTCGCAAATGATACAGCCCTACCCACTAATACTATGCGCCATCACTCCATGCCAACTTCAATGTTCTGAGATCCATCAACTAGTTCCCTGCTTTGCGAGCCGATAGCAGTGGCTGCAAAAGGTATGGTTGTCAGGTTCTTGTTCAGTGCTCGGAACAGCCGTTGAGAAACACGTGCAAAGTATCCGAACAGGCTACCTCGAGGGTACATTTCAGCGGCTCCCTTCGAGCCCCTCATGAGCAGGCCGTAAGAGAGAGCGCTTCGAGACCGGCCGTGGCACAACCTTGAACCCAGGGCTTGGCAAACCGAAAAAAGAAACATATGAAGAAAACATTCAGCACACCCTCTCCACATGGGACTCATCGCCCTCTCCGCGTGGTTCTCTCCCCTTCTGCTTTCGCCACCACACTTTCGAGTCGCTTCTCGAAGTTCTAGCTAAACGACAGGACGAGTTATTTGCTGACTCATCGCGGAAGCGTCGAATGGCAGCGGGCGGAAACGAGCCCCACGACGCTTCGGTGCTGGCAGGAATGCCAGCAAACAAATGGACCCTTCGCGGAACTCTTAGAAGGTTCCCATGTTTCTGCAAAAGTGGTATGCGCACCCACTGGCAAGCTTTGTTGGTGCACCTAGGGACGCCCGCCGTCAACAATGCTAGAGTCGGCTGTCTTAATAAGGGGGCAGCCACTTCCGGGCTTTTGTGAAGCTTTGCGCAGGTGGAGAGCTCGAGGCTGTACTCAGAACTTCGGGTCGATCGAAGACGCGCAGTGACCTCACGTTACAGTAAAAAAAAAAAATCTAATGAGGCCATAATGAAGCGCGGCATTACATGAGGTAAAGAGAAGTATTTTGCGGCATAGTATTGCCAGTGTTAGCAGGCGTCATGTTAACTAATAAAGTGATTAACTAAATTCTCATGGTTAACTTTTTAACTACTACAGATAGGCACCTGATAACAATTAGAGATTTGCATCTGACCCTTAGTAGTAATCATATCAGTTTTTAAAATTTCGCATCCGCGATTACCCTCGTTGCTGTGGCTCGACAAAATTTGGCTACATCGTGCCAAAATACATTTCCTTTCGCAAAGCATGCAGACAAAGCAACTCCTCCAGTGCACGTAACAAGTCGAAATAGCCCAATTTTGTCGAGGCACAGTACAGAGGGTAATAGCGCTTCGAAATTCTAAAAACTGATATGAATATTGCTAACGGCCAGCTGCAAATCTCTAACTGCATTCAAATACTTATCGGTAATGGTTAAAAAGTCAACCATATAATTTTAGTTAATCCCTTTACAAGTTAGCATATTTTTTCTGTTTTTTTGACGCCCGCCAACACTGGGATTACTATATGCCGCAAAAGCTTCTCTTTAACTCAAAAACCCTGTTTTTAAAAACGAGTGATATCCTTTCGTGACACATCCGATAAGAAATAAAAACAAACGTTTCGTGGCATGCATGACTACCTGGATTGGCACTGAGAAATTTATTAGAAACTAAAGCAGCCAGTAATGCAAACTTCGTTGGAATACGTGAAAACGTGCTTATCGACATGCATAGGAATGTGTTTCTGGCAGATCATGTAAAAAATGAAGGGCATACACATTTTGATCGCAAAAGCCATCGTGTTTGGTCCACAGGAGAGTCGGCACATCGTGGTTTGGTTTGTGGGTGTTTACCGTTCCAAAGCGACACAGGCTATGAGGGACGCCGCAGTGAAGTGCTCCTGGAATTTCGACCACCTGGGGTTCTTTAACGTGCACTGACATCGCACAGTACACCGTGGAAGCGATTATGCAACTACATTAAATGAATTCTATTACTGTCGCATATATTAGCGTGGACAGTGAAGGCTACTGCGCGATAGCGGTTTGTTTGTAAATGTGTTTGTAAATACTAAGCAATTTTTTTGCAATTATCTGCGAATGCAAGTTACATCATGCATGAACTCGATGTGCACGGGTTCAACTAAGTATGCATGGAATGACTGTACATGTCGTGCGTGAATTATGCACGAAATACTGTACTGAAAAGGTCAGCTGTGCTGTTTGAGATAAACTTAACACCTCTAGTGCGTCGACACATTATGAGTATTGTACGGAATGCTGTTACATAGACATATAGTGTTTTTTGAGAAATAACATTTCTTGTCGACTGAGAGTAACGGGAAGGCTTTGTTAGTAAACGCATGTAAAATGTATTCTCTCTCCCTACATTGGCCCAACGCTGCGGTTACCATTGTCGAGCAGCAGCGCCACCAATTTTAACATCCTACAACAAAGAAGCGGTCCATGCAAAACGCGCGCGAAGAAGGCGGGCAACGATACATCCATCTACCTCCTCTAGCGGGCCCGATTTTAGACCAGTCTGCGTGTGATGCAGATCCCATGAGAACACCCCCCGCGCCCGCGTGTTTCAGTCGTCCGTTGTCATGGGGATTAATACGCCAACAGTCCGCCCGTGCCCGCTAGGTGCGTAACTGAAGGAGGAATTCGCGCTAGGCGCTAGCTTCTGTAACACGTGCTTCTGCCATCGCAACGTGGCGAACGGGAGGAGTTTTCACAGCCGTGCTTCCGCCATCCGTGTCTTGAAGCAACAATCATGAATCGCGTACCTGGAAACACCAGCCAGTGCGTCAGCAGAGGATTCGACGGGCTCTGGAAGACATCGGTGCCGGGCGGACAGCGTCAAACAGCGAAGTACTCTCCGGCGAGCTGTCGAAGTCGAAGGTCCAAAAAAGGGACGAGCAGGCGTGCAACCCTACCTCTCCAGGCGCCCAGGAAAAACGAGCTGACTGGAAAGTGTCGAAGACGGGGCGCGGGGTCAAGGAGCTTCCCTCTGTTCGGGGACAATGGGGTCGGCCCTCTTCCTGCTTTTCTCTGCATGAGGGAGAGGGTAGAAGAGGTTGCCGTTTGGGTGGTGGCGCCACTCATAAGCGGTCGGCGGGTATCGGAATCACGCTCGAGATTCGAGAGCTGACAGCTGTCTCTCTCTCTCTTTCTCCCCCAAGGTACAAATCGCGTGTATTTCAAGTGCACATTTGCCCTCAGATTTGACGATAGCGTTTTAGACTAAGCCCCAAGTGCATGCGCTTTGTCTCTCCTAGCCCTTTCAGCCCTGAATTTTTTTTGCTAGTTCGCGAATTTTTCTAAAGTGTTATTTTGCTTCACTGCCACCCAAGGAACACACTAAAGCAAAAAATTTCTCTAGGACTCCCTTGGTTTTAAAGATGGCGTCGTGTCCTATATTTATTTATTTATTTATTTATTTATTTATTTATTTATTTATTTATTTATTCATACTGTTAACCCTCTGCATGAGGGTCATTACAGGGAGGGAAACATATACAGACACAAGTGCAATTCTCTTCGCTAAAAAAAGAAACACTCAAATGCACAGAATTACAGATTTGCACAGCAATCTTCCAGGAACGCGTTCACACCTATCACAAATTTGTCTACATCTGTTTGGTCCACAACGTCACTTGGTAGTTGATTCCAAATTTCTACAGCATCGGGAAAAAAGGAGTAGCGATAGACATCAGTACGTGTAATAATAGGTTGTAATACCTTACTGTGATTTTTCCGAGGGCAACGCTTCAGGGGAGGTGCAACATAGTGATGTTTATTAACTTTGACTTTATCATTCATTATCAGAAAAAAAAGTTTCAATTTCTGCTTTAGTCTTCTTACTTCTAGTGATTCTAGCTGACACTCTTTTAGCATTGCTGTGACTGAATCAGTGCGGCGGTATTTAGAGCATATAAAACGTGCTGACATCCTTTGCAATCTTTCCAGTTTCCGTTTTAAACCCTTTTGATGAGGACTCCACACTGCACTTGCGTACTCTATTATTGGCCGCACGAACGTCTTGTACGCAATCAATTTAATTTCTTTAGTCGCATTCGGCAACTTCCTCCTCAGGAAACAGACCTTCTGGTAGGCTTTTAAATAGACATTTTCAATATGGGTGCGCCAGTCAAGATTATTTGTTAATGTCACTCCCAAGTACTTGAGACACTTTACTTGATCTAAGGAATTTTCACCGATATTGTATCGAAACATCATAACATTCTGCTTCCTTGTTACTTGCATGTAATTAGATTTTTAGTAGTTTATTTCCATACCCCATTTCAGGCACCACGAGTTTAACGACTGAAGACATTTATGTTCACCTGATCTGCCGGGGAAGCCACAGGAGAGTAAATTAAACAATCATCGGCAAAAAGTTTCATTCTGACAGGCGATTCGACGATAGCAGAAATATCATTTATATACAATAAAAACAAAAGCGGACCTAAAACGGAGCCCTGTGGCACCCCCGACAGAACTTCACGCCTATTCGATACTGCACTTTCTATTTTGACGACTTGACAGCGGTTACTTAGATAGGCCTGAATCCATAGTACTATATTTTCAGCGATTCCTAATCTGCGTAGTTTAAAAAGAAGCTTATGATGCGGAACTTTATCGAAAGCCTTCGAGAAGTCTACACAGACCACATCTACCTGCTGACGTTCATCTATAGCCTTGCAAAAGTCGTTCACTGTTTCAATTAACTGCGTCACTGTCGAAAGGCCGGTCCGAAAACCATGCTGAAATGGACACAATAGGTCATTTATTTCCAAAAAATGAAGGATGTGTTTAGCTATTATGTGTTCAAAAACCTTGCAACATACGGAAGTGAGTGAAACTGGCCTGTAGTTTTTTTACAAGTCGATTACCGCCTTTAAATACCGGAACTACTATTGCGCTGCGCCAGTCACGAGGTAAAGAATGATCCCACAATGACTTTTCAAATAAAATTTGCAAATAATATGATAACCACTCAGCATACCGTTTAAGGAATTCCATCGGTATTTCATCGGGACCGCTCGATTTCTTCGGGTCCAGAGACAGCAGCTGCTGACAGATGCCCTCCCTATTGATGCGAATCTCGTGCATTGAGTATGGCAACGTGTAAATTGTTGTATGATCACTCTCAATGTCATTATCATCCCTACTGAAGACCGACTGGAAGAAATCATTAAACAGGTTTGCAATATCGGTTTTATCAGTCACCTCATCGTTCCCATCCATTACCTGTGTGATTGCGTTCTTTTTCGCTGAAAAATATCGCCAGAACTTTTGTGGTGAGCTTGTGAGAAAATTAGTCAGTGTTGTATTGAAGAAAGTTTTTTTCGAATCCAATAACACTGTTTTGAGCTTCTTTTTGATGTTTGAAAGTTCTGTCGCTCTATTTTTTTTGCTTTCGTAGCCTTTTTACCTTGCGCTTTAACTGAATGATCTCTCTAGTGATCCAAGGATTGAGCTGCTTCGATTTCTTTGAGCGAGTGGGAACAAACTTATCAATGCAATATTTTAGTGTGCCCTTAAAACGTTGCCACAATTCCTCGACACTTTCATGGTGTGATGATGTTGCAAACTGATTCAAGTTTTCTTCTAAGACGTCTAAGATAGACGTATCGTCTGCCCGGCTGTAGTCTTTGACCCGTATTAAAACATGCGATTTTTTGCGGACTTGTGTGTTCAACCGCACATTCAAACAGATCATCTTGTGGTCAGATAAACCCGGCTTGACAGATATGGTGTGGTCTGCCACTTTACGGGATAAGAAAACCAAGTCCAACAATGACTGGGACCTTGATGTAACCCTTGTAAAATCCGTTACTATTTGCTTAAGGTTATGAGTAAACATAATTTCCATTACTTTATTCGCACTGCTTATTTCTACATTACCTGTTGACAAAGTTTCAAAATTAATATGTGGCAAATTGAAGTCGCCAGCCATTATCAGTCTGGTGTTCTTATTTACATGAGAGTTAAGGAACAAAAGCAATTCATCCAAAAATTCAGGAGATGTAGAAGGCGGCCTGTACACAACACCTACTAAATGTACAAGGTTCCCACAAGAAACCTTGCACCACACCATTTCAGAAAGGCTGCAGTTAAGAGCGACTGCAGATACTGTGCTTTTCATAACAATAGCCACCCCCCCTCCTTTAGAATTTCTATCCCATCTAAAAACATGGTAGCCTGGTGGGAAAATGCTATCGTTGCTAATTCCCTCATGTAACCAGGTCTCGGTTATTAACAATAAGTCAGGGTTCTCGAAAATTAGCAAATGTTCTAAATCAGTTGTTTTGTTTGCTACACTGCGGGCGTTTAACAGAATAATTCTGAGCTATATTTGCGAGCAATCGCTATGATCATCAGAATCTGCAGTTGATTTGGCCGGGGATAGCGAACTATGACCAGCAGACTCATCGTTAACTTTGGGTCCTCCTATCTTATCTTGGTGGGTTCGGTACAGACAACGCTCTTGTCGTTCATGATCCCATGCGTAAATGGTGTTGTTAATCTTAAGTTTATCATGTATCAGTTTGACCTTTGTTCCGTTATCTCTTTCGGCTTTACTACTTTGCCACAGTTTTTTTCTTACTGCTACTGTTTCCTTCGCATAGTCTGGGCTTACACTTATCGGGCCGCCTTTCAACTTCCCGCAATTCTTAAATATCAACTCTCTTTCTCTAGAGTCGAAAAAGTGCATAATGACAGGTCTATGGCTACCAGTTTTTTTTTCTTGCCTATACGATGAATTCTGTCTATAGTTTTCGCCTGAACGCCCAATTTTTCATTAAATATCTTCTGAACCACAGCTTCCCTCAGATCGGAATCTGATTCGTCTTTTGCTTCTTTGACACCAAAAACCAAAAGATTATTACTTCTGCTCCTGTTCTCGTATTCAGTCAACTTATCTGCCTGCTGACGAACAAGGGTCTCTAAAGTTTGCATTCATTTGTTCATTTCTTCGATAATATCAAGAAATCCAGTCATCCTATCGCATTTTGCATTAAGTTCGGTCATTTCTGTTCTCAGTTTATCTATTTTAGCATCCGACGTGGCCTGGTTTTCTAGAATTAACTGCAACATTTCAGCAGTCTTTGGCCCCGGGTTTTCCTCAATATCACCAGAAACCAACAAAGACAATAACATAGACCAAGTGTCACTCAAAACAGTCAAAGCAGTCAGCAATCTTCCAGGGCACGGCAGAACTAACAGAAAGCGGTTTTCACTCCTAACACTTCCAATATTAGTCAAATAACGAACCTGTAACAGCAGGATCGGTGGCTTAGACATGTTGCCGGTTGTCCAGGTGCCGTGCCCTCTGAATGCTCCGGCGTCGCGCAGTTCCTTTTGTAGGCTAGCCACTGGTGACGTCACTGTCATCGACGAAAGACGCCCCTTGAACAGGTTATCGCCGATATCGCTGTCGTGATGGGTCGCGTAGAAAAATGGTGTTTCATCCGTTCCACAGGTGGAAATGCTTGCGGCAACAATCCACGGCAGGACCTGTAACAGCAGGATCGGTGGCTTAGACATGTTGCCGGTTGTCCAGGTGCCGTGCCCTCATATAGGACACCAGGGCTTAGTGGTTGCAAGAACAAAAAAAAAGCAAAGTTTGACGTTACTCTTTATTTCAAGACTTTCTCAAAAATTCAAATATTGAGAACAAACATGCTGGTTGCCTTGAGGTGCAGCTAATACTGGACGTTGATTAATCCGTGTGAAAAGTTTTGAAACAGCTGGAATGAGTTCAGTGGATGAACCTTGATAAACGAGGAAGTCGTAGAAAATCCCCAAGGCGCCACACAGCATGAAAACTTATTCCCACGCATTTGGTTTCCCTTTTATTTATTCTTTTATGTCTCGCTGTCCTTTGAACGGAATGATTTGCTCATCGCTGCAAAGATGCTCCTCGAAACAGAGGTTTAGGCATCTTTCACGAAATGTGTCCAAATCTGTCCTGACAATCCAGAAAGGATCATTGCTGGTGTGATCTTGTTACAAAGCTTTTACGCGCATTGCGCGTGCAGTGCTCCCCTGGAACACAAACGGACGCTCGGGATAGAAAGAGCGTTTATTCATCCCGATCAGCCAGCTCACATAGCGTGAGCGGGCGAGGGTAAGGGGAGGAAGGTAGGAGGGAAAGCGTGAGGAGCATGCGCTTGGCGTTCGCCGTTGTGAGGCATAGCGTTCGCCGTAGTGAAGGCATAGCGTTCGCCGTAGTGAAGGCATAGCGTTCGCCGTAGTGAAGGCAGAGCGTTCACAGCAGGTCTCCGTTCACGTCTTCAATGTGCAAGCAGATTCTAGCCGTGGCTAGCGAAAGACACCCATCGCTAAATGCTGTGAAATCAGCTTTGATTTTTTCTTCCTCATATCAACGGATTTTCCTTCTTGATAAATACAATACATGTTTGTTTCCTCGGCAGGAACAGCAAAAAACACTCTTCGGCACGTACCGAGAAAAATACGCATACGGGGTCGGTAGACCTTCAAGATCATTCTCATTCTCGTCACCAGATTATTGAGGGTGATACGTGGCTGCTAGCTCATTGAAAGCTCTCCTGCACCACGACCTGTTTTCCTGTGTTGCTTTGTCAACTTCATCACCGCTGGAGGCTGCCGAGAGCTCAAATCCACGTCCTCCTAAGCGTCTTCAACCTCCGACACGTAACCATCCTTCAGTGCAGCAAACATGACATCTGGATCCTGGAGACGCAGATGTCTTAATTGAGGCCGCTTTGCCGTTGAGTAAGGTCACAGTTTTTGCCTCTGCAATAAAACAAAAACAAAAATTAGGCATTACCAAAAAAAATGTTCCGCACTTGCATGCAACACGCGCCGGTGGTTTATAACCACTGAAGCCTGGTGTCCTATATATAGGACACACATATTGCGGCGTGCTGTGACAAATGTACTAGCCGCACAGAAAACGTTATGCAACTTTTAAAGCCTTTAGTGTCTTTGAAACAACCTGGAAAATTCTAATCGCGAACACGCTCTTAGGTATGGAGTAAAAAAATGGCAAAATAGCACTTACCATTGCAGCCGCCGTTCCCATCTTCCGCCATTTTGTTTGTTTACTCTCGGCGCTACGATGAGGAAGACGAAGGAGAAAGTGATGTCTGTGCTTATAGGGATGCCTTGGGAGTCGGCTAAGTTCTTGTTTCAGATTATTGGGCATTTTAATCATGACTTATAGCCGTTTTGCTTCGTGTCCTTTTTATAGGACACCAGGGCCGAAAGGGTTAAAGTACTTAATTTCATGCGCAAAGGTAGCAGACTTGCGCGTAGGTCCGCCATCTTGCCTGTCAAGCAACCGAAGTTATGCGGCGAAGCCGCACTCCCTTTCTGCAGGCGACATGCCTAGCGCATCACCGATCGACCGTGGGCGCTTTTCCGAGGTTCTTAAACCACTTTTTCGATTGATCGCAAACAAAAAGCATCTAAAAAGCCGACCGCGTAACCCAGTCAAAAAATATAGCCAAGAAAAAACGGTGCTCTTTCGAGCGCGCGCCGTGAGCTGCGGCAGCAAGCGATTCGCACAGTCACCTTCCCCGAACTATTTACCTGATAACCTAAGGGCAGACTCAGTATTTTAAATACGCCGTGCAAATGCAGCGTGCGGCAATATTTATTCTCCGGACCTGCGTCAAAAAACCTGTTTATAGTCTCCTTTACTAAATACGAAACCCTGCAAAAAGTTATGAGCCCGAACTATAAAAAGGACAGTATAAAAATCCAAAATACACTTTACTCGAAACTGGATGAACGTTACCATCTGAAGTAAGCAATCAGATGCCTAAACATGTTTCCCTCGATTAAAAATTGTTTGCCATTCAGGTTTTATGCCAACAGGGATAAATACGCAACGCAGAGCTCTATTTTAGCGTTTCAACAGTGTACACGAAAAAGCACAGAGCCGCAAGTCCAGCCTCAATGCAAGAAACGTCAATGCAACTTTTAGCAAAACAAAAAAAGGCGTGAGCTACGCACGCTAGACACCCCACAGGAGCGAACGTAAACAGCCGTTGGATAATGGATCCGCTTTGAACTTGGCCGGTTGTCAATCCAGTTCGCTGCCGGCCTACGTCATCAGCGCACGTGTTTCTGGTCCGATGGGCAGAACATGCACCGTACCGAGGAGGTTCTCACAGGGAGAAGAAAGGCTGCAGGGCATCTCGAATCGGAGAACAGAGGCGGCGGGGAAGCCCTCGACACCGGTGAAACCGGTTCAGAACCGAAAGTGGACGATTTTGCCCATCGAGCGTCGTCTTCTCCGCAGTACACGGTTGCTTGGACACCACGTGATGGCGCTCTACCAATGGAGTCGCGAGCGGCGTTTTGAAAACAGACGCGCAACTCTGCTACCTTTGGTAGCATATTCAGTAACTCTATTCTTGACAATAGCGTTCTAGGCAGGCTTTTAGCGGCCTCATGCGGCAGGTTTTCTGAGAATACGACGACTTCGTTTGAAACGTGGACGCAGACGTCACAGAACATGTGCAAGAGCGCTAAGGATGTTTATTAGCGGTTATAAGCAGATTTATGATTTTTTTCATTTTTTTTCACTATCGGTTCGCATTCAGTGCCGTATGTGAATTCGTTTGTTTTCGTTTTTTTGTTACGCAAGGGTTAAAAACATGTTGTCCGGTGTAGAAAAAAGAGATACTGAGCTCACTGTCCTTCAAGCAAAATGGCTATATCTACAGTTCTTCGGCAAAGCGCATACACAGCCAAGGAAGCGACAAGACCGTGAAAAACCTCGGTTTCCCTGATTCGCAGCTAGGGTACTGATAACATACAAAAAGTCCAAGTACCACAGTTTGGGAGTTTTTTAAATGTTTCAGACCTGGAGAATAACGGAAGAAGTTCATTTCAAGTCAAAAGCACAATGTCTTCTTTATCTCAAAAAAAAAAAAAAATCATAGTCATGCGATAAACATAATTTTTTTTTTTTAGTAGACCAGGTTTTGCTATAATTTGGGCAATCGAGGTAGCGGCCACAGCATTAAAAAAAATGCCACCAGAACCCACCTGGGAGAGCATTTACCACAGAAACACCAAGTATCATGTGTTTCTTTTCTTTTTAAGAAATCGAAGATGGTCGAGCACAAAATTCGGTCATCTGGCGCGGAATGCCCCATTTACGAATAGCCTGCGGAGCCAGAAAGGCTCGGTCGGATGTGGAGACATTTCTGCGGGTACCTGTGCCGTGAACGGCAGAAAGGTGGTACTAATCTACGCGGGCATATCACGCTGCACCAGTCAGACAGACATCCGACTTCACTGTTAGAGCATTCCCCTACTACAAATCAATCTTTAAAGATTTGCACATCTAGCTGCGTCTATCTTGTATGCACAAACGAGTAAAATTTGCTCTGTGAATTGGTGGTAATTTTCTGCTTGTAGCATGAAAATATGATAATCTTCAGGCATGCATATCAAAAGCCAGTTTCGCCCAGGTGTAGCACAGCTTATTCTCCGAATGTATTTTTGCTCGTTTGTGATCTACCATTTTACATCTCAGCTTTGAATTCGTTGTCCGCTGTCAGCTCCACGGCACAATAATGTGTTTTTATTTTTTCGTTGCTGTCATTTTTTATGTACCTGTTCACCTGTTTCTAAAATCGTTTAATTCATTGCCAGAAATATTAGGCCGCCGCGATGGCATATTGGTTATGGCGCTCGGCTGCTGACCCAAAAGAAGTGGGTTCGTTCCCGGCCGCGGCGGTCGCATTTCGATGGAGGCGAAATTCTTGAGGCCCGTGTACTGTGCGATGTCAGTGCACGTTAAAAAACCCCAGGTGGTCGAATATTTCGGAGCCCTCCCCTACGGTGTCCCTCACAGCCTGAGTCGCTTCGGGGCGTTAAACCTCAGTAAACCTAAGCCAAACAAATACGCGCGTTATCAAACGCGGCGCCCTGCCTGCTAACACACGCCACATTACTTGGCCGTGTTACATTATTACGGCTTACTAAAGACACGGCCACATTAAACTACCGCAGTGCGTGCAGAATAAAACGAGGTTTATTGCATTCGAGTCAAGGCGACATTACAAAACTGCGGCGGGAAACCGCCTCACAACCCGAAGAAGCCGACGAACACAGGTGGCAAAAGTTGCAAGTTGCATGTTGCACCAAAAGTTGGCACCAAGGAATGTCGTGGTGTGATCAGACAACGGGTGAGTGCTTCGGTGGCGATACCGTCTTTGTCGCCGCTGTAAAGAAAGTTAAGAAAGCAGCTTTCAAGCGCACGTGGCGATTCTGACCCTAAAATTGCCTATAAATTGCAGATAAAAATAAATTTCACCAAATGTCTCCCACTTCACAAAAAAATCGAAAAATGCGGGGTTAGCTAAGAGAGCAAAAATTCACTTGGACAAATAATTCATCATTATCATCATCACCATCTGACGAGCATCGGTTATCTTTCCTTCGCAATAACATGCCCTGCCTGAGCCCATTTATTCCTCTTGATTTCGACTAGGATGTCATTGACATGCGTTTCTTCCCAGACCTACTCTGCCCTCTTCCTGTCTCTCAACGTTACACCTATCATTTTCCATCCCATAGCTCGCTGCGTCGTCCTAACTTAAGCTGAACCCTCTCCGTTAGCCTCCGCGTTTCTGCCCGGATATATCTTACCGGCGTGTACCTGTAAGATATATCTGTTATACGTATACCTTCCTCTCGAGGTATATCTGTAAACTACCATTCATGCCTAATTACCTTATGCGTTGCAAATGTGTTGCCTTCACCGGACTTGACGTCATTTCCCTCCAGCCAATGGGAATGATCCTCCCTGGTGACGTCACTTCTCTCCTGCCAATGGGCTAACTTTATGACCGACGACCCAATATTTTTTTTTCGTTGAGGCTTTTAATGCTGTGTCATTAATAAATGCTGGCCTGAAATGCTGCATGCTAGATCATGACAGCTGCAAAGCAATCTATATAGACAGCAGTTTTATCAAACTTAAGGGAAATAAATAGCGCACAAGAGAAGACGGGACAAGCGAGGAGACACAGACAAGCGCTAACTTTCAACAGACGGTTTATTGCAAAATCGGGAGCATATATACACATGTCCAGATAGGCAACAAAGAACAGGATCGAAGATAACATCAACAAGACACACACCCCCTCGACAGCCATCTGCTTATCGTGCCAGATATGCAAGCTCTTTTTTCGACAAATTAACGGAAGGTTCGCTGACACAATCCGGTCCAAAGCGCACGATGTTCGACGCTTCAACAATCTCCCTGGTGAGTTGGTCGCGGTGATGATACAAGCGGTGATGATACTTGTATCATCACCGCGACCAACTCACCAGGGAGATTGTTGAAGCGTCGAACATCGTGCGCTTTGGACCGGATTGTGTCAGCGAACCTTCCGTTAATTTGTCGAAAAAAGAGCTTGCATATCTGGCACGATAAGCAGATGGCTGTCGAGGGGGTGTGTGTCTTGTTGATGTTATCTTCGATCCTGTTCTTTGTTGCCTATCTGGACATGTGTATATATGCTCCCGATTTTGCAATAAACCGTCTGTTGAAAGTTAGCGCTTGTCTGTGTCTCCTCGCTTGTCCCGTCTTCTCTTGTGCGCTATTTATTTCCCTTAAGTATGTCATACCAACATGCCCAAGCCTCGTCTCTTCTTATCAAACTTGTTATTATTAAGCGGGGCTCAGTAAGGCCACAATTGCACAGAGATGCGGAAATCATGGAGCCGACATCACCCAGTCGAGGACCGAAATGCAGTTCGTCATCGGCAGTAACTAACTGTACATAGCTGGCTCCGAGGACGTGCCTATTGACATGTAGGCTGAGTTCGAAAGCCTTGTGCACTCATTTCCCGACTGCCTGACACCAGATTTAGATTCTGTAAACTGCACATTTTACGGTTTCACTGTGTGCGTGTGCACAACGAAAACATTACGTCACCGAAGCAAGACGCAGCGAACGCCAGGCTATTACCTCCGGCTGCGAACACAAGGCTGATGCCCGGACGGGTGCTCGGATTTTCGCTTCACTCAATGACGGAGGATGTGACGGTAAAATCAAGACCATATGTGCACGTGATCCACCATGTGGAGCTGTCACTCGGCACACGGCTTACGATTGCAGGAGATTAGCCAGACGCTGCCATGAGCACTGCACAGCGGGGCTCGTGACTTCTCCGGGATTACACAGGAGACAACAAAAGAAAGCACAGGAGCGAAGCAAAGGTGGAGCATTGAATATCCCCATCTGCTGTGGTCGCCTAGGCAGCCTTGTGCTCTTTATGCGCACTCGCAGTCCTACGAGTGTGCTTGATGTCACCGCGCTCGAGCGGCATCCAAATTTTCACAAGCTCCCCTTACCCTAACCAAAAAAGCACCTCCCGCAAGTAGGTGAACGAGACAGCCATGCAAAACAGAATGCATTCATTCGTTTATTGTTGCATTCTATATGGCCAAGGAAATATGGGTACTGTTGACGCCGTACGATAACAGCATCTAATCCTCTCAAAAAGTTGGATAATCTATAAAACACAAAGCCAGACTTACAGTTAGACTGTTTAGCCTCCGGTGTGTTCACGCTATTGCCGGCCAACCTCCTCCGGTCGGTGTGGGCGCGGGCCAAATGTCCGCGCAATGAAGATGGCGACTGCCATCAGACTGTCCCTCATATCAACGGGCGGCAGTATGAGTTGCGTGGCGCAAAATACTCCTGTCACGACGGCGATCATCGCGGTTATGCTGCGAAAGTACTCATCACCTATTATAAAGGCGTCTGGACACTGCACGAGGCCATGCAAGTACGAAATTTGTGTGGCACACAGCAAACCACAGAACCCTCCGACGAACAAGAGCATGGAGAAGAAGGTGGAGTTGAAATGTCGTCTCCAACGGCATAGGAGCTCGGTTATATATCCATCCTTGTCGTGATTGATGCGGTGGACCACGTCTACCATTTCGCGGTTCAGCAACGCCATCACTGCAGCCGTGGTGTCTTGAGCTTCTTGTGTATTCCCCAGCCTGCGTTGAAAATGGTGACTTCTTTAGAGCGAAAGATACGGTCTCAATGACAGCGTGCAGAAAGGAAGGCGGACAACAGTCATAGATGTTAAAAAACCACCAAGGTTGTTACCAGTTTTTAACCGTATACAGCGACAGCATTCGAGGTATTTTCATTTCGCACTATGTTAATTGGGGGAATGAACTTGAGAGCGACATGCATATATGTAAAGTTATTGAGCACTCTTGCCACAGGGGCCACAAGGGCCTACCTGCCACAAGAGCCTGCCACAACACTGAGCGTTGAGCGATAGAGAGAAGCACCACTTCATCAGAGCCAACGTTTCTAGTAACGACGACCAGAGCCGCGTTTAGACGCTGTTGTGTTTCTACCCCCCCCCCCCCCCCCCCTTAACTCTCTTTGTGTGTTCCCGTCTCACCTGTCTCCACTTAGTCCATGCCCAGATGCAGTGCGTGATTCTGCGAAAGGGGTCTTCTTTCAGGCACGTGCTCCCATGCAACCTCATGACAGGTGGAAACGAACACGAGGGAGGTATTCAACTCCTGGATTCCTGGTACCACCACTTCTGCCTAACTGCCACGACGGGTCTTCCGGAGTTCCCCTTAACCGTCACACAAGGCACCCAAGTATTGACCTTGCGACATTGTGTGCATCTGTCAAGGTGACATGTCTCAACGCCAGCTGCTACCTGCGGAGACGAGCGTCTGCCAAGCGCCTGCCATTCAACCGGTCCTAGCACTTTTGTCAACCACGGGGTGACGCCGCGGCAGGTGTTCGCATTTGGGGAATTTCCTTGGAACAAAGATATATATCCACCTGGCCGGAAACGACTAGCACGTCAACATGCCCTTCTGGACATTTCCGATTATCCACGGGCCTCAGCGGATCAAGCGAGGTGACGACGCGGCAGGTGTTTGCCCATCTTGTTTCCTCGAGACAAGATATGGATTCCCGGAGCGACTCCCTGAGCGATACGCTCAACGTTTCCCTGAGACTTCTCAGTTTTTACCATGTTTGTCTTTTTGTAAATATTCTTGTAAAAATGTAAATACAGTTTTTCCTTCATTTCCCCTACTCCCCGTCGCCGGCCCACGATTCCTTCCTCCTTCGGCACAGCGGCGGTGCTCTTGGACCCGATGCCTGGTGGGACACGCTTCTAGCATCGACAAATATATCAACTGGTTGGCAGCGGCGGGATCTTCCACGCTTGGTCCTGGCTTCAGCAGTGCTACGCCGTGCAGCAACCGGGTTGGGTCCGCATCGCCTGCACGTACGACCCGCAGGCAACGGACCTGGACCTAGGATAGCCACCTCCCGTGGCCCCCCGGCCATGGAGCCCCACCAGGAGGCCCGCGGCCGCGGAATGCGCAAGCCTAGGACTGTGCCGGACGGACCTCGTTCGCAGAGCGCACGCCGCGACCGGTCTATCGATTCATCTCCGCTGCTAGAGAGATGGATAGAGTGCGTGCAACGCGCAACACAGCGCGCTGCACTGACTCCGGAGACGGCGAAGGCAACGCTACGCACCTTGGCCCTTCCGCCACGTGCTGCTGCGATGGCGGCGCGCGCGGACGAACACGTGGAAGCCGCCATTGCCAGCCCGGTCCAGCAGCCACCACACGGCGACGGCCAAATTCCGGCAGCGGTGGTAGCAGCCGTAGAAGAGCCAGAGGGGGACGACGCCATGGATCAAAGCACCCATCGCAAGCGGCGCCGTTCCACCCAGTCTGAGGAGGGGAACAAAGGCAGCGGGGGCGAGGAATCTGCTGCCAAGCGCGAAGCGCTGCAGCTCACTGCACCTGTCTCACCTCCCCCTCCGCGTCCAGAGGGAGCGATCACAAGACAAAGAGCCAGGGAGGTGACAGCGGACAACAGCGTGTCTGCCAGTACTAGCTGCTTTCCCCCTGCTCTCGCCGGAACGCAAGCCCCCACCCTGAGGGACCAGCGGCCGGTGACGACATCGGCTGACGCGGCGCGGCAGAAGCCAGCAAATCCGGCACGTGACCAAGAGGCCGTAGCTGCGGCTCTCAGACGGAGCGCGGCGCACGCTGCCAGCGCGCCTGACAACAACGAGTGCCACGCCCCCCCGGCATCCTCATGCTCCCTGGAGGCCGCCGGCCTGATCCCCTGGCGCCAGGCTTCAACCCGAGCACAGCGAAGGCGTAAGGCTGCCCTGCAGAGAGCTGCTGCTGCTGTGGCGGTCCATGAGGAGCTCCACTGGACAGTCCTGTTCCGGCCAGCGGAACGCGGCGTGGCCATAAGCAGGGAACAGGGCTGGGAGATTGCTGAGGAGCTGGGCCCGCGCCCTGGCGTGCTGGCGGTTCGCGTTAACACTCGGCGT
Source organism: Amblyomma mixtum (assembly GCF_055824585.1). Classification (NCBI taxonomy): domain Eukaryota; kingdom Metazoa; phylum Arthropoda; class Arachnida; order Ixodida; family Ixodidae; genus Amblyomma; species Amblyomma mixtum. The sequence continues at coordinate 75,851,490 of NC_143016.1, read as the reverse complement.
AACGTCGTGGCGGTGGACACCGGCTGCGCAGCTACCTTCGGCTCGCTTCTGGCCACGACTGTCATCCGTGGCCAGGCTGTGTGCGCCAGGGAGCCAGCTCCTCGCAACCAGTCCAGTGGGCTCGTGTTCGGCGTGGACGCGCGCCGCTCAGCGGATCAGCTGCTTGCCGCAGTGGAGTCGGCGGTGGCAGTGACGTCGGCGTCGCTGTCGGGAAGCACGCTGCATCTCCGATTTGCGGCGCCGATCCCGCCGCCGCATGTGTTCATTTACAGGCGGCGCTCGCTGTCCGGCCCTGCCGCCCGCGCCCACTGCAGTGCTCCCGCTGTTCCAGCCTGGGCCATGCCACCGAGGCCTGCAGAGCTGCTGCCCGCTGTGCCCGCTGCGGTGCGCCACACGACACTGGAGCGTGCACCAGCGGAAAATCGCGCTGCTCAAATTGCGGCGGTCGACACCCAGCCACGGACCCTTCATGCCCCCACTGGCAACGAGAGAGGCATGTCGCCACGATTTTGGCTTCGTCAGAGGTGCCTCTCTCACGACGGGCCGTGCGCGCGGTTGTACGCGAAGAAACGGCTCCGCAGGCTGCACAGCAGCAACCAAGCAAGCGCAGCTATGCGCAGGTTGCGGGCCACAGCAAGCAGCAGCAGCAGCCTTCTCAGCAGCTCCGGCCTCAGAAGCAGCGGGGGCAGCATCCCAAGCAGCAGGCCGGTTCCCGCACCGCACCAGTGAGGCCCGCACCGACTACCTCCGGTGGCTCCCCTCTGGACGCACGCGACGCCTTAATCGAGCGCCTGCAGGCCGCGCTGCGAGCACTAAGCGTGCTCCTGCCAGAGGGCTCCGAGGGTCGCCGCATCTGTGAGGAAGCGACAGGCCCTCCTGCACTAAACAGCCAACAACATGGCTAGTCGCCGGGCAGTACCCCGCATTCCCACAGTCCTGCAATGGAACGTCCGCTCCCTTGCAGCGCGATACGCTGAGCTCCGCTCACGCATAACATCCGAACAACCAGAGGTGATCGCGCTGCAGGAAACTTACGTCCGGCTGCGGGATGGGGAGCCCCAATGGCGGCTGCCCGGCTACATCGGTTACCATTCACCAACGAAGTGTGAGGAGGAGTCATGTGCATCGATCCCCTGCGGCGACCCAGCCCATCGACCCGGGAAATCGCGGGCCTCCATTTATGTGCGACGCGACGTCCAGCACGCGCTCGTCGGCACGGCGGTGGCGACGAGTGACGTTCAGGAGTGCGTGGCAGTGACAGTACGCGTCGGGGGTGTTGACACATCAGTGGCCAGTGTTTATGTGCGCCCAGCTGTGGCGTGGAACGCGCTGTGTTTTCGTGCAGTGTCGTCGTGTTGTGCCCCGCGCCAGCTCATAGTTGGTGACTTCAACGCCCATCATTGTGCGTGGGGCAGTGCGCGCAACGACCGGCGCGGCGACGACCTGCATGACACAGCAACGCAGCTGGGACTCACTCCTCTCAACACTGGCCAGCCCACCTTCCGACGGCGTGGATCGTCAGGCTCCTGCATCGACGTTGCGTTCGCGTCCAGCGGCATCGAGGCGACCTGGCGTCGTGCACCATCACTCTGGGGCTCGGATCACTTCTCCATCACCATAGAGCCCACTGCTAAAGAGGCGCGCCCCATGCGTACGTACGCAATCGTGAATTGGGGCCGCTTCCGCCAAGAGGTGGACGCCGCCGCTGCGTCCGGCGCCGATTACTTCACCAGTCTTGTCCGGAGCGCCCTCGCAGCCACGCGTCGCGCAGAGGTGCGGGCAGGTCAGCCAACACCCGACAATAAGCTGCTCGATCTGCGCGACAAAAGGGACAAGGCGGAGCGCAGGGCGCGACGGACGGACAAGCTAGAAGACTGGACGGTCTACAATCGGCTGGACGCAGCGGCAAGGCGTCACTCCAACAAGCTTTATCGACGGCAGTGGGCTTCTCTCTGCAACACGACGGAGAAGGATCGCAGCTCGCGGCGGCTCTTCACCACCCTGCGGCGCATCACTACACCTCAGGCGAACCCTCAGCCCCTGGCCGCTCTCGCCATCTCGAGCGGCCAAACAAACCAACAGCTGGCTGAGCAGTTCGCTGACCGATTTGCGCCACAGCGTCCCGCGAGCAGTGCAGTGACGACATCGGGCCCCAGTTTTGACGCCAGGTACTCTTCCCCCGCCCCGGATGACGGCCCGTGCAACGAGCTCTTCACAGCGGCGGAACTGAACGACGCGCTGCACCACTGCACCCGCCGCTCATCGCCCGGGCCAGACGGGGTTACGTACCAGATGCTGCGCAACCTGGACGCGGAACAACGTCAAGTCCTCCTGCGGCAGCTCAACCTGGTGTGGGAACGCGGGGTGCTACCTGAGGAGTGGCGCACAGCGGTCGTCTGCCCGATACCGAAGCCAGGCCGCCCACCCACGGAGCTCAGCGGATACCGGCCAGTGGCGCTAACGTCGGCGGCATGCAAGCTGATGGAGCATATGGCGCTCCAACGCCTGCATGCGCGGGCCGCGGAGGCAGACTTGTTCGACGAGCGTCAGACAGGGTTTCGCGGGATGCGCTGCGCGGCAGATTCAATCGCGGACGTTGTCTCCGCACTCGAGCACGCCGTGGCGGCGCGGCAGGTAGCACTGCTCTTGCTGCTCGACGTGTCGAGTGCGTTTGACAACGTCCACCGTGCGGTAATTCTCGCGAGGCTGGAAGAGGCGGGCGTGGCCGGTCGTCTGTTGCGTTATGTGCAGGGGTTCCTCAACGCGCGCACTATTCGCGTGCGCGTGGGAGCGGCTCTCTCTCAGCCCCGCCCGGTGGATCTAGGCGTGCCGCAGGGGTCGGTGTTGTCCCCGTTCCTCTTCAATGTGGCGATGTCGGCGGTGCCGGGCTGTCTGCCCACAGGCAACCGGCACCGCGTGTACATCTCCATATACGCGGACGACATCGCTCTGTGGTGCTTGGGACCTCCGGGCGAGGCTTCCCGCGTGAGAGACTGTCTCCAGGGGTCCCTTGACGCTATCGGCGACCGGTTGCGGGGCCTCGGCCTGGCGCTTTGTGCGGAGAAGACTGCAGCCATGGCCTGCGCAGCTCGCAGATGCGCCCGCCTGGCGCCGCTGACGTTGGCTGGGACGCCGCTGCCGTGGAAGAGCTCCGTGCGGTACCTCGGCCTGGAAATCGACCAGCGCCTCTCCTTCCGCCCCGCGGCGACCAGGGCCTGCCAGCAGATGAAGAGGACTACAGCCGCTGTGCACAAGCTCACCGCCCGGGGCCAGGGGATTTCTCAGCAGGCTGCGCTGCGCCTCTACAACGCCGCAGCCTTAGGGGCGATACTCTACGCGCTGCCCCTCGTCACGGTGCGCAAACCATCATGGAAGGCACTGGAGGTGCAGCATCGCAAAGCGCTGCGGACCTGCCTCGGTCTACCCGGAAACTCGCAATGCGAGGCGACACTGGCCGAGGCGGGCGCGTGGCCGCTGCAGCTACAGGCCACGCAGCGCTCGCTGCACCACATTGACCGCCTTCACCGCGCACCAGACGGCGCGGAACTCCTGCAGCGCCTTCGTCACTACCCGCGCTCAAGAATGGGCGCGGCACTGCAGGAATATGACCAGCTGACGCGCGCCACGCCCCCCTACGGCCTCTGCTCCCCCTGGCCCCTCACGACGGAGGTACAGCGAGAGATCGTCGGCATCGGGGGAAAACGCAGCACACCACTATGTGCGGTGCAGCAGCTAGCCGGAGCCGTCATCTACGAGCAACTGCGCGACCATCTGCTTGTGTTCACTGACGGCTCCGTGGTGAGCGGAAACTGCTCGCTCGCCGCAGCGGCCACCATCCCCGCCCTGCAGCTGCACCGCCAGCAAAGAGTGGCTTACCTGGGCTCTTCGACCACGGCGGAGCTACTGGGTCTTCGCCTGGGCTTGGACCTGGTGCTCACCCTTACTCCGCCGCCACCCAGGTGTGCTCTGCTGTGTGATTCCCGTGCCGCCCTCAGCCGCCTGCAGACTCCCGCCCGTGGCACCCCGTTGCTGTGCGCGTTACGCGAGCGCATTGAGCGCCTCGCGGAGCGCAGATGCAGTATTCGCGTGCAGTGGGTGCCCGGTCACTGCGGCATCCGCGGCAACGAGCAAGCCGACGAGCTCGCCACCGCCGCACATCAGCTTCCTCCCAGCGACGAACCGCTCGCCCTGGAAGACGTGCGTGCGGTGATCTACGACCACCTCCGTCAGCAACACCCGGACCCTCGCATCGCGCGAGGAGAGCGCATTTCTCTCGTCGGCGCGCGCTCACTGTCGCGCCTCCAGCGGGCGATGATCATCCGAGTGCGCGTCGGCTGCGTGTGGCCCGGGGAAAGACGGGTGCGCCACGGACTTTCGTCAAGCGATGCGTGCGCTGAATGCGGCGCAGTGGAGACATTGGAGCACATGCTCCTTCGCTGTACCGCTTCTGCAGTGCCGCGTCGCGAGATGCTCGCGGCATACAGGGCGCTGGGAATCATCCCGGACAGTCTCGAAGCGCTCCTGTGGCCGCGCGGCAGTGCGCGCACCCGTGACAGAACAATGGTGAGCCTCTGTGCGTTCATCGAGCAGGCGGACTTGACTCCCCGCTTGCTCTACGCCAGGTAGTGCACGCGTGACACGAACGCTCCGTGGGTGCTACCTCGGACGGTATACGCGGCCGGGCGCCCCACCCCGGCCGCTAGTGCAGTGTGCCGCGCGCGCGATTAATCCGAGACAGGACGCTACGTGCGCGCGGCTATGTACATACAGTTTACTTCTGGTGTAAGTGATTGTGCGCAGTGGCCGCTCGCGCGCACTTATTTTCGGACAATGCTTGGACATTAGCGCGCGAGCGGCGCGAACTTGATTACTTTTGTATTTTGTAAATAGTGTACAAAGCTCTCCCCTGTCCTTTCTTGCTGTCGCTCCCCTCTATACTTCTCCTCACTATCCTCTCCCTTTCCCTTTCGTTTCCGCCGGCTGCAGCTCGGGTGCTTAAGATATTAGATAGCAATTGCCGCGGCCGGCAACACTCTTTTGCTTCACTTTTTATTTTTATTTTTTTTTTATTTATTTATTTTTTTTTAAATAAACCACTACCACCACCGAGACAATATATGAAATCCACCTGGCCTGACGGGCCACTTCCGACTATTCAAGGGCCTCAGCCGAGGAAGACGACGAAGAGGTGAACGACCTAGGAGCACCCGGAAGAAGTCCCTACGATTGGTTGAAAAAGGCGGGAAGATCTCGGGAGGGTCTATTTAAAGCGCTCGAGCCGTTCATCGAGAGCGATTCCCGGAGCGACTCCCTGAGCGATTCGCTCAACGTTTCCCTGAGACTTCTCAGTTTTTACCTTGTTTGTCATTTTTGTAAATAATCATGTAAATAGGTAAATACAGTTTTTCCTTCACTTCCCCTACTCCCCGTCTCCGGCCCACGTGCCTTCCTCCTTCGGCACTGCGGCGGTGCTCCTGGACCCGATGCCTGGTGCGACACGCTACTAGTACGGCAAAATATATCAACGCTACCTTGGGAAGTCCAGGTGAGCGGGGCGCTCAGTTTAGGATTAAAGTTTGTTACAACTTGCAAAATACCGTGCGCCCTCTATTGAGCGCAGATTTTCCAAGCGAAAACCCTCGTTCGCAGATGCCATTTTCGCAGTATTGCTCGAAAAGGAAGGCACAGATGCCTCTTTATCTGTATTTGGCAAGTTGTTGAAAGGACACAGTAGAGTAGTCCAGATATCTTTCCACTGAATCCAAAATTCCCACTGACCATAGGGCGCCTTGGTCGCATCGCCTCAGCAGCACTGGTCAGTATCTCATCCACAATAAAAGCTCGCTCTCCACCCATTTTGTGTTGAAAGCAGGGATGCGAACGCGAGAAGAAGGTCTAGGCAGGTGCAATGCTGGAAGAGAACGCATTTTGGACAAGTAGACTCGATCTCGAAAGGCGCTGGTCACCGATGGGGCTCCAGGTCCACGCTGATCAATGGGCATCCCCCTCTCCCCTTTTCTAAAAATACAATAGAGGGAGGCTAACGCATCTTCCCTCGCGCTAACCGCTTCTGTTGTCTGAGCTGGAAGTGAAGTGAAATCAAAGCACGGTCTCTGAACGACTGTTTTGGTTTCGAAAATTTTCCTGTAAGTAAACTTTCCTGCAATTCTGCAGGCTTGGCGCATGCGCAGTACGTTACTGGAACTATGCACAGTACTAGGCTCAGTACGTTCATTGGGCTTTTTCTACAGCTGCGGCCCGTCTGTGGTGCTCTTTGCACAGCGGTGGACTGCGTATCAGCTCAGAACCCTTGGTTTATTAGCTCTACTGCATATCTTGCCTTGACAAATGGTTCAGATTTTAATCTTTAGGGTGACCTGCGGAGTTTTGGGGCAAACTGCATCCCGAACAAGAGCAGGATGGCCACCAAAACTTGCTGAAGAGTTGAATTAAAGTGCGTGACCTCTTGGACCTTCAAATGAATTCTTGGGGCACGCTCTTGGCTTTTCGGTGGAGCCGTGGTCACCAAGGCTGAGTCTTTTTATCGTGTACGATGTGAAGTCTGCGCTTGCGCCAAGGTGAGCTGGCGCAGCAACCGCGAACCCTATCAAAACGGCACATTAATTCCTGCACAGTACGCTGTGTTGACAGAAGCCGCCAAGAAAAAGAGACACGACACTGACGAAGCGGGGACTGTCGAGGGTTAGCTACCAGATACTCTCGTGTCGAATTTTGTGAACACGGCGCGCACAGTGAAAAAGTGAACTGCTATCTAGCCCAATTTTCTGCCTTACAGCGGCCGTTCTGACAATATACGACCACCTTTGTGTAAAAAAACGACTGCTCCAACGTGGTAACAAGGCTACCCAAGTCCGGTTCTATGTAGACGTTGTTTGTAGACTCCCCCACAAGGTACACTCGTAGCCTTTTCTCCGAGATTAACCTGGTGTGCTCATGCCCTGCACACGCCTTAGCGAGTGCCCGGATCACCGATCTCTTCCTCGTGAATGTACCTGAACTATCGAATCTCCGATGCACATGGATTTCAAGGCCGTGAGTGAGTTTCGAAACCGCGGCGGCGCGAAGTTTCACTGGCCATGCATTAAACTCTACCCACTGCCACTGCCGAACATCTCACTGCCGAACATCTCGTCTCTCACTTTGCGCCTTGCAAGTCGTCCATCCGTGCGCAATGGATCCAGAACACACCGCTAAGGCATCGCCCTCTTCAACCGAGCCTCGAACCGAAACAGAAGTGAAAACCGAAGTGCGAGCGCGCCTAATTTGCATTTGGCCTAACTGCGCTAAATCATAGCTCATTTTTTTTTTCAATCTACTCGGCAAAAAAATAGGCCCTGGGTGCTTACCTTGGAAGATCGGCGACGGTTGGATCGGTCGATCCTTGGAGATACAATAATGACTGACGAACACCGTGAATGAGGGTACATAAATCAAAATAAACGAAGGAAAAAATATCAGCAACAAGAAGGATCAACTGTGTGTCAAAGCGGGCCTTCACTCATGCGGGCACGCAGTCGTAGTGCCAGAAGGGCACAGCTTGTGCTCGTGCAGAGAGAGCATACGTCGCAGTGTCAGCTCGTCCTTTCTCTCGTAGTCCAAGGACACGGAACTGGCCGGCACCTGGAGGGGCTGCTTATTTTTCCCGTTTTTTTTTCTTTTTCCTTGGAAGGGGATAGTCGTGTTGGGTAACACCAGAGCCAGACTCACACCACTCCCCTCTTGCCATTCTCCTTGAGGGAGGGAGCCGGTGGCTTTGGTGGTCAGGAGGGAGCCACGCTACGACCCACCGCACAACGACCAGTTCCTTGAAAAAGAGCCTGTGAGGATTGACGTACCTTCGGGGAGCAGCATGTTCGGGAAAAAAAAAAACAGCGCGAAGGAATAACGGGACGGAAGTAAGGAAACACGGACAACCTTGTGTACAAGCCGGCCTTTTAGTCAGCCTTGATGGTTTACTCGGGAGATCTGTTCGGAGCACTGTGCAGCTTTAAATATTCTCTGTGTGTGTGTGTGTGTGTGTGTGTGTGTGTGTGTGTGTGTGTGTGTGTGTGTGTGTGTGTGTGTGTGTGTGTGTGTGTGTGTGTGTGTGTGTGTGTGTGTGTGTGTGTGTGTGTGTGTGTGTGTGTGTGTGTGTGTGTGTGTGTGTGTGTGTGTGTGTGTGTGTGTGTGTGTGTGTGTGTGTGTGTGTGTGTGTGTGTGTGTGTGTGTGTGTGTGTGTGTGTGTGTGTGTGTGTGTGTGTGTGTGTGTGTGTGTGTGTGTGTGTGTGTGTGTGTGTGTGTGTGTGTGTGTGTGTGTGTGTGTGTGTGTGTGTGTGTGTGTGTGTGTGTGTGTGTGTGTGTGTGTGTGTGTGTGTGTGTGTGTGTGTGTGTGTGTGTGTGTGTGTGTGTGTGTGTGTGTGTGTGTGTGTGTGTGTGTGTGTGTGTGTGTGTGTGTGTGTGTGTGTGTGTGTGTGTGTGTGTGTGTGTGTGTGTGTGTGTGTGTGTGTGTGTGTGTGTGTGTGTGTGTGTGTGTGTGTGTGTGTGTGTGTGTGTGTGTGTGTGTGTGTGTGTGTGTGTGTGTGTGTGTGTGTGTGTGTGTGTGTGTGTGTGTGTGTGTGTGTGTGTGTGTGTGTGTGTGTGTGTGTGTGTGTGTGTGTGTGTGTGTGTGTGTGTGTGTGTGTGTGTGTGTGTGTGTGTGTGTGTGTGTGTGTGTGTGTGTGTGTGTGTGTGTGTGTGTGTGTGTGTGTGTGTGTGTGTGTGTGTGTGTGTGTGTGTGTGTGTGTGTGTGTGTGTGTGTGTGTGTGTGTGTGTGTGTGTGTGTGTGTGTGTGTGTGTGTGTGTGTGTGTGTGTGTGCGTGTGTGTGTGTGCGTGTGTGTGTGTGTGTGTGTGTGTGTGTCGTCGGTCATTCCTCAACGCCAGTGGCTGATACGTGGTGACTCATATGTAAAATGTCCTGCAATCAAACGCGTTATGCCATCGCTGACACTATATATTGGGGTGGACAAGATTGAATTGTTAGATGAAATGTAGGAGTTCTTGCTCTGTGTCAGCCCAGACTAAAAAGATATCATCCAAATAGCGTTTGTATAGGATGGACTTAATCAGACAGGCTTGCGAAATTTTAGATTCAATACTATGCATGAAGATGTTGGCGTAGGTGGGGGCCATCCTTGTTCCCATGGTTGTGCGGTTGATTTGTAAATAGTGTTGATTGTTGAATTCGAAGTTGCTGTACTCGAGTACGATTTTCGCAAGTATATGTGGGGCACGTGAAGCAGCAGGCTCCTTCTTTCTATATTTTTTGTACGCTTCGGTCATAGATATTGCCACGTATCATTGTAGTGTCCGTTCTTTCGCGCAAGGCCGCAGGAAAGTGGTGTTATCATTTTTGTTCTTGACGCGAGAAGCGACCGGTCTAATCTCGAATGTTCGCAGCCATGAACAGCTGCATCTACGTGTTTCCAGATTACTCTAGATGATCTCGACCTGTTATCTCGAAGTTTCCTTGCCGACTTTAAATTGAACGATGCCATGAGCAGCGGGCATTCGTAGATCGACGATTGACGAGCACGCTTGTTGCTTACGCCGCCACCGAGTGATTCAGTTCTTTTGCGGGCGCATGTCAGCCCAAATAAAGCTTCGTTTGCAAGTATTTCTGGTGTCTTCCTGACCGCTGGACTGCCGTCACTACAACGTGACAATATGATGCCACCGGAATGAGAAATGTTCGTGCAGAGAGAGACAAGAACTAACGTTACCAGGAGGGCTCCTTCCATAAGTTCAAGACCTGATAATTCGCGAAGGAAATGGTTTGTGTCGCGTATGTATGGGTGTGTTGTCTGAATATGTCTAATTAAAGTTTCAATGTAAACGGAAATTGGTTTCGTTATCGTACCAATGCCAGATACTATAGGGTGACCAGGATTATCCTTTTTGTGGATTTTCGGTAGCATGTAAAATAGACTTGGCGACGGGTGTTGGACAGTGAGTGCTTTAGATAACCGTAGGGATATGTTTCCATTTTTCCCAAGCTGATCCAGAGTCTCTGCTATAAGTTATCGGTATTGTGGAGTTGGGTCTCCTTCAAGGCGTTGATAAACAAGTGTTTGGGATTTGTCTCATGTTTTCCTCAGTGTATGTTTCGCTGTCCATGACTAATATATCGCCTCCCTTATGCGCTGGCTTTATGATTACATCTGTCAGTCTGCTGAAAGCTTTCAACGCATCCCGTTCTTTCTTGGAAAATTTTCGATTTCTCTGGAGTGTGGCTCTTGTAGGCGCGAATTATGTTATTCTGGACCGAATTAATATACATGTCCAGGTGTTTGTCTCTTTCTATGTTAGGAGTCCAGTGTTGGTTTGTAACGCAGAATTCTCTGTTGTCCGAAGCAAAATGGGGCCTATCAGAAAAGTTTTCTTTGAGTCGCAGCATTCGTGCAAAGTTGTCCAAATCTTTTAACACCGAGGATTCATTGTATTTATTAGTGGTGTTGAAAAATTTAATGCCTCGAGAAAGAACGGATCTCTCGTCCGTCGTTAGGGCACTGGACAATAGATTAATAATGTTAACTGGAAGCCAAAGCCAGGGCGTAGGATTATTATTAGTTGCTGCTCCCGTTCCGGATCGTTCTACGCGTGTTGTCGGTATTAATGTCATTTGTGTTGTTGTGTTGGATTTCTTTTTGGAGCTTTAGCTGGCTTACCGTAACCATAGTGTTGTTATTAGTAGCTGCCTCTGTTCCCGATTCTTTTCCGCGTGCTGTTGGAGTTGTCCACGCGAGGTGTGGAATCCTGTCCTTAATGAATTTTTTGCGTTTATCTCGTGTACCTCGCTCGTTCTCTTTTCCTCAAAGACCGTAAGTTCGGTGGCCTCAGGCGCAGTTAGGGGGATGTGTTGACGAGCACGACTCTCTTCCATTCTCAGAGCCCCCAACGCCTTCTCAAAATGGGCAGTCGTAACTTCAAGCAAATCTAAAGAGGCAGATTCCAGAACGCGATTCTAATTATCCGTTTCCTCGTCACACAGGTTACCCATTAATGGTGTTAATGAAACTTATAAGCCTTTTGGTGCGATTTTGGATTCCATATAGGCCTACGGTTTTTGATAAGTTTTAAAAAAAATTATTTATTTTTGGAAGGCTGTCGGTAGGGTGACCAAGAGAGAGTCGGCCGCGTACTCACGCGGCCTGGATGTCATTTCTGACGAACCCGCTCTGATGAACCACATCGCTTTCGGAGATCGTAGCGAGACAGTTGGGGTGTTGGGAATTTCCGGTTTCGGGCTGGTGGCGGTACAAAAATGGCCTTCCACATCCACATTGGAAGGCAGCTGTCGCTGCGCTTGATCGGAAAGGCCTGAGGCTGCGCCGGGGCTTGCTGGAGTCCTCGCGCTGTTTTCCGTGGATTTAGGTGCCGTGCTTGGGGTGGTTGGTGCATACAAGTGGTTTGCCTTAGATGTTGCTGCCGGTGGGTTCCAGTGGACAAGTCTATTGTTAACTGGGGTCTCTCAGCAGTGCTGTCTCGTGTCGCTTCGCTGGAGGTGGTAGAGGGGATCATGTTACTGTCCACATGGGGAAAAGGTGGTGGCATCGTTGGTATCGGCAGTAGAGCTCGACATTGGGTCACGGGTAATGTCGCAATGTCCCCCTCGCGCAAAAGCCTTTGGTGCTCTAGTGGTCTCCTGGGACGACACCCTTGTAGTACAGGTGTTCGATCCTCCTCCACCTGTCGATATGTCTCAGATGTGGTCGGGAAGTTTGGGATTTCACCTTGTCTGTCCTTTTTCTGGCGGTTAGCAAGGACCTCAGAGTAGCTGCTCGTGGAAGGATACTCCATGGTGGATCGGGCGCAATCATCTGTTGTCGGCAGATGGTCTTGCCGCTCTGTCAGGCGATGCAGATGGTAGTCGAAGAGGAGGTTCTAAATGTGCCACGCCAAAACGGAAACCCCATGAAAACTTGGATATACTCCATCTGCAATGAGGACATTGAATGGTGGAAAAACCTCCAGAGAATGGTTCGGGAAAACATACTGTGGTCTTGCTGACAAACCTCAACAAGTTGACAATTGAATCTCTCCGCCCGGCGATTGAATCACTTAACTGACCGCCAGTTACTAGAGCTACTAGAGCGTAGCCGGCGGTTTGGGGGGCTTGGTAGATCCAACGTTGCATAGAATACTTGCACTCCAAGCCGCTCCACGCGGATGACGTTGAAGGCGCCTGCGTACCGTTCAGTCACAGTCCGGGTGCCGTCACTGTCCTGGTCATTCGTCCCCAAATAGAGTATCAAACCACTCATTGATGGAGGCACAAGTCCAACAGGTTCCTAAGGCCGTTGATCGTCGCACCAGGCTGAGTTATGAATGCGGGGAGCACCGATTCGAGGGGTCGAAATGGTTGAACAGGTGTTTTGTCTGAGAATCTCCAGTTACTGCCCATGTTGGCGTATGAAGGGGATATTGCAAGGTAGGAAACCGGTTTCTTCTTTCGGTTCCTGTCTTTTCTTTCCTCTTCCTCCGCCTCCGTACTTCTACCGATTTAAGGTTGTATCTCACTCTTGTGTGCACGTTCGAGTTAATTTTTCTTAGAAGGACAGAAAGATGGTAATGTTGGTTACGATCCATAATATGACAGCGCTCGTGTTGTCTGGTTCTTCGTTCGTCCTCGTTTTCTGGATTCTCATACTATGGAGTAAATTTTGCTCCTTGAACTGATGCCAGCCTTCTGAGCATGGCATGCATCATAGTGTCACGTGTCTTGTGTGGGCGAAAAAACGGTGGGGGCAAAACGTCGTAAAGGTATAGAGGAAGCTGGTCGACCTCGCAGTACTGAGCTCTCTTTCCTCATTGCAGAACATTGCTAATAAACACCTCGGTAAGTACTCAGCACTTTACAACATAACACTCTAAGAACAAAAGGAGTGCAGGGAACTCCTTTCGATGGAGTATACGCTTGTCCCATATTTCACTCCTTTTTCCAGAGTCGCTGCACTCCTGCTAGGCGCACTCCCTCTGCAGGAGTAGAAACACTCCTTTATTACGAATGGCTGGGAAAAAAAAGTTGCGCCGGAGGGAGGATTCGAACCGGGAAACTCGGCATTGCGAGCCGAGTGCGCTACCTCTCGCCTATACTTGAAACGGGTGAGAATGCTTTTCAGTAGATATATATGCTAACATTTTGAGTTCAGCGGCAGTTTCGTGCGTATATGTCGCAAGTTCTGTTCTCTAAATTGGTAGATCGCTGGCTGGTTAGAGTTGGCACAGCTCAGTAAATGATGAAACAGTAAAGGCAACATCTGAACGCCACAACGCCACGGTAAATCTTTACTCGACAGCAATTTCATGGTGCACAGTACGTTGACTCGCCCTTCGCGAACGAGTTTACTGGTGTCCTGATGCACTATTATTCGTATTAAAATGATGTGTAGCTTCCCTAGAGCACTCGTCGATCATTCATACCGTAGTAGGAATGCCATATAAAGTGTTGAGACTAATGTTTCGCCGTCGACCGCGAAGGTTTACGGGATCTGACAGAAGTGTTTTCCTTTAACAGAAGCATCGCTCGTTTCTGCGAACCGCTTTTTCTTGGAGGTTGTTGTGCTGAAATAGATGTTGCAAAATGTGAATGGCGGTTCCGAAGGGCATAAAATATATTCACACAGCAATAAACTAATGTTTAGGGTAAATTGCGACCGTTACCATGACAGTCTCTTCTTAAACGCATTCTACGGAAGTGCATGACTTCGCTGAATGGTATAGACTATTCAGAACCCCGCGGCGGTCGCATTTCGATGAATGCGAAACTCCAAAGCCTCATGCACTGCGCGATGTTAGTGCACTTCGCTTTGGGATGTCGCGATGTCAGTGCAGTTGCTTTGGGACGTAAAATCCATTGAAATCAAATCAAATATGCTGTATGAATGCAACGCAATAATCTCCAAAGTGTACACTGCACGTATCGGTTATGTACAAGGTCTGGCTCTGTGGGCGGAGCACAGCGCACTTTCTTGTTTGGTTGTTTTTGCTTATCACTAGTTTGCATAAGATGCGAGTCACAGGTCACTATATATATGGCTCCGCTGCAGTACAAAAGCTAAGAAAATAAACAACCTCCAACTCCCTCAGGCCCTAGAGGGAGTGCGCTCGCAGTTTTACTCTTTACCGAAGGAGGCGTTTCACTCCTTAGGGAACTTAGGCGGAGTAAACTGCTGCTAAAGAGAGTGCAGTAGCCGGTATACTCTATCATAGAGAGTATCAGTTCTTAGAGTGTAAGCATCAGGTGTGCAAACCAGCAGAAGTTTAGTCCAGGCATAGCCCGTCCGATTCACCAGATATGTTTTTAATAGTGATCCGTCATTTACGTAGTCTCGTTCAACTCGCTGTCCGCTGTAAGCTGAACGGCGCAAAATTGTGAAAATATTTATTGGCGGGTTTCGACATCCTGAAGCCACACATGGGCAGTGAGGGACGCCGCAGTGGAGGTCTCCTAATTCGGGCGTTTTTGTAAGTCGCTGGCATCGAAACAGACCGTCGCAGCAGGGATAAAAGCTCGACTTTGGGATCAGCAGCCGAACATCAAAACCACACACTCACAGCGGTGATTACGCTAGCATACCAGCGTTAGTTAAGCCTACGTATATAGACCGTCTAAATTTGTTTTAGCGTAATTGTTTGTAAACTACCCCTCTCCATTCGGCAGTTCACTGCCGCAGTAAACTCAGCCACAAAGCAAAAATATGAAGCCAGAACCTCCTTTTAATTGATGTGATCTGTAAGGCACGCCCAATCATGATCATCGTGATCATTAGCCTTAATACGCCCACTGCAGGGCAAAGACCTCCCATATCTCCCTCCAATTAACCCGGTCCTGAGCCAACTGACGTCATTATCCCCGCAATTTTCCTAAGATCATTCGGCACCTTAACATCTGGCACCATACACCCCCCTCTAAAATAGTCTAATTTATTACCACAATTACGCATGTTATCAAACGCGGCGCACTGCTTACTAACCTAAATAGTGTCTACTTCTTTGACGGCCGCATAAAATCAGTACAGTGCCTGACGACGAAAACGTGGGTAATAGACCGATTTCACAAGCAGTTGCGCTACGCCACCGCCGCCGCGATGCACTCTGGGAGTTGTGGTACTCCGGCCGGCGGCCGCGTCAGCGCGGTGCGTGGCGCACGCGCGAGAAGCAGCCCTGTTTACGTCGCCACACGGTGTTTCTCTGCGTGAATGCTGTATTTGCGGGACAAGTGTGTTCACCTGAGGTGTGTCGTGAGCTCCGACAACTGTGCGAAGCAGAGCGTCCCGGATTTTCCGTTTTCTAGAAGAGAAATGTCCAAACGACATTGCGTAGAAGCTGTTCACGAGATGCAGCCGAAGAAGTGCTGTTGAGTACATTTAGCCGTACTGTCCCTGTTGATCAGTGGACAATGACAAATGGCAAATTTTAAAGTTCTGGACTGTATTAAATGCCTTTTACGCGGCTCTCAGCTTTGAGGCAGTCCCTTAAATTGTTAAAAAGAAGGCAATCGGATTTGCCTTCGTGCTGCGTCGTCAAGCCTTCTTTGCAGCGATTTCTGCCCGGTGCAAGGTTGTAAGGGAACAAGTGTGCTAAGATTTATTGTTACATTCAGGAATCCACAATGTTAGCTTGATGCACGTATTCACTCCTGATGTCTCGAGCTCCCATACTAGCGATAATGCTTTCTCTATTTCACGGAATGAGAAAGCGAGGCTATAAAACTGTCGAAATGTGGAATAATTTCCAACGTTTTGTTGCTCACTGGTCGTTGAGTATACATGGTATTCCAGTAACAGCCACATGCCATTTATGCTGGATATCACCCACATTTTGTCCGTTGTTTTGGATAAAAAAGGCCATCTAGTGTTTACCAATCAGTCAACCTGTTCAGACTCGTACTACGAAAATAGCGAAAGTGAGTCGTACGGGAGACGCCCTGGCAGGAGATTATATTAACCGAAATAAAAAAAGTAATTAGTGCATCAATAATCAAAATAAAACTATTCGTCACGAAATTAAATGCCCCTAAACCCTAATTAGGCGTACTCAAAAGCTCCCCGATTGGCTTCTCCTTTTCTCATTTTGTACTGAACACAAGCATTTGTCACATCTCCATTTAGAAAAACGGCATAGCTCGCTCGAATCGCTCACCTTTCCTGCTGGTGACCCGCCGAGCACGTCGTGCGTATACATGTATGTGTTTACGTGAATAAGAAAAAAACAATCGCATGGCCGGTTTTGATCAAGGGCTATGATGAAAAAATAAAGGCAACAAACGCTGTGTGACACGTCTATAGCGAATGCCTAGATGAATACAGCGAATACTGAAACAGCAAAATGAGGTGGCAAGAAATGTAAATACTGTCTGAAGACGTTAATTAAATCGCGTGCATCGCTATGCGTTCAAATGTTCTGCTGACAAAATTAACGAAAGCGGCGGTCAAGCGCGTTTTTATCGCCACCTGCAGCATTTTCCAAAGCAAGGTTCGAGGAACAAACGCAGCGTCGCCACCGCGGCCACTCCACCTCATGCGGCAACTGACCACCCTCTCTGCGCTGCTCCTACCGCGATTAGCATTGCACCCCTCGAAACTCCGCCGTGGAGCCTCTGTTTCCTTTATAGAGCTCAACACAATAAACGAAACGGCGGAAAGCTACTGCGGCCGGGTATAATGCCAGTCAAGGCGCAAAGTAATGTAGGCTGTCGTGCAGACCAGACGACGCCACGAAGGACTACAGCCAAGATGGCGGCTGGCTACTTCCGGTAAACGCGCGCATGCGCAGTAGGCTTTGTGAAATCGGTCTATTATTCGAGTCAAGGTGTCATTGCGACTTCGGCGGAAAACGTCGTTGCGAAGCGAACAGCCCAATTACCACGGGGTCGAAAGATGCAAGGAATGTCATGGTGCGGGACCACAGGCAAGTGGTCAGTGCTTCCGCGGCGATGGCGTCTTTGTCGGCGCTGTAAACAAATTGAATAAGACAGCTCGCAGAAAGCAGATAAAAGCAAATTTCATCAAAATTCTTACACTTCAGAGACAAGAACTGAAGACTGCACATGAATAATGAAGAAAGAATAAAGGTTGACCGCGAATGCTGGATGCAAACTCACGTCAGCAGCAAGGCAACCTGGGTAGACGGGTACTTTTTGTCAAGCTACATATCATTGAGTTCCTCGATAAAGCCAAAACCGCACAACGTTGTGGAGGTCATAAATCCTAAACCACCTAATCTGCAGAAACAGAATGCAGAGTGTTTGCAAGGTTCCATAGGGTCTGCTTTTGAGCGGTGCAGTCGGGAACTCACTATATCAACGATGCCAAGGTCTCTAGGGTCACGTTGGATTCTTTCTTCCAGTGCACATAATTTGAGCGTGGAAGGTGCCGTAGATTCTTCCCTACAAGACTTAGGGAACCTTTGACCAACTGTACACGACCGGCTCCGAGACCCTGCCGACTAAAACGTGGACAGACTCCGAACAGTTTTGTGCACTCAGTTCCTGACTGCCTGACGCCAGACCTAACTGCTACAAACTGCTCGGTTTATGATTTCCCTGGGTTCATCTACATAAAAGAAACATCACGCCACTGAAGCGAAAGCCATCGAACCCCGGGCCATGAGCTCATGTTCCGAACACAAGACCGTTGCTAGGAGGGGCGCTCCGAACTTCTTAAAGGGGCTATGAAACGGGCTCTAATAAAGCTGAGGTATGCGTGGTATACCGCCCAGGCGCCCTCCAGCCCCCCTTTGGACACGTGCCTGATTTGGAGAGTATTGTCTCAACAGGAATCCATGTTTGCGAACACGTGGTTAGCGTGGTTTCCACGCACCAGAGTCGCAAACGCAAACGCCCTAATGAGAGAAGCAGTAAGAAGCCAGCGCGTTCCAACCCCACCGCATCCCCTATCTATGCGAAAAAACCAACCTATTAAAAGAAAGGTGCATTCATTCACTTATGGTTACTTTCTAAGAGGGCAAGAAAATATGGTCACTGTTTCTGTCCTAAGATGGCATCGTATTGTTTTCGAAAAGTTGCACGAAGCCGGACTGACATCTAGACTGTTTAACCGCCGGTATGTGGCCGCAATTCCAACGCCCACTGCTCCAACACCCACTCCTCCAACGCTAACTGAGCCTGCATGATCAACTGCGCTCCCCCAAGCAGCTCCTCCTGCTCCTCCACTTCAGCCTCCTCCGCCAGTACAACTTGCTCCGCCCCTACGACCTCCACCACCACGTCCTCCTCAGCCTCTTTCAATTCCCAAAACGTGTTGTACCTAACGAACGCGAAGACGGTCCAGGCAAGGACAGCCATCAGACTGTCCACTGCATCCGCGGGCGGCAGCAGGAGTTGCATGGCGCACAACTTTCCCGTCACCAAGGTGAACGTAGGAATGGTGGAGAAAAAGTACACCGCGTTTGCCAGGCAGGCGAGTGGACACAAAATGGCGCCATACAAACAGGAGAGGCGGGCAAAACACGGAAAATCGAAGAGCTCGATGACGAGGTCGATCAGAGCGCCGTTGAGGATGAACAAATCTCTCCAGAAGGGGCTGGGCGGCATGCGGCTAAGGGACACGTCTAGATCTTCCGCGAAGTAGTGAAGCGTGAAGCGCAGCTCGTCTGCCCTTTCGCCGAACACGTAGTCCAGAAACGCCATGGCTGCAGTCCGGGTGTCTTGTGCCTTGTTTCTTGTGCCTTTTTCGGCCTGCGTAAGAAAAGGTGCTTTCTTTAGTCCCAGAGACGTAGTCTCAATGACAGCATGCAGAAAGCAAGGCTCATAAGTTCCGAAAATCATAAAATAAAAATGTCAGTTTGCCCACATAGATTGAGAAAAAAATTTGATTAGTTCGCAGCCTTGAATTCGCGTGTTGATCAGATAAATCTGCAGAAAACAAATTGTCATCACTGTAACGTCCTCCAGCAATTGATAAAAATTACATATCCACATTTTGCAGCGGTGATCAGTCTGTGTAGGTTACTGGCGCAACCAGCTAGCATGAAATCAGCGCAGCCAGCAGCTTTTTTTTTTCTCTCTTTCAGAAACTTCAAGTGCAGGAGGGGAAGACATCGCGCCAGCTGAGCCCCGCCTCTTACTCGATCAGTTCAACAATATAAACATTCACAAAGCACACAAATGCGTCGTAGCACTTAATCGACTTGGTTTCGCACTATATCCTGTTGCCGAACAAAATTATAATGACGAAATCAACTCTCACTCAAACTAATGGCATAATCGCTTCCACCTCGGATCAAGCAAACTTTTAAACACGGTGTGCAAACTGTCCACATTAATCAAGCGCCGAAATCGCGCTCAAGCCAGCAGGAAATTTTTTCTCTATAAGCTTCGACATCCCGATTAGCGCTCCTGCAGATTCCGAGGTATCTCTGTAAGGTACTATAGAGGAGCGACTGCAGGATCGCTCCGAATGCTATGTCAAACTCTGAGTTGTGCTAAACCGAATTAAGGACAAATTTCCCCGCCGATGACACCGAGCAGTGACTTCAGATTCTGTCACAAAATCCTGGGCAGCTTCGGAAACGTGAAAGGGATCTTGTCGGGCTGTCTTCGCCGCGGTGGTCTTCTCGATGGAAGCACGTTATATCTAGGGGTTAGTGTGTTCGGTTCAAACAAAAAAAAAACATGTTAAACGTACCCCGGATAGACTGATTTCACAAGTAGTTGCGCTAGGTCGCCGCGATGCGCCCTGGGAGTTGAGCTACTCCCGCCGACGACCATACCGGCGCGACGCGTAGCTAGCTGTGCTGTTTCCGTCGCCACATTGTTCTTCATTGTCTGTATTCAGATTTGATAGTGCAGTTGGTTCCACCTGAGTACTGGCTTATGCTGTGACAGATGCACCGAGCAGGTGGCAGCGGGTTTCGCGTTGACTGGCAAAGAGGAACGGTCCACAAAAGGAGCGTGTAGAATTCTGTTGGACAGAGGGGCAGCTAGCGAGGCCCTGTTCAGCGCGTTTAGCTTCTTTATTTTTTAAGTGATGTTTATTGCCACAGGGCATAAAAGGGTATGTAATGATGCATGACCAGGATGCTTAAATAAATGAATAAGGTTCGTTGATCTAATGAAGTCGGTGGTTAGTTTGTTGTCCCTGCAAATTAGTGTGAATTTTCATAGTCTTAAGTGTGCCATTACATTCAGTAGGGCCTCTTAATAGGCGCCGTCAAGTTCTGCTGAAGGCGAGCAAAGTTCGTGTTCGGTTTCACCTTCACGGTACTTCGTGATCCGTGCTCCCAGTACTCTGCCCGGCGAAAGGCTGCGGTGGAAGAAGTCAGTGAATCGTAGTGACACATTCAGGCTTCCACGGGACGGGATGACTCGCAGCGCGTGTTCACAGCTCATTCCTCACGCTGCCACGTTCAAGAAATGCTTTGATTTCAATAGGAGAGCAGCGGGATGACAGCTGGGTGTTAATTTATATCAACACCGGGTATTTTCGTGCACATCTACTATGACCATGCGTAAATATATTGGCAAATTTAGAGCATGCAATTATGTCGAAATATTGCCAGCATCTTAATATTTCCCACTAATCTTCCTATAACGAAAAGAGTGGCTGTGGCTCAACTCAGCTGAGCCAGCGTACACAGAACGAAAACTGTGTTAAGGATGGTTAAACACGGTTTAGCTGTGTTGCAGGAAGTATTTACGTTATCAAAGGGAGAAAATTGAGTTGTAGTGACGTTTAGCTGGACATTCACATTAATTGTGTCGGCGCTTAGAACGCGCTCGTGCTTATATTATCGTTACCGTTTTGGTGCTCCATGACAAAGAAACCTTTTTTGTTCAATATCAAGCATCAGGTGTGAGGCTAGCATGCAGCTCCAATTCCCATGTACACTTAATCCTTCCTGCCGGCCATAAAGAACCCCCCCCCCCCCCCCCCCCGCCCCCCACAAACAGGGCTTCCTTGTCGCCTGCGTGGTGCGCCAGTTTATCAACAAACTACCGCTGTGAGCTCAACTGAGTCGCAGCGCTAACAGAAAACAAATTTTGTCATGGTTTTTGCAACTTGGGGCATAAAAACGTACTTTCGCTTAGTTTATCAAAGCTTGAATAGATATGAGCAGCTAATCAGCTAAACGAGCTTTCACGAATTCTGAGGTCCGAAGTCGTATTTATTTTATTCGGGAGCTCTCGCTGCGTGTGAGAGCGTTGCGTAGACGTTTGGCTAAGTGTGAAAAAATGTAACGAAATAGCGCATATTTTCCTATGATTAATGTAGATACGAACAGCAGAAAGACACTACGGTATACCCTATACCCCCCCCTATCTCCCCCCCCCCCCCCCCCCCCCCGAAACCCTCTGACATGCGTGCGGAAAGAGCAACTGAAATTGGTAGCGGTGGTGCTTACAATCTTGTGCATGAAATGTGTTTAATGGGAACGAGAGGACGCTCATCGCAACGATGCCGAACACGTAATGGTGATCGAGAAAACGCGCTTTATCGGGACAACCTTCAGTCTTCAGCGCGCCTATATCCAGTTACTGCTCCAGTGAGTCAAATCAGTAGACCTACATTCTGATGCATACAATAATCATAGATGATAGCGCACGTAAAAGGCGACAACAAACGATACGCCAGCGCAGAAATCGGCTTAAAAAGTACCGGTTTCCAGTCTCTACCCTACCTGGCCGACTACCCTTGGATGTCACGTTAACGAGTAACTGCGCGCAAAATAACCGCAGTACTGTCTGGTAGAGAGACAATGTGAGTAGTGACGCACAGCACACACACTCATACGTTAGCTGATGGAGCACAACTACGGCAGAAGCGAACACGTAAACATACGTTCCTCGCGCGGCGCCGGCGCGACCCGCAGTCCCTCGGGCCGCGCGCGCCGACAGATGGCGACTGGTGTCGAGAGTAGGAGCGCGCTCGCAGCCTGCGTGCGAGGGTAAAAGAGTTACGGCGGTCATGTTTGAAGGCCCGCCCTAGACTTCGCTAACCAATTAAAATTTAATACACAATAGCCACAGCCCTGTAGGTTGTGCACAAACACGGCCGGTCTCGACGCGCGCGCTCTCTCGCTCTAAGCAGGCGCCGAGAGGACAAAGCATTTTTACCTGCGCTGCCCCACAGCTGATCTCCGCAGGAGGGCGCTGCGAGCCGACCCTTCCTGCGGCAGCGCGGGAGACGATTTTGAGAATTCTTCACGCACGGGCGCATTTTTTCACGCGTCTGACGGTGTTCGTTTTGTCGCTGTGTTTAGCTCGTGAACGAAAGGTCTGCCATGTACCTCATGCTTCGCGCGTCTTGCTTACGACGTCACGTTTCTCAGCAAGTTTTCTGCATAGGAATTCTCATGAATGTTTGTCTCAGAAACTTGTGTACTGAAGCTGCGCTTGTCATTCTGTGGCTATGGTGTACTGTTGTGTCGCTTTGCTTAAACGCGTGAACTAAAGGTTTGCCACATGCTCCGCGCGCCTTGCTTACATGCTTGTGACGACGAACAACACTGGCAGTGCTCTGTACAAACTTCTGCGTACTTAACAGAATGGTGAACTTTGGTATCCAAAGTCTTTGTTACTAGCTCTCCTGGAAACGGTTTCGGCGTTTTTTGAAAAGGCGGTCAAGGATCTCCCCCGATCGCAAAATTCTCGAAGCCTTGCAACTGACCATTGAACCAAATCTTGAAGATTCACCCCTCCTATGCTGCCTGGAAGGGGTTGACAAAAGTCACACCAAACGCTCAGCACGTCTGATTTCTGAGGAGTTTCTCCGAATTCTTCTCGTCAACTACGCAAAGAGATTGACAAACCAAAATTACCCGTCTTGCTTCCTCCTCAAACCAACGCGAAAGCATATTTCAGGCTATAACGGACAACATTCGGAACTACGACAGTGTTGTTTAGGTCATTATGCAAGCACTGCCTGTTATTGTTCTATATGTGAAACTATGTCGGAGTTTCAAACAACAAGGTATCTTTTTGATCTGGCGTTTTTCGTGCAGTGAGAAGAGATGGCACAGATACATTTGAACGTTTTCAAGGGTGAAGTGCAATTGTTTTTCTTCACACATTTCCAAGTGCCGACAGAGAGTGAAGATGGACATAAATTTTTCCTAACCCTGGTTTCGCACTGAAATATCTTGCCTCACTTTTATTCCTGTCAGTCGCAAATGATACAGCCCTACCCACTAATACTATGCGCCGTCACTCCATGCCAACTTCAATGTTCTGAGATCCATCAACTAGTTCCCTGCTTTGCTAGCCGATAGCGGTGGCTGCAAAAGGTATGGCTGTCAGGTTCTTGTTCAGTGCTCGGAACAGCCGTTGAGAAACACGTGCAAAGTATCCGAACAGGCTACCTCGAGGGTACATTTCAGCGGCTCCCTTCGAGCCCCTCATGAGCAGGCCGTAGAGAGAGCGCGTCGAGACCAGCCGTGGCACAACCTTGAACCCAGGTCTTGGCAAACCGAAAAAAGAAACATATGAAGACAACATTCATCACACCCTCTCCACATGGGACTCATCGCCCTCTCCGCGTGGTTCTCTCCCCTTCTGCTTTCGCCACCACACTTTCGAGTCTCTTCTCGAAATTCTAGCTAAACGACAGGACGAGTTATTTGCTGACTCATCGCGGAAGCGTCGAATGGCAGCGGGCGGAAACGAGCCCCACGACGCTTCGGTGCTGGCAGGAATGCCAGTAAACAAATGGGCCCTTCGCGGAACTCTTAGAAGGTTCCCATGTTTCTGCGAAAGTGGTACGCGCACCCACTGGCAAGCTTTGTTGGTGCACCTGGGGACGCCCGCCGTCAACAATGCTAGAGTCGGCTGTCTTAATAAGCGGGCAGCCACTTCCGGGCTTTTGTGTAGCTTTGCGCGGCGGGAGAGCTCGAGGCTGTACTCAGAACTTCGGGTCGATCGAAGACGCGCAGTGACCTCACGTTACAGTAAAAAAAAAAAATCTAATGAGGCCATAATGAAGCGCGGCATTACATGTGGTAAAGAGAAGTATTTTGCGGCATAGTATTGCCAGTGTTAGCAGGCGTCATGTTAACTAATAAAGTGATTAACTAAATTCTCATGGTTAACTTTTTAACTACTACAGATAGGCACCTGATAGCAATTAGAGATTTGCATCTGACCCTTAGTAGTAATCATATCAGTTTTTAAAATTTCGCATCCGCGATTACCCTCGTTGCTGTGGCTCGACAAAATTTGGCTACATCGTGCCAAAACACACTTCCTTTCGCAAAGCATGCAGACAAAGCAACTCCTCCAGTGCACGTAACAAGTCGAAATAGCCCAATTTTGTCGAGGCACAGTACAGAGGGTAATAGCGCTTCGAAATTCTAAAAACTGATATGAATATTGCTAACGGCCAGCTGCAGATCTCTAACTGCATTCAAATACTTATCGGTAATGGTTAAAAAAACCATATGATTTTAGTTAATCCCTTTACAAGTTAGCATATTTTTTCTGTTTTTTTGACGCCCGCCAACACTGGGATTACTATATGCCGCAAAAGCTTCTCTTTAACTCAAAAACCCTGTTTTTAAAAACGAGTGTTATCCTTTCGTGACACATCCGATAAGAAATAAAAACAAACGTTTCGTGGCATGCATGACTACCTGGATTGGCACCGAGAAATTTATTAGAAACTAAAGCAGCCAGTAATGCAAACTTCGTTGGAATACGTGAAAACGTGCTTATCGACATGCATAGGAATGTGTTTCTGGCAGATCATGTAAAAAATGAAGGGCATACACGTTTTGATCGCAAAAGCCATCGTGTTTGGTCCACAGGAGAGTCGGCACATCGTGGTTTGGTTTGTGGGTGTTTACCGTTCCCAAGCGACACAGGCTATGAGGGACGCCGCAGTGAAGTGCTCCTGGAATTTCGACCACCTGGGGTACTTTAACGTGCACTGACATCGCACAGTACACCGTGGAAGCGATTATGCAACTACATTAAATGAATTCTATTACTGTCGCATATATTAGCGTGGACAGTGAAGGCTACTGCGCGATAGCGGTTTGTTTGTAAATGTGTTTGTAAATAATAAGCAATTTTTTTGCAATTATCTGCGAATGCAAGTTACATCATGCATGCGCGTGCACTCGATGTTCACGGGTTGAACTAAGTATGCACGGAATGACTGTACATGTCGTGCGTGAATTATGCACGAAATACTGTACTGAAAAGGTCAGCTGTGCTGTTTGAGATAAACTTAACACCTCTAGTGCGTCGACACATTATGAGTATTGTACGGAATGCTGTTACATAGACATATAGTGTATTTTGAGAAATAACATTTCTTGTCGACTGAGAGTAACGGGAAGGCTTTGTTAGTAAACGCATGTAAAATGTGTTCTCTCTCCCTACATCGGCCCAACGCTGCGGTTACCATTGTCGAGCAGCAGCGCCACCAATTTTAACATCCTACAACAAAGAAGCGGTCCATGCAAACCGCGCGCAAAGGAGGCGGGCAACGATACATCCATCTACCTCCTCTAGCGGGCCCGATTTTTGCCCAGTCTGCGTGTGATGCAGATCCCATGAGAACACCCCCCGCGCCCGCGTGTTTCAGTCGTCCGTTGTCATGGGGATTAATACGCCAACATTCCGCCCGTGCCCGCTAGGTGCGTAACTGAAGGAGGAATTCGCGCTAGCTTCTGTAACACGTGCTTCTGCCATCGCAACGTGGCGAACGGGAGGAGTTTTCACAGCCGTGCTTCCGCCATCCGTCTCTTGAAGCAACAATCATGAATCGCGTACCTGGAAACACCAGCCAGTGCGTCAGCAGAGGATTCGACGGGCTCTGGAAGACATCGGTGCCGGGCGGACAGCGTCAAACAGCGAAGTACTCTCCGGCGAGCTGTCTAAGTCGAAGGTCCAAAAAAGGGACGAGCACGCGTGCAACCCAACCTCTCCAGGCGCCCAGGACAAACTAGCTGCTGACTGCAAAGCGTCGAAGACGGGGCGCGGGGTCAAGGAGCTTCCCTCTCTTCGGGGACAAAGGGGTCGGCCCTCTTCCTGCTTTTCTCTGCATGAGGGAGAGGGTAGAAGAGGTTGCCGTTTGGGTGGTGGCGCCACTCATAAGCGGTCGGCGGGTATCGGAATCACGCTCGAGATTCGAGAGCTGACAGCTGTCTCTCTCTCTCTATCTCCCCCAAGGTACAAATCGCGTGTATTTCAAGTGCACATTTGCCCTCAGATTTGACGATAGCGTTTTAGACTAAGCCCCAAGTACATGCGCTTTGTCTCTCCTAGCCCTTTCAGCCCTGAATTTTTTTTCCTAGTTCGCGAATTTTTCTAAAGTGTTATTTTGCTTCACTGCCACCCAAGGAACACACTAAAGCAAAAAATTTCTCTAGGACTACCTTGGTTTTAAAGATGGCGTCGTGTCCTATATTTATTTATTTATTCATACTGTTAACCCTCTGCATGAGGGTCATTACAGGGAGGGAAACATATACAGACACAAGTGCAATTCTCTTCGCTAAAAAAAAGAAACACTCAAATGCACAGAATTACAGATTTGCACAGCAATCTTCCAGGAACGCGTTCACACCTATCACAAATTTGTCTACATCTGTTTGGTCCACAACGTCACTTGGTAGTTGATTCCAAATTTCTACAGCATCGGAAAAAAGGAGTAGCGATAGACATCAGTACGTGTAATAATAGGTCGTAATACCTTACTGTGATTTTTCCGAGGGCAACGCTTCAGGGGAGGTGCAACATAGTGATGTTTATTAACTTTGACTTTATCATTCATTAACGGAAAAAAAAGTTTCAATTTCTGCTTTAGTCTTCTTACTTCTAGTGATTCTAGCTGACACTCTTTTAGCATTGCTGTGACTGAATCAGTGCGGCGGTATTTAGAGCATATAAAACGTGCTGACATCCTTTGCAATCTCTCCAGTTTCCGTTTTAAACCCTTTTGATGAGGACTCCACACTGCACTTGCGTACTCTATTATTGGCCGCACGAACGTCTTGTACGCAATCAATTTAATTTCACTAGTCGCATTCGGCAACTTCCTCCTCAGGAAACAGACCTTCTGGTAGGCTTTTAAATAGACATTTTCAGTATGGGTGTGCCAGTCAAGATTATTTGTTAATGTCACTCCCAAGTACTTGAGACACTTTACTTGATCTAAGGAATTTTCACCGATATTGTATCGAAACATCATAACATTCTGCTTCCTTGTTACTTGCATGTAATTAGATTTTTGGTAGTTTATTTCCATACCCCATTTCAGGCACCACGAGTTTAACGACTGAAGACATCTATTTATGTTCACCTGATCTGCCGGGGAAGCCGCATGAGAGTAAATTAAACAATCATCGGCAAAAAGTTTCATTCTGACAGGCGATTCGACGATAGCAGAAATATCATTTATATACAATAAAAACAAAAGCGGACCTAAAACGGAGCCCTGTGGCACCCCCGACAGAACTTCACGCCTATTCGATACTGCACTTTCTATTTTGACGACTTGACAGCGGTTACTTAGATAGGCCTGAATCCATAGTACTATATTTTCAGCGATTCCTAATCTGCGTAGTTTAAAAAGAAGCTTATGATGCGGAACTTTATCGAAAGCCTTCGAGAAGTCTACACAGACCACATCTACCTGCTGACGTTCATCTATAGCCTTGCAAAAGTCGTTCACTGTTTCAATTAACTGCGTCACTGTCGAAATGCCGGTCCGAAAACCATGCTGAAATGGACACAATAGGTCATTTATTTCCAAAAAATGAAGGATGTGTTTAGCTATTATGTGTTCAAAAACCTTGCAACATACGGAAGTGAGTGAAACTGGCCTGTAGTTTCTTTACAAGAAGTCGATTACCGCCTTTAAATACCGGAACTACTATTGCGCTGCGCCAGTCACGAGGTAAAGAATGATCCCGCAATGACTTTTCAAATAAAATTTGCAAATAATATGATAACCACTCAGCATACCGTTTAAGGAATTCCATCGGTATTTCATCGGGACCGCTCGATTTCTTCGGGTCCAGAGACAGCAGCTGCTGACAGATGCCCTCCCTATTGATGCGAATCTCGTGCATTGAGTATGGCAACGTGTAAATTGTTGTATGATCACTCTCAATGTCATTATCATCCCTACTGAAGACCGACTGGAAGAAATCATTAAACAGATTTGCAATATCGGTTTTATCAGTCACCTCATCGTTCCCATCCATTACCTGTGTGATTGCGTTCTTTTTCGCTGAAAAATATCGCCAGAACTTTTGTGGTGAGCTTGTGAGAAAATTAGTCAGTGTTGTATTGAAGAAAGTTTTTTTCGAATCCAATAACACTGTTTTGAGCTTCTTTTTGATGTTTGAAAGTTCTGTCGCTCTATTTTTTTTGCTTTCGTAGCCTTTTTACCTTGCGCTTTAACTGAATGATCTCTCTAGTGATCCAAGGATTGAGCTGCTTCGATTTCTTTGAGCGAGTGGGAACAAACTTATCAATGCAATATTTTAGTGTGCCCTTAAAACGTTGCCACAATTCCTCGACACTTTCATGGTGTGATGATGTTGCAAACTGATTCAAGTTTTCTTCTAAGACGTCTAAGATAGACGTATCGTCTGCCCGGCTGTAGTCTTTGACCCGTATTAAAACATGCGATTTTTTGCGGACTTGTGTGTTCAACCGCACATTCAAACAGATCATCTTGTGGTCAGATAAACCCGGCTTGACAGATATAGTGTGGTCTGCCACTTTACGGGATAAGAAAACCAAGTCCAACAATGACTGGGACCTTGACGTAACCCTTGTAAAATCCTTTACTATTTGCTTAAGGTTATGAGTAAACATAATTTCCATTACTTTATTCGCACTGCTTATTTCTACATTACCTGTTGACAAAGTTTCCCAATTAATATGTGGCAAATTGAAGTCGCCAGCCATTATCAGTCTGGTGTTCTTATTTACATGAGAGTTAAGGAACAAAAGCAATTCATCCAAAAATTCAGGAGATGTAGAAGGCGGCCTGTACACAACACCTACTAAATGTACAAGGTTCCCACAAGAAACCTTGCACCCCACCATTTCAGAAAGGCTGCAGTTAAGAGCGACTGCAGATACTGTGCTTTTCATAACAATAGCCACCTCCCCCCCCCCTCCTTTAGAATTTCTATCCCATCTAAAAACATGGTAGCCTGGTGGGAAAATGCTATCGTTGCTAATTCCCTCATGTAACCAGGTCTCGGTTATTAACAATAAGTCAGGGTTCTCGAAAATTAGCAAATGTTCTAAATCAGTTGTTTTGTTTGCTACACTGCGGGCGTTTAACAGAATAATTCTGAGCTATATTTGCGAGCAATCGCTATGATCATCAGAATCTGCAGTTGATTTGGCCGGGGATAGCGAACTATGACCAGCAGACTCATCGTTAACTTTGGGTCCTCCTATCTTATCTTGGTGGGTTCGGTACAGACAACGCTCTTGTCGTTCATGATCCCATGCATAAATGGTGTTGTTAATCTTAAGTTCATCATGTATCAGTTTGACCTTTGTTCCGTTATCTCTTTCGGCTTTACTACTTTGCCACAGTTTTTTTCTTACTGCTACTGTTTCCTTCGCATAGTCTGGGCTTACACTTATCGGGCCGCCTTTCAACTTCCCGCAATTCTTAAATATCAACTCTCTTTCTCTAGAGTCGAAAAAGTGCATAATGACGGGTCTATGGCTACCAGTTTTTTTCTTGCCTATACGATGAATTCTGTCTATAGTTTTCGCCTGAACGCCCAATTTTTCATTAATATCTTCTGAACCACAGCTTCCCTCAGATCGGAATCTGATTCGTCTTTTGCTTCTTTGACACCAAAAACCAAAAGATTATTACTTCTGCTCCTGTTCTCGTATTCAGTCAACTTATCTGCCTGCTGACGAACAAGGGTCTCTAAAGTTTGCATTCGTTTGTTCATTTCTTCGATAATATCAAGAAATCCAGTCATCCTATCGCATTTTGCATTAAGTTCGGTCATTTCTGTTCTCAGTTTATCTATTTTAGCATCCGACGTGGCCTGGTTTTCTAGAATTAACTGCAACATTTCAGCAGTCTTTGGCCCCGGGTTTTCCTCAATATCACCAGAAACCAACAAAGACAATAACATAGACCAAGTGTCACTCAAAACAGTCAAAGCAGTCAACAATCTTCCAGGGCACGGCAGAACTAACAGAAAGCGGTTGTCACTCCTAACACTTCCAATATTAGTCAAATAACGAACCTGTAACAGCAGGATCGGTGGCTTAGACATGTTGCCGGTTGTCCAGGTGCCGTGCCCTCTGAATGCTCCGGCGTCGCGCAGTTCCTTTTGTAGGCTAGCCACTGGTGACGTCACTGTCATCGACGAAAGACGCCCCTTGAACAGGTTATCGCCGATATCGCTGTCGTGATGGGTCGCGTAGAAAAATGGTGTTTCATCCGTTCCACAGGTGGAAATGCTTGCGGCAACAATCCACGGCAGGACCTGTAACAGCAGGATCGGTGGCTTAGACATGTTGCCGGTTGTCCAGGTGCCGTGCCCTCTGAATGCTCCGGCGTCGCGCAGTTCCTTTTGTAGGCTAGCCACTGGTGACGTCACTGTCATCGACGAAAGACGCCCCTTGAACAGGTTATCGCCGATATCGCTGTCGTGATGGGTCGCGTAGAAAAATGGTGTTTCATCCGTTCCACAGGTGGAAATGCTTGCGGCAACAATCCACGGCAGGACCTGTAACAGCAGGATCGGTGGCTTAGACATGTTGCCGGTTGTCCAGGTGCCGTGCCCTCATATAGGACACCAGGGCTTAGTGGTTGCAAGAACAAAAAAGCAAAGTTTGACGTTACTCTTTATTTCAAGACTTTCACAAAAATTCAAATATTGAGAACAAACATGCTGGTTGCCTTGAGGTGCAGCTAATACTGGACGTTGATTAATCCGTGTGAAAAGTTTTGAAACAGCTGGAATGAGTTCAGTGGATGAACCTTGATAAACGAGGAAGTCGTAGAAAATCCCCAAGGCGCCACACAGCATGAAAACTTATTCCCACGCATTTGGTTTCCCTTTTATTTATTCTTTTATGTCTCGCTGTCCTTTGAACGGAATGATTTGCTCATCGCTGCAAAGATGCTCCTCGAAACAGAGGTTTAGGCATCTTTCACGAAATGTGTCCAAATCTGTCCTGACAATCCAGAAAGGATCATTGCTGGTGTGGTCTTGTTACAAAGCTTTTACGCGCATTGCGCGTGCCGTGCTCCCCTGGAACACAAACGGACGCTCGTGATAGAAAGAGCGTTTATTGATCCCGATCAGCCAGCTCACATAGCGTGAGCGGGCGAGGGTAAGGGGAGGAAGGTAGGAGGGAAAGCGTGAGGAGCATGCGCTTGGCGTTCGCCGTTGTGAGGCATAGCGTTCGCCGTAGTGAAGGCATAGCGTTCGCCGTAGTGAAGGCAGAGCGTTCACAGCAGGTCTCCGTTCACGTCTTCAATGTGCAAGCAGATTCTAGCCGTGGCTAGCGAAAGACACCCATCGCTAAATGCTGTGAAATCAGCTTTCTGATTTTTTCTTCCTCATATCAACGGATTTTCCTTCTTGATAAATACAATACATGTTTGTTTCCTCGGCAAGAACAGCAAAAAACACTCTTCGGCACGTACCGAGAAAAATACGCATACGGGGTCGGTAGACCTTCAAGATCATTCTCATTCTCGTCACCAGATTATTGAGGGTGATACGTGGCTGCTAGCTTATTGAAAGCTCTCCTGCACCACGACCTGTTTTCCTGTGTTGCTTTGTCAACTTCATCACCGCTGGAGGCTGCCGAGAGCTCAAATCCACGTCCTCCTCAGCGTCTTCAACCTCCGACACGTAACCATCCTTCAGTGCAGCAAACATGACATCTGGATCCTGGAGACGCAGATGTCTTAATTTAGGCCGCTTCGCCGTTGAGTAAGGTCACAGTTTTTGCCTCTGCAATAAAAGAAAAACAAAAATTAGGCATTACCAAAAAAAATGTTCCGCACTTGCATGCAACACGCGCCGGTGGTTTATAACCACTGAAGCCTGGTGTCCTATATATAGGACACACATATTGCGGCGTGCTGCGTCAAATGTACTAACCGCACAGAAAACGTTATGCAACTTTTAAAGCCTTTAGTGCCTTTGAAACAACCTGGAAAATTCTAATCGCGAACACGCTCTTAGGTATGGAGTAAAAAAATGGCAAAATAGCACTTACCATTGCAGCCGCCGTTCCCATCTTCCGCCATTTTGTTTGTTTACTCTCGGCGCTACGATGAGGAAGACGAAGGAGAAAGTGATGTCTGTGCTTATAGGGATGCCTTGGGAGTCGGCTAAGTTCTTGTTTCAGATTATTGGGCATTTTAATCATGACTTATAGCCGTTTTGCTTCGTGTCCTTTTTATAGGACACCAGGGCCGAAAGGGTTAAAGTACTTAATTTCATGCGCAAAGGTAGCAGACTTGCGCGTAGGTCCGCCATCTTGCCTGTCAAGCAACCGAAGTTATGCGGCGAAGCCGCACTCCCTTTCTGCAGGCGACATGCCTAGCGCATCACCGATCGACCGTGGGCGCTTTTCCGAGGTTCTTAAACCACTTTTTCGATTGATCGCAAACAAAAAGCATCTAAAAAGCCGACCGCGTAACCCAGTCAAAAAATATAGCCAAGAAAAAACGGTGCTCTTTCGAGCGCGCGCCGTGAGCTGCGGCAGCAAGCGATTCGCACAGTCACCTTCCCCGAACTATTTACCTGATAACCTAAGGGCAGACTCAGTATTTTAAATACGCCGTGCAAATGCAGCGTGCGGCAATATTTATTCTCCGGACCTGCGTCAAAAAACCTGTTTATAGTCTCCTTTACTAAATACGAAACCCTGCAAAAAGTTATGAGCCCGAACTATAAAAAGGACACTATAAAAATCCAAAATACACTTTACTCGAAACTGGATGAACGTTACCATCTGAAGTAAGCAATCAGATGCCTAAACATGTTTCCCTCGATTAAAAATTGTTTGCCATTCAGGTTTTATGCCAACAGGGATAAATACGCAACGCAGAGCTCTATTTTAGCGTTTCAACAGTGTACACGAAAAAGCGCAGAGCCGCAAGTCCAGCCTCAATGCAAGAAACGTCAATGCAACTTTTAGCAAAACAAAAAAAGGCGTGAGCTACGCACGCTAGACACCCCACAGGAGCGAACGTAAACAGCCCTTGGATAATGGCTCCGCTTCGAACTTGGCCGGTTGTCAATCCAGTTCGCTGCCGGCCTACGTGTTTCTGGTCCGATGGGCAAAACATGCACCGTACCGAGGAGGTTCTCACAGGGAGAAGAAAGGCTGCAGGGCATCTCGAATCGGAGAACAGAGGCGGCGGGGAAGCCCTCGACACCGGTAAAACCGGTTCAGAACCGAAAGTGGACGATTTTGCCCATCGAGCGTCGTCTTCTCCGCAGTACACGGTTGCTTGGACACCACGTGATGGCGCTCTACCAATGGAGTCGCGAGCGGCGTTTTGAAAACAGACGCGCAACTCTGCTACCTTTGGTAGCATATTCAGTAACTCTATTCTTGACAATAGCGTTCTAGGCAGGCTTTTAGCGGCCTAATGCGGCAGGTTTTCAGAGAATACGACGACTTCGTTTGAAACGTGGACGCAGACGTCACAGAACATGTGCAAGAGCGCTAAGAAGGATGTTTATTAGCGGTTATAAGCAGATTTATGATTTTTTTCATTTTTTTCACTATCGGTTCGCATTCAGTGCAGTATGTGAATTCGTTTGTTTTCGTTTTTTTGTTACGCAAGGGTTAAAAACATGTCCGGTGTAGAAAAAAGAGATACTGAGCTCACTGTCCTTCAAGCAAAATGGCTATATCTACAGTTCTTCGGCAAAGCGCGTACACAGCCAAGGAAGCGACAAGACCGTGAAAAACCTCGGTTTCCCTGATTCACAGCTAGGGTACTGATAACATACAAAAAGTCCAAGTACCACAGTTTGGGAGTTTTTTAAATGTTTCAGACCTGGGGAATAACGGAAGAAGTTCATTTCAAGTCAAAAGCACAATGTCTTCTTTATCTCAAAAAAAAATTCATAGTCATGCGATAAACATAATTTTTTTTTTTTAGTAGACCAGGTTTTGCTAACATTTGGGCAATCGAGGTAGCGGCCACAGCATTAAAAAAAATGCCACCAGAACCCACCTGGGAGAGCATTTACCACAGAAACACCAAGTATCATGTGTTTCTTTTCTTTTTAAGAAATCGAAGATGGTCGAGCACAAAATTCGGTCATCTGGCGCGGAATGCCCCATTTACGAATAGCCTGCGGAGCCAGAAAGGCTCGGTCGGATGTGGAGACATTTCTGCGGGTACCTGTGCCGTGAACGGCAGAAAGGTGGTACTAATCTACGCGGGCATATCACGCTGCACCAGTCAGACAGACATCCGACTTCACTGTTAGAGCATTCCCCTACTACAAATCAATCTTTAAAGATTTGCACATCTAGCTGCGTCTATCTTGTATGCACAAACGAGTAAAATTTGCTCTGTGAATTGGTGGTAATTTTCTGCTTGTAGCATGAAAATATGATAATCTTTAGGCATGCATATCAAAAGCCAGTTTCGCCCAGGTGTAGCACAGCTTATTCTCCGAATGTATTTTTGCTCGTTTGTGATCTACCATTTTACATCTCAGCTTTGAATTCGTTGTCCGCTGTCAGCTCTACGGCACAATAATGTTTTTATTTTTTCGTTGCTGTCATTTTTTATGTACCTGTTCACCTGTTTCTAAAATCGTTTAATTCATTGCCAGAAATATTAGGCCGCCGCGATGGCATATTGGTTATGGCGCTCGGCTGCTGATCCAAAAGAAGTGGGTTCGTTCCCGGCCGCGGCGGTCGCACTTCGATGGAGGCGAAATTCTTGAGGCCCGTGTACTACAAAGGCTAGCCTCTGTACGTGTACTGTGCGATGTCAGTGCACGTTAAAGAACCCCAGGTGGTCGAATATTTCGGAGCCCTCCCCTACGGTGTCCCTCATAGCCTGAGTCGCTTCGGGGCGTTAAACCTCAGTAAATCTAAGCCAAACAAATACGCGCGTTATCAAACGCGGCGCCCTGCCTGCTAACACACGCCACATTACTTGGCCGTGTTACATTATTACGGCTTACTAAAGACACGGCCACATTAAACTACCGCAGTGCGTGCAGAATAAAACGAGGTTTATTGCATTCGAGTCAAGGCGACATTACAAAACTGCGGCGGGAAACCGCCTCACAACCCGAAGAAGCCGACGAACACAGGTGGCAAAAGTTGCAAGTTGCATGTTGCACCAAAAGTTGGCACCAAGGAATGTCGTGGTGTGGTCAGACAACGGGTGAGTGCTTCGGTGGCGATACCGTCTTTGTCGCCGCTGTAAAGAAAGTTAAGAAAGCAGCTTTCAAGCGCACGTGGCAATTCTGACCCTAAAATTGCCTATAAATTGGAGATAAAAAGAAATTTCACCAAATGTCTCCCACTTCACAAAAAAATCGAAAAATGCGGGGTTAGCTAAGAGAGCAAAAATTCACTTGGACAAATAAATCATCATTATCATCATCACCATCTGACGAGCATCGGTTATTTTTCCTTCGCAATAACATGCCCTGCCTGAGCCCATTTATTCCTCTTGATTTCGACTAGGATGTCATTGGCATGCGTTTCTTCCCAGACCTACTCTGCCCTCTTCCTGTCTCTCAACGTTACACCTATCATTTTCCATCCCATAGCTCGCTGCGTCGTCCTAACTTAAGCTGAACCCTCTCCGTTAGCCTCCGCGTTTCTGCCCGGATATATCTTACCGGCGTGTACCTGTAAGATATATCTGTTATACGTATACCTTTCTCTCGAGGTATATCTGTAAACTACCATTCATGCCTAATTACCTTATGCGTTGCAAATGTGTTGCCTTCACCGGACTTGACGTCATTTCCCTCCAGCCAATGGGAATGATCCTCCCTGGTGACGTCACTTCTCTCCTGCCAATGGGCTAACTTTATGACCGACGACCCAATTTTTTTTTTTCCGTTGAGGCTTTTAATGCTGTGTCATTAATAAATGCTGGCCTGAAATGCTGCATGCTAGATCATGACAGCTGCAAAGCAATCTATTTAGACAGCAGTTTTATCAAACTTGTTATTATTAAGCGGGGCTCAGTAAGGCCACAATTGCACAGAGATGCGGAAATCATGGAGCCGACATCACCCAGTCGAGGACCGAAATGCAGTTCGTCATCGGCAGTAACTAACTGTACATAGCTGGCTCCGAGGACGTGCCTGTTAACATGTAGGCTGAGTTCGAAAGCCTTGTGCACTCATTTCCCGACTGCCTGACACCAGATTTAGCTTCTGTAAACTGAAAATTTTACGGATTCACTGTGTGCGTGTGCACAACTAAAACATTACGCCTCCGAAGCAAGAGGCAGCGAACGCCAGGCCATTACCTCCGGCTGCGAACACAAGGCTGATGCCCGGAGGAGAACTAATACCTGTGCTACACGGCAACGTTCGAATGACATTCGAGAATTGGAATGACATTCGGACTCGACGGACTCCCGCGGTGCTACACGACACTTTCCAAACGCATTCGAAAGCCTCAGCTCGTTTTCAGTGTACAGCGACGACGACGGCGGCGGTCACACTAGTACGACAACGACACTATATATCACGCTCAACAGCAGCATATATGTCATTATAGCGAAATATCTAGTTTACTATAATATCATTGTAATGGGACAGATTTGTCAGGCCAACGACACCGACGAATCCGATCGGCGGACGGTCAGCCTTGACGGCGGCTGAGCGAAAGCACGATGATGAGGTGGCCGTGTGAATATGTTCGCGCTTCTAAATGAGCGATACGAACGGCTACATTTCACATGTGCACACCTGAACGCTCACCTGCGATAAGCGCTTGGCAAATTACGGCTCCCTTCCCTTCCGCGACGACTAGGCCTAGCGAGTCCGCCGGGTTGGATCTGTGATTGCGGTGGTTGTGAAGAGCGAATCACAAGCTTTGGCGAATGCAAATGGTCACCGAGTGTAGTTTTGGCAACAGCGACCTGAAATCAACTATTGCTTACATCGCAGGGCACGTATACGATGAACGGCAAACGCCGATGTGACCCAGACTG
The DNA here is from genome assembly GCF_055824585.1 of Amblyomma mixtum. Classification (NCBI taxonomy): domain Eukaryota; kingdom Metazoa; phylum Arthropoda; class Arachnida; order Ixodida; family Ixodidae; genus Amblyomma; species Amblyomma mixtum. Next base: position 75,814,308 of record NC_143016.1, on the reverse strand, counting down.
CCGAGTCGGGCTTTACGGCCAGCAGCAGTCGTCGTCGTCGCTAGCTTGTGGATAACAAGTTAGGCCGTTCCAGTTAAAGCGAATGGTCGCCAAACATACTTCTGCATGAAGTAGTTTGAAATAAAGTACTGGTCACGTCGGAGGAAGCCGGGACAAGAAGCGAGAAGCGCCGGTACTGCTCGATGTCAACTACCCGGCTGTCGTGTTTCTCAAGCGTGCGATCGCATCATCGCTTCCCACATATTGTCGCACTGCGTAAACAAGCACGGGTACAACTGGTAAAAAAGAAAACAGGTTGTTGAATAGAACTAAAACACAGATTACGTTTTATGTCATGAAAAGAGCTCTAGCTGTTCGTACGCAGCAATGTAAACAGTATGAGTACAGTCGTCCTCATCGGCGCACTCCTGTGGAAATTTCATGCTGACACGGTTAATGTTCGTTGGTGTAATATTATCTTCAAGCATTCCCTCAGACAGAGCACGAGCTATTTCCTAAACAAACAGCAGAAAAAAGCGAGCAGCGGGTATCGAAATGAACAGCCACAGAGCCGAAAGCAGTCGCTCGGCTGTGGGCGGGGCGAAGCGACGGCAGCGTCGACGGCTATTGGTCGATTCGGGCTCGAAGGCATTCCAAAATCTGGAATGTCTCCGCGTAGCTCCGTCGACTCGAATGTCATCTGAACCGAATGCCGTTGAAAAACTTCGTGTAGCAGCGCTGGTTTGGCATTCGAGTCGGATGACATTCGGTTGGAAGGCATTCGAAACGCCCGTGTAGCAGGGGTATAAGATTTTCCCGTCACTCAATGACGGAGGATGTGACGGTAAGATGAAGACCATGTGTGCACGTGATCCACCATGTGGAGCTGTCACTCGGCACACGGCTTACGATTGTAGGAGATTAGCTAGACGCTGCCATGAGCAGGACCTGTACAGCGGGGCTCGTGCCTTCTCTGGGATTACACAGGAGACAACAAAAGAAAGCACAGGAGCGAAGCAAAGGTGCAGCATTGAATATCCCCATCTGCTATGGTCGCCTAGGCAGCCTTGTGCTCTTTATGCGCACTCGCAGTCCTACGAGTGTGCTTGACGTCACAGCGCTCGAGCGGCATCCAAATTTTCACAAGCTCCCCTTACCCTACCCAAAAAAGCACCTCCCCGAAGTAGGTGAACAAGCCAGCCATGCAAAACAAAATGCATTCATTCGTTTATTGTTGCATTCTATATGGCCAAGGAAATATGGGAACTGTTGACGCCGTACGATAACAGCGTCTAATGCTTTCAAAAAGTTGCATAATCTATAAAACACGAAGCCAGACTTACAGTTAGACTGTTTAGCCTCCGGTGTGTTCACACCATTGCCGGCCAACCTCCTCCGGTCGGTGTGGGCGCGGACCAAATGTCCGCGCAATGAAGATGGCGACTGCCACCAGACTGTCCCTCATACCAAGGGGCGGCAGTATGAGCTGCGTGGCGCACAATACTCCTGTCACGACGGCGATCATCGCGGTTATGCTGCGAAAGTACTCATCACCTATTATAAAGGGGTCTGCACACTGCACGAGGCCATGAAAGTATGAAATTCGTGTGGCACACAGCAAACCACAGAACCCTCCGACGAACAAGAGCATGGAGAAGAAGGTGGAGTTGAAATCTCGTCTCCAACGGCGTAGGAGCTCGGTTATATATCCATCCTCGTCGTGATTGATGCGGTGGATCGCGTCTACCATTTCGCGGTTCAGCAACGCCATCACTGCAGCCGTGGTGTCTTGAGCATCCTTGTGTCTTCCCCAGCCTGCGTTGGAAATGTTGGTTTCTTTAAAGCAAAAGATATGGCCTCAATGACAGCGCGCAGAAAGGAAGGCGGACAACAGACATATATATTCAAAAACTACCAAGGCGGTTACCAGTTTTTAACCGTATCCAGTGACAGCATTCGAGGTATTTTCATTTCGCAATATATTAATTTGGGGGAATGAATTTGAGAGCGACATGCATATATGTAAAGTTATTGAGCACTCTTTTAGTTTTACACATATATTCGCTCATCAGGTGGCGCCACCATCAACCACAAGGGCCTGCCACAACAATGAGCATTCAGCGAGAGAGAGAAGCACCATTTCACCAGAGCCAACGTTTCTTGTAACGTTGACCATAGCCGCGTTCAGACGCTACCTTGGGACTTCCAGGTGAGCGGGGCGCTCAGTTTAGGATTAAAGTTTATTACAACTTGCATAAACTTCCAGAATACTGTGCGCCCTCTATTGAGCGCAGATTTTCCAAGCGAAAACCCTCGTTCACAGATGGCATTTTCGCAGACTTGTTCGAAAAGCAAGGGGGGAGATGCCTATTCATCTGTATTACAGGGAAGTTGTTCCCAGGACGCAGTAGAGTAGTCCAGATATCTTTCCTGGGAATCCAAAATTCCCACTGACCCTAGGGCGCCTTGGTCGCATCACCTCAGCAGCACTGGTCAGTAGCTTATCCACAATGCTCGCTCTCCACCCTTTTTGTGCTCAAAGCAGGGATGCGAACGCAAAAAGAAGGTCTAGGGAGGTACAATGCTGGAAGAGAGTGCATTTTGGACAATTACATTCGATCTCGAAAGCCGCAGGTAACCGGTGAGGCTCCAGGTCCTCGCTGATCAAGGGGTGCCTCCTCTCCCCTTTTCTAAACGAAAACCCTCGTTCACAGATGCCATTTTCGCAGACTTGTTCGAAAAGCAAGGGGGGAGATGCCTATTCATCTGTATTACAGGGAAGTTGTTCCCAGGACGCAGTAGAGTAGTCCAGATATCTTTCCTGGGAATCCAAAATTCCCACTGACCCTAGGGCGCCTTGGTCGCATCACCTCAGCAGCACTGGTCAGTAGCTTATTTACAATGCTCGCTCTCCACCCTTTTTGTGCTCAAAGCAGGGATGCGAACGCAAAAAGAAGGTCTAGGGAGGTACAATGCTGGAAGAGAGTGCATTCTGGACAATTACATTCGATCTCGAAAGCCGCAGGTAACCGGTGAGGCTCCAGGTCCACGCTGATCAAGGGGTGCCTCCTCTCCCCTTTTCTAAATATACAATGGAGGGAGACTGACTCATCTTCCCTGGCTCTAACCCTACTGTTACCAGACCTGGAAGTGAAGTGAAATCAAAGCATGGTCTCTGAACAACTGTTTTTGGTTTCGAAAATTTGCCTGTAAGTACACTTTCCTGCAGTTCTGCAGGCTTGGCGCATGAGCACAGTACATTACTGGAAAAAGATCCATTGGACTTTTTTGACAGCTTCAGCCCGTCTGCGGTGTTTCTTGCATAGCTGTGGACTGCGTATCAGCTCAGAACCCTTGGTTTATTAGCTTTACTACATATCTTACCTTGATATAATGGTTGATTTTAATCTTTAGGGTGACCTGCGAAGTTTTTGGGCAAACTACATTCAAACAAGCGCTGGACGGCCACCAAAGTTTGCTGAAGAGTTTAATTAAAGTGTGTGACCTCGTGCTGTCTTGGACCTACAAATGAATTCTTGGGGCATGCTCCTGGCTTTTAGGTTGAGCCGTGGTCACCAAGGCGAAGTCTTTTTTATCGTGTAAGATGTGAAATCTGCCCTTGCTCCAAGGTGAGCTGGCGCGGCAACCTCGATCCCTACCAAAACGGCACATATATTCCTGTACAGTACGCTGTGTTGACAGAAGCCGCCACGAAAAAGACGCACGACACTGACGAAGCAGGGACTGTCAAATGTTAGCTACCAGGTACTCTCGTGTCTAATTTTGTCACCACGGCGCGCACAGTGAAAACGTGAACTGCTATCTAGCCCAATTCGCTGTCTTACAGAGGCCGTTCTGACAATCTACGACCACCTTTGCGTAAAAAAACGACTGCTCCAACGTGATAACAAGGTTTCCCAAGTCCGGTCCTATGTAGGCATTGTTTGTAGACCCCCCCCCCCCCCCCACGAGGCAGGCTTGCAGCCTTTTCTCCGAGATTTACCTGGTGTACTCATGCCCTGCACACGCCTTAGCGAGTGCACGGATCACCGATCTCTTTCTCGTGAATGTACCTGAATTATCGCGCCCCGAGACTACCTGCCGAATCTCCGATGTACACGGATTTCAAGGCCCTGAGTGGGTTTCGAAACCGCGGCGGCGCGGCAGATCTGTTTCGCTGGCCATGCATTAAACCACTACGTCATCACTCTCGCCGAAAATCTCGTCTCTCGCTTTGTGTATTGGATGTCGCCCATCCGTGCGCAGTGGATCCAGTACACACCGCTGAAGTATTGCCCTCTTCAACCGAGCCTCGAACCAAAACCGATTTGGCATTTGGCCTAACTGCGCTAAATCATAGCTCATTTTTTTTTTTTCAATCTACTCGGCAAAAAAATAGGCCCTGGGTGCTTACCGTGGAAGATCGGCGACGGTTGGATCGGTCGATCCTGGGAGATAAAATAATGACTGGCGAACACCGTGGATGAGGGTACATAAATCAAAATAAACGAAGGAAAAATATCAGCAACAAGAAAGATCAACTGTAAGGCACAACGGGTCTTCACTCTTGCGGGCTGACAGTCGTAGTGCCAGAAGGGCACAGCTTGTGCTCGTGCAGAGAGAGCATACGTCGCAGTGCCAGCTCGTCCTTTCTCCCGTAGTCCAAGGACACGGAACTGGCCGGCACCTGGTGGGGCTGCTTATTTTTCGCATTTTTTTCTTTCTCCTTGGAAGGGGATAGCCGTGTTGGGTAACACCAGGGCCAGACTCACAGCATTCCCCTCTTGCCATTCTCTTTCAGGGAGGGAGACTTGGTGGTCGGGAGGGAACCAACGCTACGACCCACCGCACAACGAACAGTTCCTTGAAAAGAGCCTTCGAGGATTGGCATACCTTCAGGAGCAGCATGCTCGGAAAAAAAAAACAGCGCGAAAGAACGGGATGGAAGCAAAGGGAACGCGGACAAGCTTGTGGACCAGCCGGCCTTTCAGCTTTGTTGAACGATCGCCCTCTCTCTGTGTGGTTCCTGGGTTCATGGAGCCCGACGTTGCGGGTCGGGTCGGGGTGCGCCAGATGTCGGGATGACAAGCCCGACCTATAGTGTACTAGATTAGGTACACTATAGGTACTAGTACACTATAGCCCGACCCTACCGCGTTTACATGAACCGGTTTTCTGTCGAGCAGAGATCGTCGCTACCCCTAGCGTCGCGCAAGCAAACCACACGCATGCTAGAGGAGGAGGAACGCCCAGATGAAAAATTCCCTTTCCCGACTGCTGCTCTTTCCGGTCGGTTGGTCACCGTGCGCAGTTTTGAGCAGTCGGCTCCGTCGGCTCGCACGGGCCCATTTTTTCACGTGTTGGGTTTGTCGCTGTGTTTAGCTCGTGAACGAAAGTGAAGCTGCGCATATGGTGTACTGTTGCGTCGCTGTACTTAAACGCGTGTACGAAAGGTTTGCCACGTGATGTCATCTATGCGCCTGCCTCATGCTTCGCGCGCCTTGATTGCGTACTTGTGAAGACGAACAACTCTAGCAGTCGTCTGTACAAACTTCTGGGTACTCAAGAGAATGGTGAACACCATTATCCAAAGCCGGGGTTTCTAGTGATTTCGGCGTTTTTTTTTTTTTTTTTTTCAAAAGGCGGTCAAGTATCTCCCACGATCGAAAATTCTCGAAGCCTTGTAACTAATCGTTGAACCACATCTAGAAGATTCACCCTTCCTATGCTGCCCGGAAGGGGTTCACAGAAGCCACACCAAATGCTTCACACATCTCATTTCTGAGAAGTTACTCCGAATTCTTCTCGTCAACTACACAAAGAAATTGACAAACCAAAATGACAAGCCGTCTGTATGGTTTCATCCACAAGCCAACGCGAAAGCATTCAAGGCTGTAACTGACATCCCTTGAACTGTGGGCCGCACGACAATGTTGTATAGGTCATTACAAGCAGCGCCTGTTATTGTTTTCAGTCCTTCTAAGTATGTGAAACGATATCGGAGTTCCAAAGAGCGAAGGATCTTTCTGATCTGGTGTGCTTCACGCAGTGAGGAAAGTGGCACAGATACTTCGAATGTTTTCAAACGGCAAGTGCTATTATTTTGTTCATACATTTCCAAGTACAAGACTGTGCCAGCCCTTAAGATGAAAGTAAATGTTTTCCTAACCGTAGCTTCGCCCTGTAATATCTTGCCTCACTTTTATTCCTGCTAGTCGCAAATGATACAGCCCTATTCGCTAATGCTATGCGCCATCATTGCATGCCGACTTCAATGTTTTGAGATCCATCTACTAGTTCCCTGCTTTGCGAGCCGATAGCAGTGGCTGTATAAGATATGGTTGTCAAGTTCTTGTTCAGTACTCGGAGCAGCCGTTCAGCAACATGTGCAAAGTAACCGAACCAGCCCCCGGAGAGTTGCGGCGGTAGGCAGCAACTGCCCCTCATGCACATGCCGTAAGAAAGAGCGCGCGCGTCGAGTGCTCCGAGTTCCTGCAAAGCGCCAGCCAGACCGGAGAGGAGGCGCTAAGCCGATGCGGCAGCGTATACATGCTTCTTCCAACCGGGTCGGGCAGAGCTACAGTGGCTGGATTCCAGCCACTGTAGCAGAGCCAACCCACCCCCTGCAATCGGGCTGGCCCAGCTCGACTCGACGGTCCCTTTGCTCGACCCCCGACAACCGGTTCGCGGCCCGATAGCCTGCTTAACTCGACTTTTGTCGGGCTCATGTAAACGCCCAGATTGTAAACGCGCGTGGAGTCGCCGAGTCGGGGCAGGAGTTGAGCTGTCGGGTCCAATGAACCACACTGCAGAGAGGGGGTTGACTCACTTAAAACCCCCTAGAAAGTCGGATAGTCGGGTTTGATAAACGCGAACTTGTTTTTCGCTTGCGCCCTCGTGCCTTTGAAAGAGCGATGGCTACTGCAGCTACCGCGATCTTGGAGGCCCTCACCCGTTGCGCTGTTCGACGCTTGGTGTCACTGCAGTCGAATCGGCATCGAGTAGCTAAAATCGAGTTCATGTAAGCACACAATCGTCGAGTCAGGGTGACTTGTACAATCCGACCTCCGAGTCGACCAGACGGTATCGGGTTCATGTAAACAGGGCTTACAAGGCGCGCATACTGCCGGAAAATTGATATGACTATGGCGCTTTCCCTGTCAAGGGAACAATTACTCATCACCACTCCGCGAGCTCTTCCGTTCGAATACAAATAAAAACCCCGCACTCGACCAGTATGAATCCGGTTTTAATGCATGAATGCATTAAACGTCTACATATTGGCGTCGCCTCGTCGCTAATTCTTTTCGCCCATCCGTCCACACCACTGAAAAATTCCAGTAAATAAAATAAAATCGATTTCCTTTAGGTTCCACAGGCATACGAGCCTACGCCCCTTGGGTGCCTGTGTGTGTATGTGGTGCATTCAACAACTCCGCTATCACCATATTTCTTTTTTATTTTTGTATTACCTGCGTGGGCTTGTACAAAAGTATACAAGCCACCAAAAAACTGGTACTAGATTACTGTCTTACAGCAAAATCACAAATGTTTCGTATTCGCCAGTTTGTCCAGTATTTCAGTCACGGCATCATCACATTTGTTAATTATTCAAATATCTCGAACTTTAGTAAACGCTCCCTATAATGTGGCAGTGGAAGAGCACCGATCGTCCATCAATGTCAGAATGACTGTTGTAGCTGAGCAGGGCAAGAGCCAGACTTCCGGAGAAGAGAACTCATATTCCATGACTACAGCGCAACGAACAGGACAAGAAGATGCACACAGGTAGAGACACAACACAGCGCTGTGTTGTGTCTCTGCCTGTGTCCTTCTTGTCCCGTTCGGTGCGCTGTAGTCATGGAATATCGGAACCAACTCGCCCAGCAACTTACCTTGTCAAAGAGAACTCAGTTATAGCTAAGCAGGGCAAGAGCCAGACTTCCGGAGAAGAGAACTCAGTTGTAGCTGAGCAGTGCAACGTAGAAAATTGTACTCAGAGCGTCAGACAAGCTGGAGAGGACAGCCCCCAAAGGAATGAGCTGGGGATCACGGCGGAAGCTTTACATCCGTCTGTCAGCTGCGTGGAGGTGGCACTCTGCTGCGAAGGCACAGAAGCCAGTTTTGAATTCCAGGAAAGTTTCCGAGGTGCGACTGAAAAACTAGAGGTAGCTAGTTATGATCAAGAGACGCGCGCGGAACAGTCCAGGCAGAGAAAAAGGAAAAGGGCAAGAACCAAAAGAAAACGTTTCAAATGTGAGGCCATACATTCCTGATCGTGGACGGCTGCCAGAGTTAGCAAAGAAAGGAACGCGGTAAAAAAGAAGGCGAAACCTTTCAGAGCTGCACCTTCCCGCGTTGCGCCTCGTAGGCTTGCAGCTGCAGTTAATGATCTGGCGACACGTGCAGCTCGTTCGAAGGCTGACTGCTGGAAAGGGAGGAACGCGTTTTCCGACCAGAGAAGGCGCGAAGTCTTTCAAGGGGCATCGGTCTGCAGGAAAACCTAGACCGCGCCGTCCTGACAGAAAGTCAGTAAGAAAAAGGGCAACGCGGCCCAAGAGATCAGAAGGCGCAAGATTGCGCGGCACTTAGCGCATGCGAACGCAGGCGTCGAACAAACGAGACGACACATGCAGGCGTGCTCGGCGGGTGCACTTGAAAAGGATTCGTCGTCCACTTTTGGCACCCCATTCTAGGAAGCGCGCAGGACGAAAGGGTGGCCGAGCTTCGTGCTTGGGGAGAGAACAGGGAGCAGCTTCTCGCGCTGGTCACTGCTCGTCGTCGAGATTCGGTTACATTGCATGCACTGCCGAGGCTTTCCGAGCGCGTCGAGGGGGCGCGGAGGCGAAAGCGGGAGTCAGGGACGTTTTTTTTTTTTTTCAGTAGCTTTTGTCACGAGTTGACCGCAGTACAATCAGTCAAAGCGCGACCCCAGCGGACGCGTCTGAAAGATCAACTCGGCGGCGGTGAGTCAGCTTTCACCCCCCCCCCCCCCACCCCCCGCGTAGCAATTCGAAGTAGCTCTTTCTTTTTTATTCCCCTTTTTTTTTTTGTGGGTGTATGAAATTTGGGAGAAAAAGGCTACTTTGATTTAAGCTAAAAAAGTTGTCGTTGATCGGATGTTACTGCCTCTTATCTGAGTTAGAAATAACAGGTGTCGATTTCCCATGCTACCACGAGATAAGGGCGCTCACAGGAGTGCAGCTCGACTAGAACTACGCGTAGACGGAGCGTTGATCCCTTGATGAAAGGGAGCTTTCAGGAGCCTGAGAGATACGCTCGTGTCCCGACCTTTGCTTCGGACCACTTACTATGGTAAAGAATTAAGTCCAGTGTGACGCCAGTGATAGAGGACTGGGAGCTGTATTAAGTCACGTTGGCGACGACCACGAAGGACACCCGGTTCTGTACGTCAGCCGCAAGCTGATCTGTAGAGAGTGTTGTGTTGGGTTTAATGGCGCATAAGCGGCTAAGGCTATCATGCGCCAAGAACAAGGTTTAGAAAAATTGGTTTAGCAAAGTTTGAAAACAAAGTGTATAAAAACGGTGGTGTAAAGGGCCTAAAAGTTATTTTTACTACCTAGTTGATGAAAGACAAACATTTTCGAAATGGCTGTTTGCAGAAGCAAACAGCCATTTCGAAACAGCCAGTTGGTTAACCTCTGTGAACATCCTCGGCTTAGCAAGGATCTCGAGGCTCCCAACAGCTCAGATAAAGACCTCAGCCTCCTTCTCAAGACTGAGAGAGTGGCTGAGGGGTATGTTCTAGAGGAAGCGTTCAGCGCTTCAGGAAAAAGCGCACGTGCTTGGTTTACGCGGCACAGAAGTTGTTGGGCTACCAGGGTCATTTGTATGGCGCAAGTTCGTCTTTGAGACCATCCATCGTCTCAAACATGCTTATTACAATTTTGTCCCTCCAAAAATGGTCGCTTGCTTAGACGGAGTCTAGCTTTCCAACACTACAATTTATCGGAGCGTTATAGGAAGGGAAAACTACACGGAAATGCTGACGGTTTGAGCCGATTGTTTTAAACGAGAGAAATCAGTAAGACAACCTACTGTGTGTGTGTGTGTTTTTTTTTTTTAAACCTTGGTCCGAGCAGTCCGTCTTTGGCGATTTCAAAGGGGATATTTTGCGCTTTCTCGGCACCAAAATTACGCCAAAATCCAATCACAATTTAGTAAACTTTTGTTGTCATTGTGGGAAGCCTGGTGGGTCTTTGGCAAATTCCGAGCGTTTGCTTGTGGGTCAGTGCCCTGTATCGTGGAACAGTCCACTGATGTCATTCTTTGTTGAATGTTCGAGCTTGGGTGCCATTTCTGGAAACCGGCCCTTCAACCCGATTCCAGCCTCATCTCTTCCTGCCCAGCGGTCGTGAACGCTGGCCATTCGAGATTTTTCGGGCTGCGGACGAGCTGTTAAAGGGCCACTGCCCAGGGTCCGGACATTTTTGAAAAACAAGCCCACTGCATGCATAGATGAGGCATCGAAGATAACCTCTGCAAAATACTAGAGCCATGCGCGCCCCGAAAAGCTGCGAAAGTTCAAATCAAAGCCCGCTCGTTCTTTCCTTCAACAAAAACGGGCCCGGCCCACTACTCTGAACCCCGCTGACGTCATGGGGGGCTACTTTCGCTAAATGCACTCCATTGGTGCATCGTTCTGACTGACGGGAGAAGGTTGGGCGTAGCCTTGGCGTCGCGTCGTCTGCACAACGCTTTCCGCAGCGCCTTCTGTTCTGGCTCATGCCTACAAACCCGCATGAAGGAACAAAAAAAAAAAAACTGCGGAGGGAGCGTGCGGCGACAGCCTTGAACTCTTGCCATAAAAAGTAAAAAATAGTATAACTGAGGGAGGAGAGCACTCCCATCTCGACTGTAATTATGTAGAATTAACCTTCTGTACAGTTTCCTCGATAACGCAGTCCGACACCGTCCTTCAGAGCCGGGACCTGCGGGGCTGAACGAGTCAGTCATCTCCAAGACCCCTCCGTCTCCAACAGCGTGTCTTAGATGCCGAGTTGCAGGAGATGCTGTGTGCTGGCGTACTGCGGTAGCCCCTGTGCCGCTTTGTGCGCTGAACGTATAATGCTGTTCTCGGATTCCTTGCCCTTCCGGCGAAGGGGATAGTAGAGGTAGGAGTAGACTATCCTGCTAATGAGGAAAGCTTGCGTGAGCCGACAGAGGTCGTCCTCCTTCATACCTCTGCGGCGGGTTCCGATGAGGACGTTGGTCTGATTGGCTGTGGTGCGGAGGCGCTGAATGGCCTCCAAGTTTTGCGAGTTGTTCTGTATTAGCCTACCCAGAACGCGGATGGTCCGGACCGAAGGTATGGGATGTGTGTCGACTTTGAGCACAATTGGCTCTTGCTGGTCGGGAACGGGCATGCGAACTCGTCTGTCCCTGATGACTAGTAATTCGGACTTCGTGGGGGCGCATGTGAGCCCGTTCGCGTGTAGTTTTTCAGTTACTGTTTGATGGAGCTTTTTCCCCGTCGTAGCAGGAATTGGTCCATAGGGTAATGTCATTGGCATATATTGAGTGTTTAATGTGAGGTATGTCTTCCAGGAGTGGAGGGAGGCCTCTCATTGTAGTGTTGAAAAGGAACGGAGGTAGGACTGCTCCTTGTGGTGTTCCTCGGGTGCCTAAGGTGATTTTCCGCTGTGGAGGTCTGCAATGTGAAGTTCTGCTGTACGGTTACGAGAAACTCGGCGATGTAGTTGTAAGTGCGAGTGCCTACATTCATTTGTGAGAGGTTTGCCAGGATGGGAGCATGTGACACGTTGTCGAAAGCCTTGCTGACGTCTAGGCCTAGGTTGGTTCGTGTAGATCGCATGAGGCTCGGATCGAGAATATCGTGTTGGATTTGCCACATAAGGGCATGGAATCTCCCCCCCCCCCCCCCCCCCCCCCTTTGACCGGACACTCGACCTAAGACATTATGTGGGCAGGCGGGAGCAGCCTTCAGACAAACAGAAACACACAACGGCTAAATGTGGGGAATGCCCACAATAAGTGCTAGCGGCCTAAAAACTGAGGTGAACAGTTGAAAAAGAAAAAAAAAACAATTAACCCCCTGATTTCCTGGGCCAGAAGTGGCACCCATCACCGTCCCGATACAAAGGGGGCAATATTTATCTATCTACGGTGATCTGCGCCGGCGGAAGACGATCAACCCAGCGGTGCCATCTCCGCTACGAAAGCCCGACTCCACATGTGATGGACATTCCTTCCACGATTACAGCAGCCCGCCGCCCTGTCTTCATTTTTTTTTTCACCTTTTTCAACGCGATAGCGCTAAAGGCCTCGTTGTCCAGAAAATCTGGCGTCGGCGTTGTGAGCGAAAACTCGAGAGCATTATTCTGGCAGGTGGTGCCCATAGAGCAACCTAAGAGGAAGGTGGGCTACCTAGGTCACGTGACCTTGCAGCGTCATCACAATCTGCCCAGCGGATAGTAAGCAAACTGCCCACTGTAGCAGGTGACAGTTAAATTGATGACTAGTCGCTCGGGAAGAGCAACCTGGGTCTCACAAGGCCCACCGCTGGGAGCACCTGCCATCGGAGGTCAGTGGTTCATCGCTTAACCGCTGCACCAGGAGTATGGGGACTCCCAGGAATCTATGAATGTAAACAATCACGTGGCCATAAAGGTGGAACGCTCTTTAATGGCCATGTGTTTGTGTCCATTGCAGCGAGTACGAATCAGTGTGTGCATAGCAGCAATATTATGTACGTAAACTGCAGTGCGGAAGTGAAATGAAATATGTGAATGTGGACAGAGAACAGTGACTGTGTGTGACGAGAAACCCCGGAAGGGAGCTATTAGTAGTTCTAGGTTCTAGAGCACTGTACCAGAACCATGGAGGAAAAAAGACTGAGGAGGGAGCGTGGAGGGAGAGTCCGGCGACGGCCTTGAAGCCTAATCTTAACAAGTAAAGATATAGCAAAAAAAAAATTGGCAGAGGCTCAGCTTGATTAAGCCCGGAAATTGCGAAAGCAACTTCATCTGTTTCTTCAGCCCGCATCCGCCGTGTCTACCGTCGCTCTGCGCCCACGGCTGTTTTTGTAGTTGTGACTGGGAGAAGGATGAAAAGGAAATTGCACAGGGCTGCCTACTGGCTCGAGCCGAGCCACCACCGCTGCCGCGTGCAGATAGAGGAGTCGAAAGGTCACAGGAAAGAGAAAAAGAAAAGAAGAGACGGCACGAGCTGGAGCTCTGTTTATACTATAGTGAACTAAGTATTCTAGTACACTACACTTCATACAATTGGTATGACGTCACGTGTCACGCTAAAGGTCAAACGTGTCCTCCGCCGCGCTACGCTGAAGGGCTCAAACTGTGAGCAGTATTGCTTTCGCAATAAAAAGAGTTTGTCCCCCGTGATAGCGTGCGGTAAAATCTAGCCCCGCTGGGGGCGCGCATGCGCGAATTAGCACGGCAAGCTGGCTGTAGATCAACCTCCTTGCTGTAGACGCCCCGCACCCAAAACTAGGAGGGAGCGTGACGTCATTATCTTGAAGCCCAGACATAAAAAAAAATATAATGGTAAGCATCATGGGGAAATAGGCCCTCACGTGACAAGGCAGCGGTAGCTCTCAGCCGGATTTCGGTTTCGCTCTTTCGTTGTGTGGCGCTGCGCTTCTGCGTTATGTCGGAGCACGGATATTCGCTAAAAAGCACCGTAATCCAAGCTGATTGGCAGTCTGGTAACTGTGGAGGGCCTATTTCCCAAGAGTCAGTGCGCAAAAAGGGCCCTCGGCAGCGGCGTCAAAGGAGGATGGCTAACAGAGGCTGGCCGCGTGACGTCACGCTCCCTCCTCAGTTGCTTTTCCTCCATGCCCAGAACCATAGAGGAACGTGCCCAGAACACTTCTCATTTGAAGAGGGCACGTTTTTCGAGCATGCATTTACCACAGGGAAAAAAAAGGAGAGTCAATGTCCGACTCTCTCTGCCGTAGAATGATAGCCACCTAGCAAGGATCCTTTTATGACGAAATAAATGTTTTGCAATCAAAGAGAAGCATCAAAAGCTGGCTCGTCACCTGAACCTGCGCCTTATCAAACTGCGCAGAATGCTTTGCATGCCGCGCTGCCTTATCATAATCAGCGCGACAGGACAGGAAATGGCGTCATATCTCGATGGACACTCGAACCGCGCCGTAAGGGAAGGGATAAAGGAGGGAGTGAAAGAAGGGAGAGGAGGTGCCGCAGTGGAGAGCTCCGGAATAATTTCGACCACCAGGGGATCTTTAACATGCACTGACGTTAAAGCTCATATGGATTAGGGATCTGAAAGACTGGGTCGAGGGAGCTACGCACTCAGAAGAGGCATGCCAAAAATAGCTTAATAATTTTAAAGCGCCATTCAGTGACCCATGCTTAGATTAACTCCGAGGCGTTTACACGGCAAAATACGACATGCAAATAAGTGCCTCAACGGACTCATCATTTAGCGGGCTCTTAACTTGCATGATGCTTTAGGTCCTTTAATATCATAGGTATGGATTATACGGATGCCGTAGGGTGCGCGCTGGCATAGAAGCACGTTATTAATCAAGAGGGCTTTCATAACCGAAGGTTAACACTGGAGACAAAGGACTTGGTGGCCATTAGTTAACTCCCTTTAAAACGAGCAATAAGAGACAAGCAGTAACACAAGCAAAATACCTCACTGTGTCTTAGTATCGCCGAAGGTACTGCATTTCATACTTCTACGCAATTATTTTATATCTTTGGCATTGTATGAAAACATCTTAGTTTTTCGCAGCACTGTGTTACACGAACATTGATAACTCTTCTGTGAATTAATATTATCAAATAAAATGTTCTGATTTGAACTAGGATTAGTAAAATCAATAAGTAAAATAGATTCGAAAGTTTTGGCATTACAGATCATATTTTGTATCAGTGTAATCAAAAAAGGTCATTTCTGCTCATTTTGTTCAGTTTCCAAAAGATTACATTGGTAATACTAATCGTGATACATTTGCCCTATAGTTTACTGCGGACAGCACAGATACAGCTACATGAATACCAAAGATTTTTTTATTTCGACATTTTAGAGTTTTACTTATCACTGCTGACCCCACAAGCAATGCATTTCTTCCCAATAAAAACAAACCGAACAATTTACATTCTAATAATGTGATAACATAAATAAAATGTAGTTAATCAGGCAAATAAAATTTATAATCCCAACCCGATTTCATTTTATTTCACACGGCCTCTCACCTTAAAGGACTATACACACCAAATTCTTGCTGATGTTTTCTTATGAAAATGACGCATGAGACATTGGTATACACAGCACACCGTGGTATTCGCCTCAGACCTCTAAATAATTTATGAATTTTTTCTGGACTCTTGTTTCCATTTCATCAACCAAATGATGGCTGTGACGTGGAACTTTGTCACTTGAGGCCCAAAAAATGGCAATATAGCTGCTGATGTGTAGTTTGTTGCAAATCTGGCTCTTGCAGTGGCTGGTTTAAGTGCTGCAGAGTTAAAACTACGTACCAGCATTTATATTGCAGTTGTCCCGTGCCTCACGTGACCTACAGCTGAACTGCACACCACAGCTATCATTCGATTGATGAAACCAAAACAACACAATAAGAAATCAAGCGGTCTTAGGCAAATATCACGCAACAAAATCGGGAGTCTATAGTCCTTTAATACTATATTTGGGTGAGGCTACTTGCCCCAATCAGAATAAATCCTGAATCAGCACTGTGTGCAACAATGCCAGACTAAGGAAAGTTCCCGAAACATGAATCGTTTCGTCACCGAAAGGTGGAAACTCTCCTCTATTCATTTCTAAGGCGTTAATTTCCTTCACCCCTATATTAACTAATCCACAAAGGTTCCCATCGGGTCACAACAGATTAACAGCTGTACCAGCCCACAGCATTTCTCTCAGAGAACCGGATACTTTCGAATCTTCTATTTCCACCCTTCTCGAAGGACGAGATAACACTACGCTTCTTGACCTACCTTCATAGCGCAACGGTTAGGGAGCAAGGCTCATTAAACGGACACTGAGGACAAATCGATGCTTGCCTGTATCAGCACATTACCACCTTCCAATTACAAAGACCATTCTAACAGAAAACAGCTTTTATACACCGGAAAGGACCGAAACAAAAGGTGTCACCATCATTGTCCGATTTCGCAAGTAAACTGCCATGAGTCGACAATTTCGCGGCTTCCAGAGGCTAAAGGCTAGTTAAATCATTCACTGTACAATCAAGAGTTTGAATCATTGGCGGGAAAATTTAATACTGAACGAAATGTTATAGGCAATAATGAGTATCTTGCTGCCAGACAAAGGTCAACATAACCACACACACACACACAATAGATTTTTACCAAGAACACAAACTTGATCGAGTTATCCTCAGTGTCCTCCCTAACAAAAATGACAGCGAAATTTGAAAGAATGAGCCAGCAGTTCAGCTGTGAGCAGCATTCTATAGGAGTTGCTCTGCCCGATGAGTCAAGTCTGTATAAAGAGAGCGTATTTATGCGTTTCAAAACACAATTTGCCAAAAGGGTTGGATCCAGAATGCCGGGACCCAGAATGCCGGGCCCAGAACGCCGGATTCAAGTGCCTTTTTGGCAGCATACCATCGCAGCATTATCGAGGCACTCCGACACGCCAGACAGCCGCCGTTAAGGGAACGCCTTTATTCCAAGACGCCGTCCACAGCTCGGGGGGCGTGCAGCAAACGGCGAACCCGCGGTACAAAACAAAACGCGTCTGACGCAGGAATGCTTGACCGGACCACACTTCTCGCTACAGCCAGCGCAGCTCTGCCTTTTGGTTACTTCAGAGGCTCATTTGTTCAGCCCATTAGCTTTGCACCACCAGGTGACGTGCAGAGCCTTTCGTCAGCATATTCCCTTGCAAGTCTTCTTAAGAAGGGATGGTCAATTTTGTGACTGGCCAAGAAGTACCTGGTAGAGCTACGCCAGCGACGACACCACGCACGGAGCGCTTCGTGTAGCGCGACAACACGCTGTTGGGGTGCACCAAACTGACAACCGAGGTGCTGCTGCTGACAGTCCGCCACTACCGACCATCACCACCACCACTGCAAGCGGCAGGCGCGCACACACACACAGACCAGGTGCACCAGCGACTGTTCCTCTTAATGCACGCAGCACATTCCGTCGAACCTTTGTGGTCCGCAATGACTCGCCCAGCAGGCCTTCCCGCCCCTCTGGGCGGGGCCGTGGTGTGTATAAGAGGCAGGGCAGAAAAGGAACTACACGCACGCATTCCCCCGCGGCGAAGAACACTCCAGTGCGCGCATCACGCTGCAGCCAGCCACCGGGGCCGAGGTGCAGCGCGTGACACGGTCGCTGCCGATGACAGCGGCAGTAGTACAAAGTAAGGTCGAATGCTATAGTTGCAATGTCCTACAGGAGCTACACGCAACAAAACTGGCGTGGCCGCCCATCCGCCGGGAGCACTCGTATGCAGGAGAGAGCATACACACACACATCACAGCGTCTGCGCACGGTACACAATGCACCAAAGAACACGAAGGCAAGAAAGCAGGTAAGAAGAAAGCACAATGTGTTGCAGCAGCAGAAATACAAAAATACTCTTTGGTTCCAATTCTCTACTACGCTAGACAAAGACAGAAGCATCATTACTTAACGGTAAGAAAAAAAAAAGGCGGGGAGAAAAACATAACACAACAGACGTAACTGCACAATACAGGGCACAACCATTCTTGCAAGCTGCTGCCACTATTAAGAACGACTCTCGTGACAGTACCCCATGTCCCTAACTATTCCCCTTTAGGAACCCGCTTCGGAGAGGGGCTCAAGGCCGTTGTAGGCCGTGGGCTCATAGAACATGCCAGGGCACCTTTGACGACAGGCTCACATGACCAGCCAAGTCGAGCATTACAGCTTCCACCCTCCCTTCCACCCAGGGCCACGTGCAACTCTAAGGCTAAAACACAAAATGTACCAGATCTCGGATGGTGACAAAACCCCTTGGAGTGCTTTGGCAGTGGCTGCAGTGCACTACACTGTACCCCCTGGGTTTCCGAAGATGTGTGCTGCCATAATAAGAGAAACTTAAAAGAATCCTGCTGCAATAGGCACGTAGAAGCCCGTCTCGAGCATGCCGTCCCACCAACACTGACGAAGTGGGGAGCAACCATCATGCAAGCAGCATCCCGAAACATCCCAGTAATGGGTGTGGCCACCAGGCCCATCTGTGAAGTGTATCTGCTACTTCAAGCTCCTTTGTAACAGGTACATACACAGTCCCACTTTTCAGTAACCAGACATGCAACTGCACGCCTCAGCTCAAGTCCTCTGGTCCAGCACCACAGTGTGACGATTTTATGCAACAGAAATTTAACTCATCACTTTCCGCACTAGCCAAATCACAAAGATGACAATGAATGCCATTTGATCTCTGTACCGAACCGTGAATTCCCTTCAAGCCACTTGTGCACATGCCACATCATGCAACTATGTGCAAGGGCTGGAAAAATTGCGATAAAGGTGAGACACTGCTTGCATGAGGGAAGCCCACCGCTCCGGATACCGATGCTACGCAAGAAAACCTTCCTACCCACGATGCAGCAGCACTGAGGACAGAACGAAAGACAAAAAGAATCAGGACGGCCCACCTCTCCTGGCAGCAAGAGGGGCCGCCCCGCGGGCCTGCACACGGCTTGTCACACACTGCTCCCAGCTCCAGCCACACCGCACCATCCGCGGTGCCTGCCTCTAGGAAAGGAACAGCCGCTACTCTGTGACCACTCTCCTTGGAACGCTCCCCACCCGGCATGTCCAGTGTGGTACCATCTCTACACCAGGCAGCCAAATACCCTTACAAACGACGGGTTGTTCACATGGCACCACATTTCATGGTTGTGTTCACGAGCAAAGCACACCAACATTAAGAGAAGGTTGTTCACGTTGTAGTGCAAGGCATTTACCACATGGCACCAACCACAACACACCTGAAGTCCAGAGACAACTTGATCCTTAAATAATCAACTACAGCAAAGAGGTGGTCACACAGTGCGGCGCCCAGAGTGGTTTCGCGCGCACGGTGGCAGAGAGGCAAGCAGCCTTGCCGGCCGAGCAACCCAACACAAGAGGGAACCCAGACAGGACATAGGAGAACCACGCTGCAAGAGCAAAGGGCCATCCTGACGCCCGGAAATAGGCAGCCTACCATGTGCACTGCTCACGCCTTGCAGGGATTCCTTACCGCACAGTGTGATCAGAACGATCCAGGTACATAACACAAACGAAAGACTGTCTATTCGATGACGAGTGACTTGTAATTTGCTGTACAGTCTGTCACTGAGAGTAAAGAAAATGCCCATTCCTGGCATTCACGAGGTTCTGTCCTTTCTTATGGTCTTCAGCATTACTATACAAAAGATTCACATCCTCACGTCTCCTGGCAAGCAGTGGCAGCTCCTGCAAGCTGTCCATTGGCCTCTGCATGCTGGAGGCAACATCTCACCCGAGTATCTACAGCTCAGCCCATTCACACCTACTAAAATGCTCAGCATCTTTACAAGTACAACCTGCAATTATCCAGACATGTACCAGCCAGGACATTAAGAGTGTTCCTATAGGAGCTGGCCAGTCACACTGAATGTGGACCTCTAAACAGCCGCAGCCGACACCAATGGCCCGTTTACATCCCACATGAGCGAGCATAGGTGTGACCTTTTGTTTTTGCAGCGTGGTTGCAACCAGACAGAAGGAAGTTGCAGATCCCCCATGCCGTGTGCAGACAAGAGAGAGACACATGCATGGTTCTTATTCTCACCCTGTGGCCCTGAGTCGGCACTCCTTTCGAGTATCACCTACAAACCTGCCCCTTCAAACTCAACTTTCTGCACAGAGAGTCTACAGAGAGGAACAGCATAAGTAAGAAGCACTGATTGGGGAGGTCCAGCAGAAATGAGGGCGTGTGAAGGGGGGTACAGAGCTGCAAGTGTCAATGCATGCCGGCAGTTGTCACGGGGGATCGTGCATGGCCTTTTCTTGCTCCTTGGCTCGGCTCTAGTCGGCTTTACGGCTCTTGTGCCGCTTGAAGTCGCCGCCATCATGGCTGTTCTGTGGGGCCTTTTCGTCCTCCTGGCTGCTTGACTCGTCATCACTGCGCAAGTCCTTGACCTGCGCATGTCCCGACAGCCCACTTCAGTAAATCCACACACCTAATAAAAAATACTCATGTGCAATGTGCAGCCTCGCCATTTTGAGGGGTTTGTGTTGCTCCGACCTAAAAACACCCAAGTGGAAAACTAGCTGCATCTTGATACAACCCCAATACAGCAGAACTTCAACATGCTTCTTAAATTAACGAAGGAAGAAGTCACTGACCAGGAAAATGGATGATTAAATATTTATATATGATTGAAGAATATGGCTATACAAAGGCATTTTTTTACCCCTCCACGTCTCAAATGGGCTGGTAAGTGCTGACCTTTAGAGCTTTTACCCCTTTTGCTCTGCACTTAGTGCGAAAACAACGCAACATACCCTTCACCCTTGCTGCAAAACAGTGGATGGAAGGTTAGCTTCAATCTGGGCATTTAGAAAGCTAGCCGACATCAATTACAAAAAAAAAGATATGGTGATGAAAACCACACAAAACTGACAGTACCAAGAAAGCATAACACCAATAAAATGGCAGTCTGACTCGGGCAAAAGTAAGCAAAAAATGTAAAGAAAATTATGAAAAAGTTCTGCAGACTGAAATCTGTTCCTGGTCACAGGTTCACACGAGTCCAAGACATAACACACTGAAATGCAGAACCCCAACATTGGGCAGCAACTACGTTGGTTTATAGTTTATGGGGGCTTAACGTCCCAAAGCGACTTAGGCTATCAGGGATGCCGTAGTGAAGGGCTCCGGAAATTTGGACCACCTGGGGTTCTTTAACGTGCACTGACATCGCACTGACACAGCACATACGGTAAGATTCAGGCCATGCTAGGGCGAACCTTTTCCAAGACTGGGAGAGCAGGCACGCTACTCACCCCATTGCTTGTAATAGCCTGCAGCGCCATTCGAGCAATCATCCAAGTCCAGACTATGTGCAGGAACTGCAGGGCGGTCAGCAGTGTGTTGAAGATGTAGTAGGCAGCAAACATCTCGATCACCTTCACTGCTTCAAACATGGTGTAGTAGATCACCCTGCACAGGTTCGCATGTTATGCTTCGAACTCCCATCCTGAAAGTAGTAACACTAAGTGCTTCAAGACAGGAAAGAAAAATTCTTCCTTTAACCCTTTGAGTGTCGGGCTTTTATGGGAATGGCGCACCCACAAGAAGGGAGCAGTTTCAGTGGCTCGGACAAAGCAAGAACGGCAACCTGAAAACAAAATACTGAAGAGAAGCAACGACCTTGGCTTGCCACAGATACGTAGCATAAACTTAAACTTAACTTGCATAAACTTAAGCGGACATGGCATGACAATGATAAAAACTTCTACAAAGTTACAACAAATGGCAAAACCACCCTCGCGAATGTTTGAACAAAGAACTGCAAGTCTAGGGGTGCTTGCACACACAGAAGCCTCCATTCCCTTTGTAAGTTCAGCTTAAAATTAGTTGCCAAGCCATGGTGACGAACCCGTCTTCATCGTCGCACTGTGTGAATGTAAGTTCAGCGTGCAGCACTAGCGCCAAGTGATGACCCCCTCTCCACCAAGGAGCTAAGGAGGGAGGGGTTGGCATGGTTGCTCCGCAATCCACAACCTTCAACTGACAAACCCAATGGTGAGATGATAATACAAGCTTCTAGAAATATACTACTGATGGAAACACCACCCCACGTGCAGGAACCAGACCATAAAAAAAAATTCAGCAGACACATTTAAGACTGCTTACGTGTGGGAATGCAAAAGCATTACTGTCCCCAGGTGCACTGTTTACGCGTAATGTTTGCACATGCATTAAAGCCCTTTTCTACGAGTTCACGTGTTTGCATATTGGTTGTAAACCAAATCGCAAACATTCGGACTCTCTCACTGCACAGCGATGAGGTTGTCCGAGTTTGCATGTCCTGGATGCAAGACAGACGTTTGGTTGCTTGAGACGCCAAAACAAGCGCGCAAATAACACCACCCAGAGCACTCTATGACGATGGAGAGTTGCATCACAATTCTGATACGAACGTCTGGAAAGGCATACAACTGAAGTTGCATAAGCTAGCCTCCAAAATGACTGCCACGTGTAAGCTATGTGCAGCGAGAAATTGTATGACACCAAACAGTTGAGTCACAATTTTGGTACGAATGTCGGGGAAACTGCCACCACATGAGACGTTGGCCAGTGGTGAGTATATATAGAACATGTATAGGATCCTCCGAAGTGGAGCTGCTCGATTCGCTGTGTGCATCAATGGCTGCTTAACATCACCCCATACTTCTTGTCATCGCTAGAATATCCTGTACCATCTGCAAGCACACACAGCCTTTCTCATAATGGGAATTCTTTCACATTAAAACCTTTGCGTCTTACACATAGCACTTTAATAGCAGAGCCAGTTGGTTTACAAGATGATCAGCGTGAGAGGAAAAACGCCCGTATCCAGTTGCCCCATTGTGTTATTCTCATTCGCAGCAAACTTAGCCTGACACTTCCTGTGGTTTGCACTGTCTTTTACACTTTCTCAAAAGAAAATGGTACCAGGCATTTTTTTCCATCCCTTCTCTTATAAGCTTTAAATGCTGCCATTTCTGCCACTCGCTTCCTTCCCTCCCAAAAGAGCACTTGCCTGCACCCAGGACCACAGGAATAACAAGAGCACAGACTGGACATTGCCAATGGCCCAGATTCCTTGGTACCTGGATGACTTCAGGCTATGGCCCCACAGGCGACTTTAGACTATGGCCACTGAGAGAACATCCAGCGGGAGAATGCAGGATATTTTGATATGACATACTACACTGACAGCAACACTGTTTAACCCAGAGGAAGCCCCCAGCACAGCTGTCACTGAAAAGGGGAGACTGGTGTTCTGACCTGTATGGGTAGAGGCCAAGCCGGGACACCAGCCAACAGATGGTGAACACAGCAAAGGTGGCATCTGCGAGGCGCTGGCGCTTCACGTACTTGGCCATTTTGGCCGCCTGCACAGAAGAACACAGCAAGGACAAGAATCAGGAGACATGCACGCTTGCAGCTTGTGTCTGCATCTTCAGCTGCTTCAATAATAAGAGCCTCTCAGCCATGGCCACCAAACCCAATCATCCAGAAATGCAGCATGGCAGGTAATACATAATGGGAGTGGGAGACACACAGCAAGGCAGAATTTTAAAAAATGTGTCCACAAAAATCTGCGCCTGGCAATGCACAGCTAGCCCTCCAATGCCTTTTTGCTGGTCATGAAGCTACGGAAGTTAGATGCAGAAGCAGAGGCTGCTACAAAGGGCTCAACTGTGGATGAGGGGGCAACAAAATGGCAATAGCACATACAGGGTCTGTCCTGAAAGTATACGACAAGACACGGCGTGACACGTGCATAAACTAGATTGGGAGAGCACTTTTGGGGGCAGGGGGGGCGGACGTTGGCTGCGAGCAGGCAAAGCGTGTGGACATCTACGAGCGTGTACCCAATGTTTCGTCGAGGAAACCATGGAGCGAACGTTGGAACAGCGCTACGTGGTGAAGCTTTGCAATAAACTGAGTAAGTCCCCTACCGAGTCAATCAACGTGATCAAGACAGCATGTGGTAACGATGCAATGTCCAGGTCACGTGTTCTAATGGCACAAAGCATTTACAAACGGTTGTGAAGACATTCACGGCAAGCAAAGGTCCGGGCGCTCGTCGATGACTGTTGCGGACAGTAATGCTGACTGTGTGGTCCTGAACGTCTTCACACTGAATGCCTCCACAGCCATTTGTAAATGCTTTGTGCCATTCCTGGCGGTGAAATACAGCTGTTTCTGAGTTTGTCTAACAACGGTAATAGTATTTTATTGTGACCAGTTACCTTCCCAGGCTACTGGGTTATTCTCTTCAAAAAAAGAATGGTTTACCACCTTGATACACAGATTAAGCACTGTTTCCATGGGACGCATAATGCACACCTAAATTCTCCGAGAGGCAGCACTTTGGGAGTCTCGCATTAGGCATTCAAAAAATATTTCAACAAGCACACCACCAATAAGACATGGATGGTTCTCCGTCAGTACTTGCTCACTGTCCTAGAAATAGTGCTGCAGTACGAGAAAGGGGAACGAATCCTAGCTAGCTGCAGAAATTCGCAAGCAATGGCATCACGTGTGCTTCGTTTTTAAGTGCCTTCATAATTTTTTCCTTGCTTCTTTTGCTTCAATGCTTGCCTATCAATGCAGCTTGACTTAGTATTCAACTTAGTATTCATCCGTCAGTGGCCATTGTACCATGCCAAAATACTTCAAGAGAAGATTGAAACCATTCATGAAGTCGACACTGGGCTGTTCACGAAACGGGAGATCACCATAAAGCACGCTCACTGGTTTGGCAGTTTGTGACTTGGGGTCGGTTGCCCGCAGCCACCCTGTTGACTTTCGCTTTTAGACCTTAAGCGGTCGCACAACCTGCACGATGCGCACTGCTCGATCTTCCAGCCTTCAAACCATAATCAAAAGCAGTTGCTTAGCCTTCACTATTCAAATGCGGCCCTTTACTAAGCAAGTTGGGACGAGCTGTACGACACATGCCTCTTCCATTCTGAAAGCGAGGAGGCCTTCCACTATACAGATGGTGTAGGCTGTTGTCTTTCACAAAACGAAAAAATTGACAGACGATTATGATAGTCGGTAATGTGAAGTTTGAGCACAGCTGTTCACGCACTTTAGTTTTGCCACCCTTCAGGGTCTTCCCATGACACCCAACTTCCAGCTGTCCATTCCTCAGCTTTCGCCATGGCAGGTGGCGATTCGCTCTGCTACTACCTGCCGCCTGTAACCACTTAGGTGCACCAAGTACACAAAGGGAGCACTGACAGGTGACAGGGTGACCTGTGGAGTGTCTGGGTAGTGTGTTACGCTGACTGCGCTGACGCGTAGAGGCAGGTGGAGTGTTACGCTGCTAGCCACCCTCCGGGATCTTCCCATGGCAGCCAGCCACCTTCCAGGTGGCATTTCGCTCTGCTACTTGGGCAAACGGTTACGCCGATGCTGACGACTACGACACAGAAGCCAGGAATGGGCACCCACGAACTGCACTCTAAAAACAGGAGGCGATCACGGAGTTATTTGTAATCACAAAATAGGGTAACCTCGCCGCCCGACTGCTTCCTGATCCGAGTTTACAGCATTTTCTGTTCCTTAGTTTGACCTTCTGTTAATGTGAACTGCATTGGCATTCCCCTGCAGTTCAAATTAAACTTTTACTATATCAGCTGTACTGGAAAGATTGAAAGCACTGCATCAGCACAATTTTATGTTGTGATCAAGCAACAAGTCTCACCAACATTTGTCAGGTTATTCTGTTAACAACCCAAGGCTCCAATTTCAACTTAAATGAAAAACTAAAGTGTTGTAATGCATAAATGAAACGGCAACAGTCCACCTTGTGTCCCAAGCTGAGGCAGTATGCTTTGCCTGTCCTCTCGCCATTATGTGAAAGCACCGTGGACAACACAAATGATATCACTCTTTTAAAAATGCCTATAATGAACATGAACATTCAGGTACTTCAAAGATGAGGACCTAGCCCATTTCAGTACTTCAACAAGATGAACAATGAAAAATTTTCACTCGCTGTTCTGCAGCCAGTGAGGACATGGCAAGTTTTCTGCACCTGGTGCCAGGTCCACACACAGTGTTCCACACACGTCAAGCAGAATGAGGCGCATAAATTGCACTTCAATCCACGACAATGTCAGCACCTCAGATCATGGCCTACAGAGGCCACTCTTCCTGGTGGCTGCCCAGTGCCCTCTTTGTATATGTCAGCACAGTGGCATGGTGAAACCTGGCAGGGTACCAAGCTTTCCCACTGGTTCACACGAAAGTTTCATGACCAGCAATGGGTACTAAAGGCTCCCGATCCAACAAAGTGCTGAAAGTCTCCACTCTAACTGAACAGATGCAATGTCCTCACCTCGAGTGGCACGTCGGCAAAGTCGTGCACAATGAGCACCAGGCTGCCTATGCGGTGCAGGTTGCAGGCCCATGACAGCGACAGCAGCACTATGGTCAGGATGTGGTGTACAAACATTTGCCAAAAGTCCTGCACGGGACAGACACCAGACACTTTCTCAGTCGCAGTCGATACCCCATGCCTATGATGAACGGTGTTATTCTGAACCAGTGGTGCGCCCTGAGCGTGCTGGTTGCTGAAGTAGGGATCATGCGAAAGCTAACTGCCCACAATTTCTGCTGCACTGCACCTCAAAGAAACGAATTAATGAACAGTACTTTCATGGCAAAACTGAAAACATTTAAACTGAAGAGTAAAAAAATAGGTCGGGGTGTTGCCATAGAGCTACACAAAGTGAATCGCCATGGCACCTATTCTGGTCAGCACTCATCCTCAAGATGACTACATGACTGAACGCGTATGTGGTGGAAGTGCAGCACAGATACAGTAGAACCCCACTGTTACATTTTCAGCTGAAGCTTTTTCCCTGCTAATTTCGTGAGCAAGTCCCATCCAAGCGCCCACAGAAACCCATGCAATACAAACTCAGCTGTTACATCGCAACTGTGGCAGCGTTCCCGTATGCTATGTTGGGAATGCCGCTTTGCAATAGTGCTTTACCCCATGCTGGCGTTTTTGCATCCAACATTTAGTATGTGTGGAACGGCGAAGGCACACCATCCAATTGGTATCTGACCGCCCTATCGTGCTTGGCGGTTTCCGGCGCGAATCTTGTTGCACCTGCTGGTGCAGTTCCATCGACAGAGCGAGCACGAAAGACTGAAGCCGCAAAAACTAAACTATGCAGCAGCAAGCACTATACGAGATACAGTTGCATGGGTTGATCACAAGACATGTTCCTGCTGAGTTTTCCTCGTCACTTGCAGGGTAAAAACTCAATTTCTATGCTCCAATAAAAAAAGATTGTGCAAGATTAAAGCAGCCGCTTCGAAAGTAACGCAAAAGTGCGTATGTGTTCCCAAAGTTTCTCCGCCCTGTGAAAAAAAAATCAATTTTTCAAGCATTTCCCAGATATGTATTACCACCACGGTGCATGGAACAATGTTTACAGAGTACTTCCAGGTGGATTTCAGCAATGACACTTCGGGCCAGCATTGAAAACTAAGCATACAAGCTCATGCAATAATAATAATGACAAATGATTTCCTGGCCATTTCTCATGGCTTGAAAGCCACATCTCCCCTTAAGCAGAGGGCTCAGTAAGAAAAAATGGGCACTTACCTTGCGCTTGGTGTCTATAAACTGGGACATGGTGAGCGACACGTAGAAGCCCAGCTCAATCATGTAGTACCACCAGAGGTCGTTGGTGACAGACTGCAGCATGGGAGGAAAAAAAGGGCATATCACGCATGTGGAAACTGACAGGCACGGCAGCAACATTTTTGAACAGCAAGGCAGGAAGGGGTGTGGAAAAGAAAATGTAATGCAGGAATGAATGGTCAACTCACACAGCTGCATGCACAGAGTATACACCTTCACAACTGCCACAATACCCTTTTCACAGGGCTCATAAACACACTCCATTGTCAACGACAAGAACATAAGAAAGTGCAGGCAGCATTGCGGGTGATGACACCTTGAGCACAACTTTGCTTAACGCTAATCATGAGGATGAGAAAACGAAGGTGCAATATTCAGTTAATG
Organism: Amblyomma mixtum; assembly: GCF_055824585.1. Lineage (NCBI taxonomy): Eukaryota > Metazoa > Arthropoda > Arachnida > Ixodida > Ixodidae > Amblyomma > Amblyomma mixtum. Next base: position 75,786,527 of record NC_143016.1, on the reverse strand, counting down.
ACCACTGAAGCACGATGCAACCAGACACCATGCTTCAAGTATTGTAGCAGGCAAACTCTGGCTCCGTAAGCCTGCTATCTTTGCAAGTTGCATTCAGACTGCCACTCGGACACTACTCGCATTGGGGATTCAGTGTGTAGCTGCTACCTGTAATAGCTGCTCAAGCCTGTTGCCAAGACAAATTCACTACATGTTGGGCTCTTCCTGATTTCAGAATTGCAGCTCAGGGGCTGGTCAGTGACAGCGACTCTTCCAGTTAAGTCGATAGCCACTCGCTAAAGTGCTGCATGCACACTGATTCTATACTGATGATCAAGACTTGTGGGGGCAGCTTTGAAACATGATGAATGTGCACGGCTGAAATAAGGATGCCTTACTACTCCACATTGAAGCAGTGCCTTTTTCTAAAACAAAGGCAGCCGTAAGTCATCGCAGCCAGTCCGGCACTGGCAGGAGGGATGCACTCCAGCTTGTCACTCTGCAGTACCACCCTGTCAAAAGTACGATCTCACATGTCGATAATCAAAAAATTATCGCCCGAAAGGCCACAACACCATCAGAAAATAGTGTGGATGCACCAAAAGGTTGTTTTCAGACTTAGCACAGGATGAGATGACATACTTTTATTCAACTTTCAGCAAGTTCATGCTGCACTGCACCCAGCCAAGATGCACCTCATCCAAAAGTACTCTGTTCACCATAAAACTGAAGTCTGAAACAACCTATGACATGTATGTAGCAGAGCTATGAAAACAATGGTTTTTCACAGATACAAATGCCACACACCAGTTGTACAGTGGGCACTGCAGATGCAGTCACAAGTGGCTGAGTCACCTGCCTCTGTTCTGTAAATGTGTTGCAACCAAGAGCTTCACAGTTGACGTAATCACCACTGTCTCGGACCACACCCCAAGCTCCCGTTTCTGGAATTAAGAACTGAAACTGAAAATTTTTATGTTCGTGCCCTTTCCTCAACTGTCTTGAGCAGCCAAAAAAATTGCAGCTAACTACACTGACTGGTGTTCATTTGCAGTGTAGCTGCATGCAACTACCAGCCAAATTCTCAATGCATACAAGGCCCAAGCGACAATTCAAATGTAACCGATAACGAATAAGGACGTACAAAGCCAGAGTTCATAAGTGTGCACATTGCAAAGTGGTGACCGACATCATGGTGCCGCACCGCCGCCATGCAGCTGAGCAGCAGTGCATACCACCTATAGCTGCAGAAGGCTTAAATTTCTGACTCCAGCAAGCAAGCTTGGTTATAAAAAAAAATCTTCCTTCATAATACCTCTCTCCATGTCAATGGCATAAGGCAGAGACATCAAAAGCAATAAAATCACTCCCACACAAAGTGAAGAACTATTGTGCTGAGGGGCTGAGTGGCATCTCTCAATGCATTCAAGAATGGGTGCCCTTAGAAGTTCTCATGACATGCATTCAATTCAGTCTCTGCACGATGCATACACATAGCATGTGTAGTCCCACAAATTCACATTTACAAATAGTAGCGTCAAAATGTATTAAAAAGAACTCTTGTGGCTGCAAACACAGTAGGATCTTACACAGTTTATTTGAACTGGCGCTCTGGAGCCATGCGTTAAAAAGGTCCCCTTAATTCGAATTGAGCAAATTTCCAACATACTTTCGGTCTATTTTGAGTGAATTATCGAGGTCTCTGCACACTGCTGGTGGATGTCTGAGTTGTTTTCCCAAGAAATGTAATCGGACACGAACACACACACAAAAAAAAAGGAGTTCTTGTGGCCTTCTGCCTGGCATAAAAGTTGTTTTGTCCAATAGTTTGATGGTGAGCAATGTGATGAAAAGCTTGCAAAGCTATATCCCATCTCCAGTGCAAAAGGTTGCCAAGCATATGACCATGACTGGCCTTAAAGTAAGGAAGTAGGTTTTAGGTAAGTGGGTCACTGCTCTGCTGGTGCAGAAAAGTTTGCACCAACAAAATAATTCCCATACTGCACAAGTTGGTACAAAAGAACAGATGTGTGTGCAGTTTCCTCCCAGCAACAAAATTATTGAAAGTTACTCACGTGGTGGGGAAAGTCATACCAGCAGTGCATGGTGTCATACAACCATGGTTTCTATCATGAAAGCAAAAAGAAAAGAGCATGATCACCAGATGTGCCTTTTCTGTGCACAATACAATCACCACGCAGACTGCAACTGCCACCAAAAGCTTCCACTAGAAAAGCAGTGTAAGGCTACATTTCTGTGCTGTCTGGACTAGCAGCTTTGGATGGCAACCACTGTCAGAGATGCTAACGGGTGCCTTCCACGTCCAACCCTAACAGCCGAGATGTGGTAGCAAAGAATGTCATTTGAGCACTGACTCGGCACAAAGTGAGTGTCACCCTCAAGAGATATGTGAGATCACTTAGTGAATCGCAAGTATGCCTTTAACATGCTTTAAAAGTGAGTGTCACCCTCAAGAGATATGTGAGATCACTTAGTGAATCGCAAGTATGCCTTTAACATGCTTTAACAAGCTTGGCACTTATATGCTGGACTGAGGAGAACAGACACACCATAATTTGGGATGGCAGGTTTTGCGGAGAACTCCCCAAAAACAACGTAAAAAGGTATGCGATCACAGGTAGCAGATAATGCACACTGCACTAAGTGCCACGGCCTAATATTTCCCAATTTTTAGTTCTTTGAAAATGCATAAACCGTAAAACAAGATCACCTCATGTGAAATGGTAACCTATAATTTTTGAATGAGAACTGACAAAACACTGCTTCGAGTACCGATTCCTAAGGCAGTGAATGTAGTGTAAAAGACAAACTCAGGCGGCATTTATGGCATTTCTGCAAGATTCACCCAACACGCTGTGTAAGACAAAACAGTCAAGCTCAAAGCCAGTAGCTGGTCTATGCTATTCAGATTTCATCAACATGCTGAATGCACCAACAAAGTTGCCACTTACATCTGAAAGTGTGTACAAGCCATAGCAAAATATGCTGAAGTAAAATGTGAACCTCCACCTGTAATAGAGAAAGAGCAGAAAAGTTTTGTGAGGAATAGTCACTGTTCAGAAAAGCACTGTTTTTTTTTAATTTGTTCGTTTAGGAAAAAAAAAAAAAGCCCTCCTTCAACAAGTTGATGAATATCTCTATGACCTTGGAACAGTGTAGTACACACTTCACTGTACGAGTGATGAAACAACAGCCCGTGCAAGAAAAAAAAGTAAGAAATGGTAGTACACAAAAAGGCATTCAAAGAAATGTAATGCTGCATATGCATGCAAGAGGTGTTTGATAGGTTGGTTAAATTTCTACGTGATGGCAACTGTCACTCTTCAATCTCGCTCCGGCTAAATGTCGGTGAAATGCTACATTTTTCAAGTCCTGGAGAAAGCAAGCCAGACCTCGAGTTCAGTGTTTGATAAAAACAAACTGCTATTTAAAGATAAGCGAATGGCTATGCAGATCAAAGGAAAGTTGGGCAAAGTTCATACGAACTACACATGAGTGCTGAAAATGGTTTACTCTTGGATGAACAAATCTGAACATGAGTGGGCAAGCACTTAAGATAAAGCATGTTCTGGATGGCCAATTGAGGTCACCACTCCAGACATTGTGAGAAAAATCTATTGGATCACTGCGCACAGCTTTTGAATAAAACTGCATGTGAATGCTAATAGTAGAGCAGGCATCTCAAATGAAAGAGTACGCAAAATCCTGCATGAACTGCAGATTAATTAGTGTGAGTAATGGGTTTGGTGTGGTTTGGTTTATGGGGTTTAACGTCCCAAAGCGACTAAGGCTATGAGAGACGCCGTAGTGGAGGGCTCCGGAAATTTCGACCACCTGGGGTTCTTTAACGTGCACTGACATCGCACAGTACACGGGCCTCTAGAATTTCTCCTCCAAAGAAATTCTAGCCGCCGCGGCCGGGATCGAACCCGCGTCTTTTGGGTCAGCAGCCGAGCACCATAGCCACTGAGCCACCGCGGCGGCGTGAGTAATGGGTGTCGCGATTGTTGAGAGTCAACTAAAACGCATGCAAAAGAACATTTCTATGAAGCGTATGGAAAAGCTTAATCCCAATGCCTAGCAATTTCTGCATCTATTCATAACCATGGACAAAACACTGATCCAGCACTACGCTCCTGAGTCGAGGCCGTAGTCAATGTAGAAGATATCTGGTGAAAGCACTACAAAAAAAAAAAGAGGAGCGTTTTGACGGTTGGGAAGCTAACAGCCACTGCTCTGAGACAGCCAAGAAATCATCTTTACTGATAAATTACAGAAGGGCAAGCCAATGGCAGAAGTGTACTATACACTGTTATTGGACTGCTTGAAAGCACAGCTGACAAAAAAAAATTTCCCAGATTGCCACATAAGTATTCCTTCACCATGACACTGTGCCATGCAACAAAGCGACTGTCCTGTTGGCAAAACTGCGTGACTGTATTCCCATCGGTTTCCCCCTCCAACCCATCCTTTAGACTTAGCACCTGCCAATTTCTTATTCACAAAACTTAAAACCTCCCTCAAAGGCATAACACCCTCACCCAACGAAAATGCTGTTGCCACCATAAACGCATATTCCACTGCCTCTGACAACAATTACTTTTCTGGCAAGACAAGAAAAGTGGAAACAGACTTAGTATACAGCCTTCAATTCAACTATGTGAATAACATGATTTCTTTCCGAAAACTGATGTTTAACTTGCTTTTTCTGACGCACTCATAAAACCACCGTCATATTCTCATTCTCAGCGTACTGCAAAACATTTCCAGAAAGACATTTCACTACACAGGCGATGTGTGTTACCTTGCCTTTACACATAATTTAGCAGTCCCATCAGAATATGGTAGCAACCCTGAGAGCAAGCACGCAAGCAAGATTTCAAACACAAACTGCTGCCACAGCCAACACATGCAGACTGAGAAACTATGCTTGGTTTATTGGTGTTTAACGTCCCAAAGCGACTCAGACTATGAATGACGCCGTAGTGAACGTCTCCGGAAATTTCGACCACCTGGGGTTCTTTAACGTGCACTGACATCGCACAGTACATGGGCCTCTAGAATTTCGCCTCCATCGAAATTCAGCCGCCGCGGCCAGGATCGAACCCGCGTCTTTCGGACCAACAGCCAAGCGCTGTAACCACTGAGCCACTGCGGTGAGTGAGAGAAACTATGCCTAAATTCAGCAAAAATTAAATGATGGCTACAATATCAGTGTTCCTGTAAGCATACACAACTGCACAAACCTCGTTCGGCACCACTCGTCTTGAGGAAACAAATGCCTATCCCAATTGCTTGGTTGGTTGGTTTATGGGGTTTAACGTCCCAAAGCGACTAAGGCTATGAGAGACGCCGTAGTGGAGGGCTCCGGAAATTTAGACCACCTGGGGTTCTTTAACGTGCACTGACATCGCACAGTACACGGGCCTCGAATTTCTCCTCCAAAGAAATTCAACCGCTGCGGCCGGGATCGAACCCGCGTCTTTCGGGACAGCAGCCGAGCACCATAGCCACTGAGCCACCGCGGCGGCTTTTGCCCAATTGCTTACAAAGCACCATTGAGTTCTGACCTTTGCACAGCAAGCCCCTGACTCCTTTCGGGACGTTAAAACCCCCTTGACCAAACTGAACCAAAATTAACACAGCCAAAGACACCATAGCTGCCAAATGAGCTGGCTACTCCTAAGTGATGCTACAAACACCACGTAGGCCCCAAGTTTTGCCAACACCAGTGAAGGTGCCAGTAGCAAGGAACAAGAACTAGGCAACGAAGCCACTCAGCAAGAGGCATGCATCCCGCTCTGAGGCCGTGCAGGCACACGAGTAGCCGACGTACGTGCTCTCAGTGAACTTGTCCAGGGTGCAGGGCTTCTCCTGGAGCACGCGCTGTCGGATCCAGCGCTGAACACGGCGCTCGGTCCACTCGAGCTGCCGAGCAAGCCCCTGCACCTGCTGGGACCCCATCTTGCCATTGGTGAGGTATGCCTTCTCCAGCACATGGTTGTCGGGGGCCTTGCGAACCCGCTGCTTCAGGCCCAGGTGCACGCCCAACGGAGTGAATACCAGCCTGCAGGCAGAGGGGAGGCACACGTGTCAGGAAGAAGAACCCAGCGCGCACAAGAACATGGACCATAGGTGCAGAGTTTTCACACTGCCAGAAGGGGGGGGGGGGGGGGGGGGGGGCAACTAGCACACACTCTCTCTCTCCTTTCCCCCTCCAGCGCATGCTCCTCAGCAAGAGATACATAGGCAGAAAGGCTATTATAAATGTAAACATCAGTTTTATTTGTGTCTAGTCAAGCGAATATGCTAAAAAGAATGACCCCATGATTCTTATGATAATAAATATAGACCAGCTCGTAGAACCATTCCCAGTGTCTGGCACTACAACATTCACTCCAAGATGGGTTTAGTACTGCGGTGTTTATTATGGAGCTCGGAGTTCCATTCCTATTGCCACAAGCATTGTAATTGTTTTCAAAAGGATGATGCTAGTCTCTGTCCGAGATGTTGATGTTGACTGCTCTATTCACACAGGCACTAACAGCTTGGTCTGCTTTTTTGTCATTGCGGATCAGAACCCAACAAAATACACTGATTACGTTATTTTTCTGGCCATGAAAAACCTTTCCACGTAACAAGGTAACAAGTGGGTGCATCCAAGAACAGCCAACACAGAACTAAGCCAGTCAGCGAACACAACTGATTTTCTGTATTTACATTTGGAGATATGGTTAGCAGTTGTTAGCACCCCAAAAATTTCAGCTTAGAATATATGGATGCATTTGGGTTTATTCATCTGAGCGATCGCAAGGTCTCTCCAATGGCAGCACAGGCAACATGATCAGGGCTTTTTAATCCATCAGTAAAAAAACTTGTAATCATAATATAATGCCTTGAGATCCATGAATCCCTATTGGATAACATTTGCATTGACAAACTTCGTGGTACTGCTGCCTCGTCTCAAGGACGGGAAAAAAGATAGCAAAACTAGTGTTGTGAGGTGCTCATCACACGAAAAGCAAAAGGCGAAGTGCCAGACTGCTTAATTTGAAAGGTACATTTATGGCTGACACTTTGGGTCAAGACATGATTTGGGTGTTTGGGGAGGGTTCGAAGTCTTCGAAAAGACTGTGCACCAAAGAAAAAACTGCTACTCAACTGATTCTATTCATTTGATACTGCACAGACACTCCGAACAAGGGACGTTTGGAAAGATCCCATTGCCAGTAGGATCCCTAGATGGTGAAATGGATATAACTCAGTTTTCCTCATCTTGTTAGTGGGAGATGAATCTATGTACCCACAGCAGTTGAAGGCTGTGCTAAGGCTATGCTGTCCTTCAAACTTTCAGGCAGCTGTAGTTTAGTCGATTTGTTCAAAACCGTACGAGAGAAAACATGCTGCCCCAGACACCACTGCTCAATCTCTTGGGGGGGGGGGGGCACAAACCAACTAGCTCAGGCATGACCTACATAACGCTGTCCAACTCAAAAAACAGCTTTCTGATATAAACAAATGGTACTGTCACAACAAACCGATGTATTTGAAGCGATGCAAGCCTTTATTTTTTCTCTAAAACTATAGAAAAAAGCTGTGGCCTATGTTCTGGATGCCTTGCTCAATGTACGGCCTCCCGGACTTCAAATAATATCCCGCGACTGCTGACTGCATGGCAGGTCAGACCCTTACAACGTCAATAAACCGGGAATCCATGAGTGTTCCTGTAAGCACACGGGGACACACCCTGTCAGCACAAAAATTGGTGCGAACCAGAGCACATGCACAACGAAGATGACTCAATGTGATGGGCGGTTACTTGAGCCTGTGCATGCACCACCATCTTAGTATCTCCATGAAGTGGAGCGGTCAGAAGATCACAGCATCCGTTCGTTGCAATAACGCATTTCTCCGAACAAAAGCAAAAGCTCGTGTTGTGTTTAATGGCGCATAAGCGACTAAGGCTACCATGCGTCTTATTGGCAAAAGCAAAAGCGGTGATAAACGAGGCAAACGAAAGGATAAACTTTAAGGTTGATTTTGTCCCCCTTTATTTTTTCTGCAATTGCTTTCGCTCATCCCTTCAAGATTTCGTAATAAATGAAAGTAGAATGATTGTTTGTTGCACATGAATATGAAGATGGAGGAGTGCAACAATGCCCTTGATTTTTTTATGTATTTGTGAAATAGTTTCTGCAAGCTTTTTTTTAGGAAAAGTCTTAATAAAAATATGCATGCTAAAGTAACTTTCATTACTACGAGTACTGAGCATCTGAAAAAAAAAAGTTTTATTGCACAGAACAGGGTTTTCTGGGCCTGCTGACAAAAAATGTGTACTTTCTCCATAGTTATTAGCGCCATGGGGATGACTTTCCAGTCTATGTGCAATGATGGCGATAAAATAAGCTTTTTTCGCACTGTTTGCTGCGTTCCACAAACTTCTATCAGGGAAAATAGCACAGGTCCATTCATGCTAGCTGATGAAAACACTAAGGAGTGAAAATGCCATTGCATTGCAATATCACACATTATATCTCTTGGTGTACCATTTAATAAGACATGTAAGCACTAAACTAGCACACTGGAACTCTGTGCAACAGGACCAGAACACGCAACGCCAAGGACACGCTAGTTTCCTTTCAGCAGTGACTCTACTTCAGCGACTGTCTATGTTCAAACCCAATATGTAAAAGACCATAAGAGTGATACAAGTGCTATCACTAATACTGCAACTACTTTGATCTTTATTGAGAGTGCTAGTGACTGCCATGTTTGCCACAGTAAAAAAAAAATGCACTGAATGGAATGAATAGCTTTATTTTCCATGCAAAAGAATGAAAGAATTTGATTTAAAGAGCTACAAGAAAATAGAGGACGTATGAGGCCTCTCAAGTTGACAAATGCGACTCAGTCATGTAGAGCGAAGGACATTCAATTTTAGTTCCATTAAGCTAAGCTAAACCCAAAAACATGTTTGTTTCCCTGAATGATACGGTCATAGCAGGCGTGGGAAATTAGCAAAACTTACATGCAATGTTATCCATTTGAAACCTTGACTTTTGTCTAACCACTGTCCACCAAATGTACATGGGTTTACTCCAAAATCTTACTCCCTTACTTTTTTATGTTGGTCTAGTACAAGACAATGTAGGCAAGTGTCCGTAAAATGAGCCAAGATTTGAACCTCTCACCAATATCAAATTTTGCCACCATGAAACGAGAGAACCAAACATCCAGTTTTAAATAATAACATGTAGGATGTGTATGAAGCAAATGTAACAATTTTCGCACATGGATAACACTGTACTCACTGACACCAACATTAGTGGGGCAGATATAACCACAATGAGACCCACCAGAATTGAGGGATCACAACCAGAGTTCTCTATAGATGTATTAAGGCTGCGATTTGGGCGAGCTGGTAATGATTCATTGTGAAAAATAGTGCGGGAAGACTGGACGCATAAAAACAAAGACGCAACACAAGCGCTGAGTCGCAACTAATTTTTATTTGAAGAAACGGTACTTATAAGCTTTCCTTTGCAGAAAAAAAACACCAACTGTAAACAGAAAACCAATTCTACACATCATACACACCACATCGCCATGGTGCAAGCACGCGTGATAGATGGATGTCTTTTCCAAATAACTAGGAGATTTCCTTATCCTAGAGTGTAATTGATGGATGACTAATGCAACTGTCTGTGCTATCATGAACATGAAAGGCTTCAAAACCTGCACATTTTAGCTGGTCTTGATGTTTGCCGAGAATGACAGTGTCAGAAAAAAATAGCAGTGCATGTGCCTTTATTCCAATGATGGGCAAGGTTGCACGAAGATTCATTGGAGCAGGAATTAGAGACAAACGCTTATGCATCATCCCTTCTGGCTACCGCTCTGCAACTACACGGTATCCTGTACAGCACACCCACATTATATAGTACAAAAGGATTCTTATGGTTGATCTGGCAAACCCCCTTCTTTTTTGCATACATTGCATTTACTTTTTCTTCCACTTGCCTGTTGCATCTTTGTTTTCGTGTGTCCCACCTTCCCGCGCTGTTTTCAGAATGATTTTGTATAGATGAATACCGGCTCAAATGCGCGGAAAATGGCAACATTGCAAGCACCCAGTTGGGAATGCTCACAGAGAAGCAAAATGTGCACAGGAAACAAGTCAGCCACTACTTGGTGAGCTTATGTTTCTTGGATGACACCACAACTAGTAATGAAGAATGTATCCCCACTGTACATCAGAGTCTAAGAAAGCAGTTCTGCTACAATGACATAAATTTGTAACCTCAGAAAAAAGTGCAACACACCCCCAGCAAGTAAAGCCCTGTCTGGTGCCATTTTGGATACAAAACGGGCACCCTTTATAAATTGCTCGCAACATGGACAGGCTATCAACTCTGAACGCTGCATCACAACTTGGACTAAGCTAAAGACCTGAGAAAAAAAATCTTTCCCTTGAAAATATGAAAGCGCCTGGGCACCATACTGGTCTCAAGACCGTGCAGCACACTTGGGAATCTTGAATGCCATATTATGGTCCAGATTCAGCACCCGCACTCCTACTTTTCACAAAGATGCAAGACAGATTGTGTACTGTGACTGGAGGACATCTTCAGAGCAACAATGCCATCACGAGCGCTAAGAACAGTGGGTCAAGGCTTGGCATCAAATTGCTCGCACAGCATGGAGGCTTTTGCTCATAGCTGTCAAAAAACAGCCAATGACAAACTGCATCAGAAAACAATGTTGCCTCAATGTGCTATAAAGAGGAGCTGTCGTGCTCTTTGTATCTGTTGTAGTTTCCAAGGTACTATACAGAAGGTACCCTTAGAGAAACCCTCAAATATGACAGGATGCGGCCTTCATAGTGACGTGCAGATCCACACAGGCCAGTTTGCACAGGAGTGAAGCTGTACAGAAATGAGTGTTTTCCGCAAGCACAATTTAAAGTGAAAAACGAAACAATATTCCACATGCAATGGACTGACACCTGACAGCCAGAGCATGTCAAAAGCTTAGGCAGTGTCAGAAGTGTACTAGAGAAAAAAAAAAAAAGTGAAGGAAAACACATGGGCAAACTGACGAAATGAGAAATGTGGTCCCCAACAGAAACAAAAAGAATATCATGAAATGGCCAAGCCGACCAAAGTATTAAAGGGACCATGAAAAGAATTAAAAGACACTTGTAAATGTTAGAAGTTATGCTCAGAAGCACTGACACCAAGTATGAGTCTTCGGAACTGAGCCGGCAATTTATTATGGCTTTTTAAAAATCGCGTTTTTTAAAATTCGCGGGCCGATTGGTGTCTTCGTAGGGAGCGATTTTGAAACCAAAACCGGGAAAACAGACGTCACTAGTCCCATGACGTCGGTAGGCCACCACACGCTGTCATTCGCTCGAGTCGCGGCAGCTACGACGTCACGGGCACACTTCCGGTAGCGGTGAAAATCGTCTGCTCGAGGCGCCGCGCGACCCCCTCGGGCAAGCGCGGGCCAGGGCATTGCCTTCACGCATATGTTTCCAATTTACCTCTGCCGCCTCTTTCTGCCGGGAGTTCGGGAGCAGAGAAAGCACCGAGACCGGAGAGACGCTGCCAACGCACGCTGCTCCTCGGGAGTGCGAAAACCGGAAGCCGTAAACCGAACGTCAGCGAATGACGTATTCATGGGCGGAGCCCAGTCCCGGAGCTGTTTTCTTTATTTTTTCTTGGTGCTCGGCGCGTATGAGTTGAGGGGGGAGAGGAGGAGCGTGATTTTTAATCGTCTATATCTTCGTTGTTATTCATGCTAGCTCGAAAATTCTTTCGCTGGGGTGACGAGTGATGGATTGCCTATCTTTACGTAATCTCAATTAATTTGTTTCATAGTCCCTTTAACAAGTAATCAATAAAGCACAAGTCACAGAAGAGCCAGCTTCAATCTGGTGCAAACGCTGCACCTGCAGAGCCAGTGCTCCAACTCGAAACAGTGGGCCCTGGCTAGAATACTGTTTGACAGGCTGCCCAGATTTTCCAGATTGTCAGCATGTAATGAAATAAAATGCCAATGAGGACCTTTCACGGCAGTTTGCAGAAGAGGTAACTTGGCGTGACATGAGATTCTTTCTCCCATAGCCTAGCATAAAGAACCTCCAATCCAAGCCAGCCGTTTCTAACCTATCAGCTCGAAGAATGTGCACAGAGGCCCAAACCTTTTCAGAACAGAACGCGCATTCAGCAACAGATGCACACTTTGTCCACAGATAGTGCATGAAAATGCTTGCAATATGCCCAAAGCAATATAGTTAAAAACAAAATTCAATGAGCCATTTCACAAAGCTTCAAAATTAGAGAGGAAGTTTAGCAGAACGGAAGCTGTAAAAAAAATTATGCCAGCCACAACAGCCCCAGTGCACCAAAAGAAAAACAGTGAAAGATAATCATGTTAACGCTGGCCTTATCTGTCCTCCAGGCCAACATATTTCAGCACTGCTACTATGAACTCTGCTGACCTCAGTAGAACCATAATGAGCAGCTGGCAGATACTCTACTTCACCTGCTCCTCGATGTGCAATGCAAGTTTTTTTTTTTTGTGGCTATAAATGCAACCACACCCTCACTAGCACACAAACTGGGGTTAATGACTCGTGACACCTTTTGGAAACAGCAGGCAGAGGAGCAGTACAACACTAGCTGCGAAAAAACTGGGGCTAATCTCATTTTAAAAATAGGCATGCCTAATTGAAAGCAGTCCTCCCACAGCTATGAACGCTAGCAAGCAGTACGCACTGATCCGAGCTCGTGATAGAACATGTGAGGGAAGCACAGCAGCACGTGGTCATACATTGCTTCGGGACACCGCTTGAAATCAATGAAAGCAAATGGAAATCGCACTAGCCGCAGTTGACACAGCCCTTAAACAGACTCTAAGGACAACTTCATTCCCTTATCATTCTCAGTAAAAATTTGTTCTCTAGCCCTTGCTGGCTGTGTTGATGTTCGTCTGGCAGCAAAAGATTCATTTATCACAGAGAAAAATTGGATTTAAAAACTTCCTACCAGTTGATTCAAACTTGTGACAGGTTGCCACCATTTTATGATTGAATGGCTGTGTAGCATACAGTCTGGGATCCATGCCTAAAAGTCGGTGTCGAGGCACTCATTTTACCTGCGGAATCTGCTGCTGATGGGAACACCTGTCCTTTTAGAACACAGCTCTTGGGTGGCCATTCGTCGATTCTGCTTTGTAGTAGTCAGAATAACGTGCCACCTGACAACCGTTGGCAGCTAGTGGCAGTGCAAAACGGCACCTACTCCGGCGAAAGCAGAGAAATGGACTATCGGAAGGTGGCTGCCACAGGAAGATCCCGGAAGGCGGCAAGCAGCGTAAACACGCCACCTGCCAGCAGTGGAAGGTGGCGTGTGAAGCATGTTTATTGGTTTGGTTTATTGGGATTTAATGTCCCAAAGCAACGCAGGCTATGAGGGACACAGCAGTGAAGGGCTCCAGAAATTAGGACCACCTGGGGTTCTTTCACGTGCACTGACATCGCACAGTACACGGGCCTCTAGAATTTCACTTCCATCGAAATTCAACCACAACGGCCGGGATCGAACCCGCGTCTTTCGGGTCAGCAGCCGAGCGCCATAACCACTGAGCCACAGCGGCGGGGTAAAGGCGCGTCAAATTTCGCATTACTGACTATCGTAATTGTCAATTCTCTTTCCTAGCTTATAAATGCTCAGTTTTCGATGAGAGTGGTCTCCGATTAAAACGCGGTACCCTATCGACGCAGGCCAAACTTCCAATTTTCGTCTTCAATATCCCCTGAATCCTCAATTCACACGCTGAAAATACTGCTCACGGAGCAGCTCATGACCTCAAAATGACTAAGCACTAGATAACATTGTCCTTCCCCCAGATGTGACAGAACCTTGGCCCAAATCTCCACTAGGGCATACCGCAGCACAACTTGTGTAATCAGCGGGACAATAGACTTCGCTGATAATCGCAATTCGGCAAGTCAGAATGGGCGGATGAGGCGTAAAGCACAGTAGCTGCTGATAAAATAAATACGGTGAGCGCTGCGTGATGAAAAATCAGCTCTTTTTCCTCGCCTCCAGTTGTGTACAGCGCATCCAGGCTAACATGCTGAAAGACAGCTAACAGGCACAAAGTAGTCAGAGCTCACCATGCACAAATTAAAGCAAGTCTGCAGATTTTTGTCTACACCCAAGAAGCATAAATCACAGAACCATCACCTCACTTAGCCAAGTTGATGCAAGACATTGCAGCAATGACACCAGCTGTTGTATTTTGTTATGTATTTATTTAAACAAAGGTTAGCATTCCCCAGGAAAAACTTCTTTCTGCATATTTTAAACGTTCCAACATGCAATTGCAAACCTACAAAGTTAAGGTGAAGGTTCTTAGCCCCTGTAATCAGCTACCTTGTTACAGTCATCAGAATGGACACCATACAATAAGTAACTTGCAAATATGTGCCATGTTCTTGCATTTTCTACATAATTATAAAAGAAATAATTACATCTGTATATAGACAACTTGAACAGCTGGTGCCCATGTAAATCAACTGGGAGCAAAAACCTGCGAGTATGGTCCTCTCCTCATGCAGATACACGAACAGAAAGGGCTCCTCAAAATTTGACACCAGAGAATGGGAAGGCCCAGAACTTGTTTGTACTGTTGACCATGCATGAAGGCTACAGCCTAGCAACTTTCAAGCAAAACTCAGCACTTTCAGTTCTGGTGCCACTAAATCAAAACCATGCTGGTGCTTCCACTATTATTGATTTCTCTTTTCAGCATGCTGGTAGGCGTGCCACTACAAAGGAAAACCATGCCAAACTTGCAGGAAGGAAAAGAGATTGTTCTCATGAACATAAGGCTGCAACCTTCTTAGGACCACGAAGTTAATACAGTGAGGCTAATCCTCACTGTATTAAGGGTAAGTGAGGCCCAAAAGCAAGCTGGACACGAGTTAGAGGAAGCTGCTGGTTTGTAACAGTTCATCGTGCTGACATTTACGACAAACCAAATTCTTGGGACCCTGCACCACCATTTGGACATGTGTGATAGTAATAAAAAATACTCTCCAAGTGTGCACATTAACCAAACACAACCAAATATGCCAACAAGCAGGAACCCTGTTCACATTTCAGCGATGGGTAGCGCTTGGCACCTAGCAGAGAGACTAGACGAAAGCCCTCTACGTGCTTTAAAACCTTTGAGATGCAGGCTAGCAGACGGGATGAAGGCTGTTAGTGAACTAAAGTTATAAAGCAGTGGAGTGGAGAATAAAATTGGTAAAGACAGACGGTTTTAGCATAGCATGCACTGCTTAGTGCCATAGCTGCCACTGGCAGCCGCCGTTTGTACGCACATTAGGTGCCAAAGCGACAGGTGCAGGCCAGCTGCGGGTGCACTTAGTGCATACGCACACTGGTGGCTAGCAGTAAGTGGTATTAACTGTATATGCTATGCAGTAAAAACTGTAGAAACTTACTTCAGCGGGTTTAAATTAATCTGTCATTCAAGATAAGCTCTCTGCTAGAGAGCTCAAGGCATGGTTAGCTCTATGGTGAGGTTCATACGCCTTTTGTTTGAAAAAGAAAAAGCAGCGAGTCTAGGCCAAACCTGTGTTGCGCAACAACTGCCTATCCTGTTCGGAATGAAGAACTGCCAACTGCACCAGCTGCTGATGGAAAAGCAAGTATACCGCACATGCAGCGTGTCTGACATGTTGGCTAGTCCACATCCGTTGAAGATGCAAAGGAAAAAAAGAGGAGCATAATGAACAAAACATTGTGCCTGTAGTTTGTAGCCACAGCTAGGGTGCCGACACATGCCACAAGACGCACTCTGACCTCTCGGTTCATATTTTGCCAGGGTGCTGGAGAAGAGATACCATAAGCAGCCCAACCAATATAGAGATCAGCTCCACGCCCCGAGGCGGGTCGTTAAACTGTTGCTCGGACCGTTTATCTATTCTGCTTTCAGCAGATCACTGCGCCTCGCACCAGATGCGTTCAGCGGTGAACCGATCTGATTACGGCGCGATAGGGCGGTCGGGGCACTAACGGGTTCGGCCGCCGTCCACACGCCACAGCCGGTCTCGCCACCGCTCGCCCACGAAAGAAACCCGATTTCCGCAAACAGGCAGGACTTAGGCGGAAGGCCGTGTCAACGACGAGACACCAAGGACACGCCTGCGGCCGAGCAGACGCACCGGCGGGCTATTAATTCCTTGTGCAGCGCCAAGGCAACGCTCACGACGACGACATCGTCTACCATGAAGTAAATGCAGCGAGCCGTCTAAAATACGACCGCCACCGTCGTCGTGATGCATTTGAAGCGCTGCTCGAAACGAGCCGTGATGCGCCCCACGCCGGCTTCAGGCGGAAGCCGGCGCAGCCATAAGGATGTTAAGCGTGGGGTTTCCTTTTTTCTTTTCTCCTCTCATTCTCCGGAGCAGCAATTCAACGACAATTTGGCTCTGCTGTTTTCGCGCGGAGTTGCCGCATCCACTGAAACATGCGTGGCGTTTTCTTAAAGCGCACTTCTTCCGACAAGCCGCGCAGCACACCGTTTTATTTCTCGAGGACGCAATGGAAACATCGAAATGTCCTCGTCCCCAAATGGAAATGCCGAGCACGCCGTGAGAGGACACGCACAGGATCACACATTCCCGCGATACACGACAAAACTTGACGATTCATCTCTGCCACAAATAAAGGCGGAAGCTCATAACTCACGAAACATTTCTCAGTCACGTGAAAGTGAGCTGCCTTCCACCCATATCAGCTGCAGCGGTGTAACTCAAGAAATCCGAGTCACAAAAGTAGCTTTTTATGTCGCACTCCGACATGGGGCGGGAGACCACAGGCTGTACTACTATCACGTCTGACACATCGTGAGTATTAACCAATTACGGCACCTGCCTGGGACACTGAAGTAACTCGAGAAGCAAAAAGGGTAGACAAAGATGGCTAATGTAACTTCCGGACTCGGCTAACAGGACTTCGCACCATTCACTATGAAGGGAGCCAGTATGAAAAGCACCACGAAACGAAATTCGTGCTGTGAACAGACTGCACACACATTTGAGCAGGTTTCGCGTTTGTGTGGTCTTTGAATGGCTTAAGGATCCAGCTCTAGATCATCAATCCATCCTCGCTTATTCCGATCCCGTTATCCAGCTAAGGAGAGAAAGCCCATTCCAGGGGCTACCTGTTGAGGATCGGTCAGGAAGGTCTCTGAACAATGACTCGCAGTAAGAAGTCAAGCACAGGCAAACGGGCGGACAAATGGGCGGTAGCCGCGCCAATCACGACGACACGCCCCAGCGACGGTGGCGAACACGGTACACACATCACGATCCGTCTCCGGCTCCGCTTATCACCAGGAGCCGTCTTGCTCATCGATAATCCCGGAATGAATGAGTCAGGAACCGCCTATGGCCTGACGCGAGCTGAAAACTCACGTGCCTTGGTATTTTAGGATATCTAAGCTCGGGCGGATGCACCTAATGAGAACGGCGCGGTAAAGCGAAGTCCTATAGAGCGGGCCGCCCGCACACGGACAGAACATTGCCCCACGCAACCGGCGAAACGTGGGTTCACACACCCCAGATGAGAGCGAACACAGAATCGAAGATGCCCATCCGCGCTACTCTCTATTGCGTTCATCTCTGGCCGCACGACGCCCCGATCACTTTCGCCAGTGAAAAGTGCCAAGCGAAATCGAAACGGAAGTAATACACCGCGGAACACAGAGCTGGGCGACAGCGAGCAAAAAACGCCGATTAGAAGACAGCCAAGCTTAGGCCTTACCTTTCAAGTGTATAGCGTATTACAAGAAGTACTAGGGCCACCAGGAATCCGTAGTAGAGGTCGTCAAACTGCGCGTACTTAATTTTATCCGTTTTCTTAATGTCAGCCCATGTGAAGTTCGGCGGCAACCAAACGTCTTCATTCCAAAACCACTTCCCGAACCGCTGCACAACACCCCCCGCCATTTCCAACTCTAAAATGAAGGCTGCGTTAGCGCGTTAGCTCTCGACTCGCGCGAGACGGTGCGAGATCGCGAGATTTTGAGCGAGACCGGAACGTGATTTCCGCTAGAGGTCGCTGCTGTCTTTTCGTCCGGCGTTCTCCTCGGGGAGGCCTGCAAAAAATCCGTAAGTGTCTTTTAAATCTACGTTAATCCAATCTTTTGCGCATGCTGTTGCCCTGTAAGTGTTTAAATACTGACTACGATTGAATACGCATTTTTATGTGCAATTTCTTTTTATTCAATAAACCTGGGAAACGGAATACCATCGGGTTTACGATTTGGGTATCTCCATCGCATGCGTCAGAAAACTGCCAAGTGTCCTTTGAACCTGTTACACGTTTTGGCATATCTGTAATAGTTACGCTGGTCACTGCTTAGAGTTGTTTCTGTTTATTTACGTGCTGTTGTTGAAGAAAATAGTGAGTCTTGAGTCATCTTCGTGAGCCGTTGAGACAGCCATTTAATTAAGCGCTCTGTTGTGATCGCAGAAAATGGGGAAGATTATGCGACCAAACAAGGTGGTGCTGATCCTGAGCGGCAAGTATGCCGGCAGGAAGGCTGTCATCGTTAAGGTAAGCTTCATACTGGTTTTTAACCCAGTGGAAGGGCGCCGATGGATGTTGCTGTTGTGCCGTGAATACGCCAAATGTTTCAAGGGATGCTTTGTGGCGTGTTCATGAATGTGTACAGTCTATGCAGTGTTTCGTACTATTGCTGTATTGGTAGCTGAATTGTAGACCGTGCTGTTTCTGCATTGTTTAATGCCAACTTGTGCAGTTTTGCGATGGCTCCTCTCCAGAACGTGCTGTTGAATGTATCAACTCCGTCCTTTATTTATTTGTGCAAACAACTTCATAGGCTCTGTTGAATTCCAGCTTTTGGGAGTTAGGGTAGTGAACAACAGACCAAATACAGCATGTGCTCGAAGCTATGCAACTGGTGGAACTGAAGTGGCACTTCAGGCTAGTTGGTGTAACATAGCGAAGAGAGCGCGGGAGAGACGGGCCATCGTGAGAGACAGTGAGTGACCTGTCTCTTTTCATTATAACTGATACAGTAGTAACTTTATAGAACTAGGTAGAAATTACGGAAATGCGTCGATTGATTTTTTCGAGTGGCTGAGTTGCGAATAGTCGGAAAAGCTATTCAGACATGTTATAATGCTTGTAACGTTGATTATGTATGCAGTGTGAGGTACTGTATAGTTGCAAAACAGGAAAGATTGTAGTGTTTTGGCTCTAATGCGCTTTGTGTAGCAAGCACAGGAGTCTGACCGTTCTTCATGAACTTGAACATGTAAGAGATAGCAAATACTTGATTTTAGTCGCACTGGAATGCCACTTGTAATCGCTGGCAATGAAACGCATGGCACAGTTCTGAATGAATTAGAACGAGTTGATTAGGTGTGCTCGTGCAGTGACCAAATGGGCAGTGAGTTGCTTTGGAAGGGGGTGCTTGCAATTGAATTGCTTAAGCACCCTGCATGTGGCTGTGAACTTGGGGGCTGGCATGATACTTGTCGGCGTTAATGGCACTCAATGGCTCGCTTCTTGCAGAACAACGATGATGGCACACCTGACAAGCAGTACGGCCATGCCCTGGTGGCAGGCATTGACCGCTACCCACGCAAAGTGACCAGGAAAATGGGCAAGAAGAAGCTGACCAAGTACAGCAAGATCAAGCCCTTCCTTAAAGTGTACAACTACAACCACCTGATGCCCACTCGGTAAGTACCAAGCCAAGTGCGCCGTCCCATCATTACAAATGGGTACCTTAATATTCACTTGTTGATGAAATTTGAAATCCTTAGATGGCAGACCCATTCATTGATTGCCAGGCCTAAAAATGTGCTAGGCATTGCTCGACCTGGTGAAGGCGGCGTGCTTGTGCTACAAGCTGCGGCAGGCTTTCCGTGGCCATCCCATACATCATGCTTATGTTCTCACTTTCGGAAACCTTCTCATCCTTGCGGTATTTCTGCGCTCAACTTTTTCTTGAAGGACTTGCACCAAATCAGTGGCACTGATTTCGTGAGGACAAACATGTTCTCCTTTAGATGGCACAGGGGTCCATCTGCATCTGGTGGTAGCTAAAAGTGGGAAGAGAGACTGTAAAGCATGCTCGCTAGGAATGAGAGCATGCTGTTCAACCTTCAAAGGTGACTGACAAATTCCTTTTACCAAGAATTTGTTCGTACTCTGCAAATCTGCTTTGGGATGAGGACCCTATTACATAAAGGAAGCTTTAGGCACCTGTACGGCAGGCATATGAAGAGCATGCTGTACTTGAGGTTTAACAAATGTTGGTGAAGGCTTGCAAAATGTGGTAGTTTCGCCTGTGTAAACAAGCACGAGTTGTGAAGGTGAATGGAGGTGAAGTACTTGTGTTTGCTTGTGATGATTACATTATGTGGCTATTTTCATACCACACCATCAGGACAGGGAAAGACCTGTTTGTTGTGCACTGAGGCATTATCTGCGTTCTTTGCTCGTCTACCAAGCACGAATTTTTTGCAGCTGTGATATTGCAAGGCAGGCTCTCACAAATCATGAATGGGAGTTTGCCAGCATTTCTCAGGGGAAAAATGTACAGAATCAGTCACACTGAGTGTGAACGTGGCTCCACGTGGCTGCGCGCACGCGGAGCACCACTGTGACCAAACCTGCGAAAGAGGGCGGATGACACAAAGGACCATGTCAAGGCCCCTCATCTTGTGCGCCACTCCGTATTGGTTCATGAACGGGTTAGATGCAATGGCACTCCGCAGGTACGTAGCCACGCGTTGCCATGTTCCCTATAAATGTGTCTGACCCTGTATAACAGCTGTATGCTACCGGTACTCAACTATGGGCAGAAACGTGGAGGCTAATAAAAATGGTACAACTTAAATTCAGGAGAACACAGCGAGCTGTGGAAAGGAAAATGATTGATGTTTTATTAAGAGGTAAGAAAGCAGAGTGGGTCAGGAACAAATGAAAGTTAATGACATCCTAGTCAAAAACGTGAAAGCGGGCTTGGGCAGGCTTTGTAATGCGAAGGCATGTTAACTGATCATTGTTGAGAGCACCAGACTTGATTGCGAGAGAAGGCAAGCATGGCAGAGGGCAGCAGAAAGTTGGCTGGGCAGATGAGATAAAAATTGGGCTGTGGGAAAGGCCTCTGCCCTGCAGTGGGCATAGTTAGGCTGCTGATGGTGTTGGTGTTGCAAGTCCGGCGTTTAGAGGAAGTCTCAATATTAGGACAGTAGACTCAGATCTGTTCTCTCTCGTTGAGGGTGGCACACACACACACACACACACACACACACACATTGTCTGCAGAGTCTACTTCACACCATGTAATCTGATAGTAAAATTGGAATTATTTGTATAGTTCAGTTCATAATTTGAAAGAAGGGCAACCTTGCTGAGGCTGTGTGAAATTTCAATGGCATTATTGCCATCTCTCCTAAATTGTCTGGAATACCGGTCCCATTCAACCGAACCTTCCAAAAACTGCGTGCAGTGTAGGTGCACCATAATAGTCAAAGCAATCACTGGAAAATTTTGCTCTCGTTTCAGACATTTAAACTTATTCGCACCTTTGTGAAGAACCACAAGTTTTCCTATGGGACTAATACGTTTCTCTCCACTAAAATTTTTTAAAGAAGCCAAATTCGAAAAAGTATGACTTTTTTTTTTTAATCAACAATGCGTTACTGGGTGTTCGCTTCATGATGCTAGCGCTGTCATGTGGGATTTTCTGATGACAAGCTTTTATGGCATATTTTCTGGCTGTGGACTGTTTTTCTCTTGCTCATTGGGGGGCGATGCAAGTGAGCGAGTGGCATTTGGAGGGAGTCTGAGGCCATGGTGGCCACCCAAGACCATCGGTGGCCTTCTAAAATGTCTACAGAGCTGACATTAGGTAAAGAGGAATGCTACAGTTTGTGGCACTGCTACCGTCTGTGCTGCTAAAGATCAGTATCATTGAAACTGGCGAGGTTATGCACATGCAAGATCCAGCATCCATCATAGAGCCCCAGTCTTTTGGGAATGACGAGATGCATAGTTTTGCCACACAAAATAGAAAGCAGAGTAAGGATGGCAGCCTCTAGTCTTTTGGGCGCTCTCCATAGCGGTATGGAAGAACCCTTTGAAACAGTTTATCGTCCAGAAATGGTCTGGCATGTCGCACACTTCGGGGCTTACACCATGCTCCAGAGGTTCCCGAAAGTTTACCCTCGTGCTTTCTACCACCTGTCCAGGAGAGCTACGACCAGATTGAGCAAGCCAAGTAAAAGTTGCGAAAATTCGATTTTTGTTACGGTCGACTTATACACAGCAATGTATGGTAATCTTTTTAACAGTCTCAGCTACAAAGTTATGGTAAGCTTTTTTGCTGTCCAAACTGCAAATATGAGTTTGAACTGGCACGCCTTCTCTTGGCATATGTTATGCTTGTCATGTAGTACTTAGCGTAGTTTCCTTCATGAGGACAGAGTGGTTGGCAGCCGGCACCAAACTTATGCACAAGTTTAAATTAATTGTTGCCATGATGCCAACCATGTTGGTGTGGTGGCCGTGGCCTTACGCTCAAGCTTTTATGTCCAGGTACACTGTGGAGATCCCCTTTGACAAGTCAGTCGTCAACAAGGAGACCTGGAAGGATCCCGCCAAGAGGCGCAAGTCGAGGCGTGAGGTCAAGGCCAAGTTTGAGGAGAGGTGGGTGGCCTTCGGTGTGTTCAGCAAAGCGCTCTTGCATGAGTGCACTCAATCTTTCGCCATTAGTATCATGTGAACCTTATTCAACAACTCAGTGTTTCGGGGGTTTAACAGGGCAAAGGGTAGAGTTGAACCCATTATTCTGAAGTGGTTTGTAGTGTAGTACAGCTGCAGGCTTTGTTAAAACGGATGTACCAACTTTTTGATTTAGTTTATTTATTAGTTCAATACTTTTAAAAACGCAGTGTTGATGGTACGATGTGGAAATCGGAAAACTCACAGAGCACGTACATCAGGTCTTGTTCTTGCTCCGCATCCCATAGTGCTAGGTCAGTCGGAGCCCTTCACATGAGCTCTTTGATTTGGCTGCACTCTCTGCACCAGTTCATAAATTTACACGGTGGCATCAAAAGTGCACAGCACTAGTTCAGGCAATTCAAGGAGTGCAACTGGGACCGCGGCAGTGGCCTAGTCGTTTGCGCGTCCGCCTCGCATGCGGGAGGTGCGGGGTGCGATCCCAAGTGCCGCCGGGTACACACCGGTGGTAAAATGGGTACAGGCTTTCCTCTGCCTGGTGCTCGGCTTCTTTAGGGTGAAATGCTTGGGGAATGAGTCTTGGACCCCACCTTGAGTAAAAGAAACAACCTTGTGCCATAAAAATTCGTTATCATCAAGAAGTGCACATTGGCACTGGCTGCTTCTAAAACAAATGGTTGAGGGCATGGCAGCTGCACCGAGCTGTGTGACTGCTGAGACTTGACTGACTGTTGCTTCCTATTGTTTGTTAGCTGTTATCTTGGGGGGTTTCAGTTGCCTACGGCATTCGCTTCTGTTTTTAAGCAATGGATGGCATCACCAGTGGCAAGATGAGCGAATCAAGCCCATTATGGCAAAACTTTCACTGCACGTATTTGCTTTGAGAAACTGAAATCTTGCGTGAAGTGAATGCCAAACTGTTAGTGAAGCAGGGCATTGCCAAAAGCATGCAGTCGATCTTCATCAAAAATATAAGGGCAATCAAGCAGTGCCACTCATTGGTTTAGCTCAATGCGCTCAATGCGGATCAAAAGCAAAAAAGCTGCACTCCACTCTGCCTTCCCCACTCACATAAGACTCGACAGACTGGTGGCAAACCAAACTGCAAGTGGTCCTATTTTTTCGGCTTCTGGCGCTGCTTACTGCTCGTCAGAGGAAGCGATCGCTAGGGCAAAAGAACAAGGTAAAAGGCACGCAATTCAGTTTTTCTGTAGCAGAACTGATTTGGATACAAATTAACAGCATTTTGGCGCCTGGGGGCCCCCTGTTCTGCCAGGAACAGGCCCTGGCATAGTGTGCATACTACCCGTCCCTCGCGTATAAGTCATCCCCATGTATACATGGTTTTGTCACAGGTTTTTGTTCTGGCAACATTACGATTTAGCCCCACCTGTTTGAACGAAAGCTGGCATGTCACCAGTAGCGGTGCCTTATCAAAACCAGTGAGACGTGCATAGTCTGCATCAGTGCAAACGTTTTTTCAAACACAGTGTCCTTGACACAGCGCTCTGCAGCCCCACCTCATGGCTCCCAGGGGTCCCTGCTTCACAGGCTTGCGGTGTAATCTGGATTGGGTATTCCCGCATAGCACCCCAGGTCTTTTAATTAACAAATTTGCATCAGAAATGAAAGGACCACAGAAATTCAAATTATCCAGGATTTCTGACTAAGTGTTCGAATAATTGAGTTTTTACTGCATTCGTGTTGGCTTGTGTACACTATAATGTGTAGAATGACACCTATTGCATCCTTTGGCCAAGAGGTTTATGATCCATGCATGATTTGTTCCCAGCGGAGTTGGAAACTATGGTTGTGAAAAATGTATATTGTGGAAAACTGCTTGTCTGAGTTGCTGATGCTGGTTGTAATTTTGTGTTCTGCCTTTACAGGTACAAGTCAAAGAAGAACCCGTGGTTCTTCCAGAAGCTGCGCTTTTAAAATGTGTGCAAGGATTAAAGCTGTACATTTCTCCCCAGTGTTGTATTTTGGCATTTCGTGTTGTGCATCAGCATGCCATTCACTTGCATGAACAGCTACAAAGTAAGATGGCATGATTTAATAATTTATTGTGCTCTTGCTCACGGAGACCATCACAGCACACGGCTGAGTCAAGACATGTAGAGCTTTGCTGTTTCAATCACCGGAAACAAGCAAGTCATTGATGCTGAAGTTTGAGTCACTTTTTGAGTGCAGCCATCTTTCCTTCGAGTAAAGCCAAGTTCTTCATAATAGTTTCCATGTTCTCTGCGAAATTCTTCTGCACCTGCAAGAGGAACAGCCTACGTCAGGCACAGCGTATACAGGCAAATTGGCCGTACATTACATCATTCACACCGGGATGCTATTGCTTTGTTTTCAACATAGAATGCTGATGTTTCATCGGATATGAGCTCCTACAAACTTTTTTTTAAGCAAAGCAGGGCAGTTCATCTCAGTCGTCCAGTGGCTATATTGCAACCTTTTGAACACCAGAGAGATTTGGCCTAATGTCTGACTTTGAAGTGGGCAAAGAACTCTGCTCAAGCCTCGAAACCAAATTCTTGTACATTTGCTAAACGCTGCAGGGCATACAATAAATATTTGTTAATTTAACTTCAACAAAGGAATTTTAAAGTTTGAAATAAACCTTTATTTCCTATTAACAGTATTCATGCTTGGCAGGGAGCACTTCTTGCAATGCGAAGCCTTGTTATCATTTTAGTGCACAAAAAAACTCGGCGAAATAGCAACCACCATTTCGGCTGCTGTTCTTCAGTTCATCGAAATTTCTTATAATACATACAACAGTACATAATTCCTTGAAACCCATGCACTATCAAGGCCATTGGCCAGTTGCAACGAAATGGACTGCTGCTTTCCCATCCAAACAATGCCCCTGCTTACGTATTTTAATGGAACCAAAGCGTCTGTTCAAATAGATATTTGAATTGGCTAGAGGCCTGTGTACTGTGCGATGTCGGTGCATGTTAAAAAAAAAACCCTGGTGGTCGAAATTTACAGAGCCCTCCACTACGGCGTCCCTCATAGCTTGAGTCGCTTTGGGACGTTAAACCCCAATAAACCAAACATTAATGAGGGTTTGCTGTATTTTGAGTGGTTTCTGTCGTACTTGGAAGACTTTGGGTACCCACCTCCGTCAGGTTCTTCTCGTTGCTCTTGAGTGCCAATGACAGGTGCTGTTGCACGAGGTCCAGCTGAGAGACTGCTTTGGAAAACTGCAGGGCTGCAAAGTGCCACACAGACATGTAACTTGCCAACAAGAACCGAAGGAACCATAGTTTTGCCAGTGCCCAGAGCATGAAACGTAACAACCGGCCCTAGATTCCCATTTCAGTTCCATCACAACCAGTACATGGTAGTGCGTTACAACAGCTCAAGTATACACACTGCATTTCATGTAACAGCCTACAGTGCAAGTTTTTCTGCTTCCAGTGCAACACGCAATTAGACGACAGTACATGTGGAAAAACTGCAGCTGCTAAGTGTAGGAAGATTAGAAGGCACCATAAGGGTGACGCAAGTTAGCGCCCTTGTGCTGAAACACTGCATTTCAAGATAGGTGGGATCTCTGCAGTGGTGACACAATTACGAGTGGCACGATAACTGGAAGCAAAACCATGCCACATTAACATTGCCAGCTTGCGACATGACTCGCTATCATTACACCACGCTCACTAGTGCCACTGTAAACACACAACAGTGTGTCTCAATTTCCACGGATATGTTCCCAAGCACCAACAAAACATAGTACCAAGCCAGCTACTGCTGATGTGGTTACACCTTCACCAATAGTACTAATGGCCGCCTATAAAAAGTCTCAAGAACCAAATCAGCAGCAGCTTTCCAACCATGGTGGGCAGTTGATTAACACAACCACACACTTCCCCTGTCGTTGCTGCTATTCACTGCCCAGCTAGGGAGCACTGCTTGCAATTGGAGAGCTCCAGTCCAATATACAGAATGTCACTCAACACGCTGCCACTCACCATGCTCGTGCACACCTTGGAGGCAAACCAGCCGCTCTACAACCTGGTTGAGCGAGTTTCCCATGGCATCGGCCTTCTTCAGCAGCTCGTACAGTTCATTGACCTGCAAATGCAGAATTATAGCAGAATTTCAGAATCTTGCACAATTGTCTCTTGTGTGAAACAATTACAAGGGCATGCTTCCTCCACAGGAAAACATTCTGAAACAGCTCGCACACAAGCAAGTGTTGCAGCACAAAAATAACGACTTCAACAAAACAGTTGATCACCATAACTGCTGTTGTGCTGATGCCATGCAATGATAACTGAAGCAGTTTTATAATTCGATGCACTTCAAGGGATTGAATGTGTGAAACTTGCAGGTAAAGCATGCAAAGCCTTTTTGTGCTAGCATTTGAAATGATGTAATCAATAAACAAAGCTGCAATGGCTTTTAGGCTTCTCTATAGTGCACAGCGCGAGGTGGGGGGCGCACAATGACGTCATCTACAGTGGCAGTCCGCTTCCAGACAAATGCCTGCTTTGGACAAAGAATACCAAAGCCACAGGGGGCACCGCCCATGGAGCGCTGTCTGGCGGCATCCCAAAATGCACAGCAGGGTGTGGGCAAAGGCAACGGAAATTTGAAATCTTGGCTGTCCATGACATTGTCACTGAGGTTCTCTGAACCCCTCTGATGCTGTGAGGAGAAGCCTGAGATTTAATAGTAGATCATGTCACCATTTTAAGCGCTAGCGCAAAATAACTTGGCATGCTTCACTTACAGGCTTCATGTAGATTTGAATATCGTGGAATTCTCAAAAATCGGTTCAACTTCTCTTTAATTCTGTTTGAGTAAACAATGAAAATTGGCAGTGCAGTAAAGACTGCAGACTATGCAGATGGTTGCCCATATTGTCGACAACTGACCGCAGGTTTCAACATACTGAAGCAGTCAAACCGGTGGTTCATAATATCGAGAGTAAATGCACAGTACACTGTTGGCAGCTCAGCAAGCCTACAATACAGCAGTAGTACATTAAATTCCTTTTGGTGCATTCCAAGTGCTCAGTTTCAAGAGAGACAGTTGCTACCTCCTCCTTTCCTTCAAAAACTACTCCTCATCCATGTCAATCTTGTCAAAATTGCATTCGACATGTCACAGAGCATGAGCCAAAGCATCTGTGCACCTCCGCTTTCTACAAGGAAAACTGCTTCCTTTTATTACACTGTGTGCAATAAACATCTCTCAAAATGGACAGTTCGCTCTACCGACTAATTCAGCCTAACACTTTCAGACAGTTCAGCAGAATAAGGCATAACTGACTTGCGTTTACATAATGCCCCAGAATTTACTAACAATCACTGCCTTGTCAAGAATGCTCTCAGTGCATCGAAGTCCATTGTGGACTAATTTATTAGTGGATGAAAGGATCAGTACACCCTATAACAGCCATTTATCATGGAAATGAAGGCAGGATTCCATGCTGAACTAGCAAAGCTACTATTTGCGTTCTAAGCGATTAACTGAACTATGTCCTCATTGGAAAATTTTATCTCCCAGTCTTTAAAACAGATTATGTCAGCAAATTTCTCTTAGTAAGGAGAAAAACATAGGAGGTACATGACGACACAGACATAAGATGTGTCTTTCTCTTGTGCTTTGTTCCGTCTGGGCTGTGTACCCATTACTAGTAAGTTACACCACCAACTAGACCAAACCGCTAATGCAGCAAATTTTTGCTGATGTGCACATGCACCCAGAGCTTGACCATATGCAGCATCAGAAAGTACTGGATCACAGCACCCATAAGAAATAATCACATCCAGCAGTCACAACGAACACAAAGATCCATTGTCTTCATTTCTTTTTCACGCCTGCCAACCCATTCATTTTCATTGCACCTAAGATAAACAGCCCTCTTGGATGTGTAAGGACGAGTGTGTATGCACTTCCAAGCACCATCAACGCACAGGCCTTTGGAAAAGTCATAGTGCTTGGTTTACTGTGAACGGATAGGGCATATTGAAAATCTTGCTGGCTTGAAATAACTCGCCACGAGGAAAAGTCAGAGTAGGGTAATGAACTTCGATTGGCACTTACTATACTGTAAGCACTGTTGTTGCAGTGTATTGTGAACCTGCTGTAGGAGCTGCTGCATCTACAACAGGTGCCACCCGCACACAGTCAAATTTCGTTTACAGCAAACAGGTTGAGGACTGTAAAACAGTTTGACATTGCTAAAAATTTGTAATATAAGATTTGATCAAAAACACCCTTAAAAGCAGCGCGATTCAGTTCATACAGCAACCACAATTCAGGAGACATTTCCTAGGCATCAGGAAAATCATTCCGTTACCGAATTTTTTACATTTTAGCGCCGTTCTGAAGGTGCTGGCATTGCAGTAAGAGCACCAATTGTCAGTCAGACTGCCTTTGTGTCCTTTCCCTTTCTCCAGTTTCTTCCTTACCTTGCCCGTTTTGTCGAGTTCCTCCAGAGCAGACTTCTTTTCCGCGCACTGTTGCATTTTCTGCAAAAGCAGCGACAGTCGGGCCTCCACCTGGTCCAGGTGTGATGACTCAAGCAGGTGCAGCCGTGAGGACAGCAGCTGGGCCACATCCTATGCAGGAGACACCACCAAGGGTCACAATTAACCTCCCAAGAGGCAATGTGGAAGCACTGACTGTTGCACAGCCAGTAAAATGACAGCAAGAACACTACTGAGTAAATAAGACCTATTGAGACAGATGATACACACTGCTTTTGCAAAATGTGAGGCAAAACTATACATGTGGTGATTAAGACAAATTTAAAGAAACCATTTGTTAATATAACTCTAGGATATCTCTGCTGCCCCAAATGTGGTGTCCACATCACATGCCATGCACAAGTTACGTCTATTTGTTTTAATTTTAAGCACTAACTAAACTGCAAGTTTGACATCCCACAAAATCAAGCTCCGCACCAAGTTTCTCCTTCTAGTGCCCAGTTTTGAATTTATGTGCACTCATTCTAGCTCTTGTTTCCATAACAATTGCCATTAAGTAACTAATTAACCTGGCATCGGAGCAGAAACTTCTGCTGCAATGAAAAATTCAGGGGGCACTTTTGACTGCCTAAAGTGCGTAAAGGCGAAAGCGTTTTCCGCACCACTTTCGCTGCTTCTGTGGCACTGGTGGCGTCACATATAATTGAGTACTAATTACTAAGTGATGACAAATCACTAAATAATGGTTAATTACTGATTAATGCCAGAATACTAATTAACTGCTAATTAATGACGCTTAAGCTTCGGTTTGGTTTATGGGGTTTAACGTCCCAAAGCGACTAAGGCTATCAGAGACGCCTTAGTGGAGGGCTCCGGAAATTTCAACCACCTGGGTTCTTTAAAACCAAGCTTAAGCTTTGCCTTTAGGAGTGGACTGCCAGGGAGTCCACGGAACACCACCACCTGTTCTGCACGGGAACGCAACGCTTTTTGAGGAAAGGAGCTTTTTGAGGAAAGGCGTCAAAATTCAGGAGGGCACTTTTTTGACCTAAAGTGTGGTTAAGATGTTAAGCTTCCCCTCTAAGAGTGGAACGCTGTCTTAAAATGCTGCCAGGGAGTCCATAGAACACCATCGCCCATTTGGTTCTACGCCTCACTCCTCCGTAAATTGGTTTTTGAGGAAAGGAAATGTATCTGTATCTGGACACCTAAACCTCACTGGAAGGGAAGGGAAGGGAGGAGGATGAGAGTGAGCGAAGACACCCTATTCACTAGGCGCCTTTGTTCATTCCAAACCATCCAGCTGTCATGGTGGAGTGGATAGCATGCTCCTCTCGCACACGGAAGACCCCAGCTAGACCCTAGCTCGACCAATTTCCTACTCAATTTTATTTATTTAATGGCCTGACTAGAAAAGTTAATTAGGCTAATTGTGTAATGAAGCAATTAACTAAGCTCAGTCCCACTTACTTGGAGCATCACTATACGATCCCTTCAATTGGTTGCATGGTTACTAGCTAAAGTACAATTGGCCCCATTTGAAATTCGCGCACTGTGACGTCACGACCGTTTCGACCAATTGAAAAGCGTGACATTTCTGTCGACAACTGCTGCTTACAACGGTGAGACATTAAAGGCTTTCGCCTTAAAAACTCATGCACTGCATTGATGCAAGCTGGCACTTGGAGAAGAATTGACAAAGATTCAGGCAATAACAGAAAAAAAAAAAGCATGCCGAGTGACACTGTCAATGACATAACCCTGCACGCAGCAGAACCTGCCCCCACAGACTGAAGGGATGCAAAACAAACAGCTCATTCAGAGCTCAGTGGGGATCCAATGTGCATCACTCACCGTGAGGCAGGTGCCACTCGTGTGACTTGTCAGCATTGACTGTAAAGAAAACGACAGGATGGAGACGCATGAGCCAAACACATTGGAATGCCAACGGTCTCACTAGAGCATGCAACCTCAACAGATGCCCGCAAGAATAAATGAATTCACAACTGCAGAATCGCACAATGGAACAGGTAGTCTTCAAGGTGCTTTGCGCCTCACGCCCAGCTCTAAGCTAGAAGTGGCAGTTGCCACAAAGAGGTTGGCAAGAGAGAAGGAAAGCAGTTACCAGCTTCTGGGGGTCACTTCCAACCAAGTTCTCAAGCTTCTTGATCCGTTCCTCCAAGCTTGCGACCTGCATAGCAAAAGAATGCCCCAGCACATCTACATTACTATTAAGATAACGCGCGAGCCCTTCAAACCTGCTGCACTTAATGCATGATGAGCAAACGCCAAAGGATGAGAGGTTTATGCATTAGCTGGATGGCATATGTTATCACAGTAGCCTCACGGAGGTATGTTCTATTTTTGTGTGCCTCTATAAAAGGCCCCATACTGTGTTTCGACAAATGGATACAGTAAATGGATTCAGTGGTTGTGGCTCTCTTAGCAAAATACAGTAAAGTCCTTAAAAAAATTTTCTGCAGTGCATTCCCTCGACAGAACCTCACAAAAGCAAATTTTCAACTAGAAAGAACTATTGGGCCTCTTCAACACCACTTCCAACATCTATCTTCAGGTGCTGCACCTCTGTAATAAACCCCATAACTTGGTAATAAAGAATGGAGGACAAAATACAAGTTTTATATGAGCTTCTTTTTTAAAAAAATGACCTTAACTATAAGGCAAACTCATTTGTTCTTAGTTTATGACATGTCCACAACAGTTAGAAGAGAAGGCTTGTTTGCCCAGTTCTTCCTTGAAGTAAACAACAAGTGCTTAACGCTGGAAATATCTTCACAGTCGCCAGTTTACATTTCTGTCTTTCTATTGGTGCACACCATCGTGAGAAAAAATCATGTGCATGCAAGTCAATCCATGCTATGCCGGAGCTACAGGAGTATCAGCACAAACACAAATACTAGAAGCATTTTAAAGTGAAGTGAAAGAATACAAAACAAATGGCACAGGCACAGATGCCATATGACCACTACCAACAGTTATTGCCAGTTCCAGCCTACAGGTTTTCAAGGTACAGTCTTTGTCAAAAACATACAGCCCAAGGGGTTTGCTTCTAAACTGTGTAGCGGGACTCTTAACCCTTTGAGGGTCGAATTATTTTGAAGAAAACTTTCCCAGGTGGTCAAATTACTTTATTGCGGATCTTGAATCTACAAAATGTATATAATCGAGAATAATTAGTAAAAAAAAATTAGGAACAGTACTTTGGTGACAGCATCACTCACAACTGGAAAATTTTCAATAGAATAGAATAGCAACGGTGATAAGCAAGCTAAGAGCAGCACCAATAAAGATAGAAATCAACTTTCGCCGCCTCTGCAAAACAGTGCCCACAAAGAGAAAACACGTTTCGCGCGACTCCGTTTCGATCCCGCGGCGGAATCGAAACCGCGTAGGCGCGTTGCCACAGAGGGCGAGAATACCTCGCGAGCAACGGTGATAAGCAAGCTAAGAGCATCGCCAATAAAGATAGAAATCAACTTCGGCAGCCCCTGCAAGATAGTGCTGACAAAAAGAAAACTCAAGTTTCCCGCGACTCCGTTGCGATCACGCGGCGAAACCAAAACTACAAAAGGAGTGTTGCCGCAGTCTGTGCCGCCGCGCTAAAGCTAGACATAAGTTCTGCTTATCTTCGTAAGAAGGCAGCACAAAATTCAAACACTTCTTGTAAGTCCTAAGAGGTGGCAGCACCCCCCAGTGAGCACGCATTGTTCTTTTGGCGCAAAATTTCAAACGGAAGATTGAAACCGTACCCGTACGGCAAAGACCTTGCGGGACAGAAAACCGCCGCCGTACATATACGGCAAAAACCTTCAAAGGGTTAAGCACGTCTGACAGTCCTAAGCTTGGGAAAGTTGAGGACTTAAGTTTCTCCCGCCTTTGGTGAGATTAGGGTCCCTGCTTAAGTGAGAGGAGCCGCGCTGCAGAGCTCAGAAGCAGACCCCTTAGGCTGCATGCTTTTAACAAAGACTGACATCTGAATGCAATCAGCCACAATCTAGCAAACAAGTTTAGCTCAGAAGGAATCAGGGGCACTTGATGGCACCTGTTGAATGTGAGTGGTCTGGTTGCCTGTCGCTACCCCACCTTGATGGTGGTCTGCACACTGTCCTGAGCAGGCTCGGCTGGCGGCTTCTCTTGGACATGAGGAGCGACCGGAGGTGGACCGGCCCGCAGCTGCTCCAGCTGGCCGACCAGGGTCCTGCATTCAAGTTAGGTCGAGACCTGCGTGAGTGCACTCAGCTACACAGGGCCCAAGAAGCCTGTGCTATGCTTGCCACAGGAATCGACAAAGCCCGCAATGTGGCCTTGGTAGCAAAGGTTCAACAGAATACTGTCAGGCGAGGGGAAAGCATAGTGATTAAGAAAACATCCACCAAAAAGCTTCTAAAAAAAGGCTGTGTGTGTTTGCGCTGTTGAACCATCATTATGAAGAAAGCAGTGCAGCAAATGAAGCCATAAATGCAAAGAGTCTCATAATTAATACCACGAACCAAATGAGAAAGGATATCGGGGATTTCATTTGAAATGTCCTTGGCAACAAGCCATCTTTCTACGCTGAGAAAGCATTTCAAGCTGGTTTGCAGCCTTACCATCTTTTTTTTTTTGGAAATAGTAGGTGGGAAAGAAGAAATAGGAATCAACGTGATCAAAGGGGAAAAAATTATGAAACTTCTCTGAGTGCCAGATGAGCATATTTCTGCCTCAAAAAATAAAGTAAAGGAAATGGCTGCTTCATGCTTGGCACCATGCTGCTCCTTTTAGCTTTTGTAGTGCTCATGTACGTGGTGAAGCTTTTGTGACAGAACACAAACAAGGCATGCATTAAGAAGAGACACTAACATAGGTGCCACTAACTTAAGAGTTAGTGTTGTGTGTCTATGTTTTCCTCTGTGTCCTGGTCTCGGTGGTCATGCTAAGAAAGCTTCACTGTTGCGTACTATCAAGGCCACATTATGGTTGAAGTAATGTGCACTGTCAGGTGCACACATAAGAAGCCACCTACTCCGTTATCATTGTGAACAAGGGACCCATAGGAAACACCGTGCTTTAAAGCATGGCTTTTTCCAGCGCTGGTGTGTGTGTCTTGTCTCCTTCTTGGTCTCTGTGTGTTTGCGCTGTTGAACCATCATTATGAATCTACACCAACTCGCCCAATCTGCAGTTCTTCTGCTTTCTTCATATTGCGATGTTACTTGCCCACTGACAACAATATATGAGAACTTGAAAATGCAATGAATCCATTGTGGCCGATGAAGAATTCACGTCACCAGGCTCGGCCGCAGACATTCACGAGGAGTGTTGCCACATGTACTTCACTTTTACGCAATTTTCTGACATACCAAACCTATGTTTTCGGTAAAAATTACATATCACCTGTGTCACATGCACTAGCCTATCAGTCTAGCTCAACTTCACCTGACTATGGTGCCAGTAACATAACGAATACATAGATTGCCAAAACAGGGTGGCAAGCCAGTTCTGTTTCCACAGCAAGGCCAGCAGGGGGTGCTTCCTTCTCATCAGCTGTGTACCTGTGAAGGGCTGCCTGGGGATCGCTGAGTGCCTGCAGGGTCGGTGCCCCCAGCACACGCTCCAAGTCCAGGTCCAGGAGCATTTTCTGCACAAGCTCTGCCTGCTGCAAAAGGTAGGCTGGCTCCGCCAGGCCGCCTTGGTCCCCTTCCTGCGCACTCTCCTGCATGGGCAAACTCCAAAGTCACTGTCACCTTCAACAGAAACATTCACACTGCAATCGACAATGCAGCCCTCATGCACACCACCCCCTTTTGAGGTAATGGCAAGCTTGGCACAGACACATTTTGCCACCCACTGAATTTAGCCATCTGAATTTTATGTTTTCCTCAGTTTCACAGTTGCCACACACCCGTCATATCTGCTTTCAATCCAACTAAAAGAAGAATCCTGCCACTGCCACTCAGCATAAAGCATATGTGTATGTTCACCTGACTTTGAACGTGAGATGGGAGAAACGAAAGACAGGCGAAGTTAACAAAGATAAAATGCCCAGTCGGATTTTGAATGAAGAATAACTTGTTTGTTAAAATGTTAAGCATGAACAGCCTGTGGTTCGCAAATTTTGGGCAGAATGGCTCAAAACTTCTATAGACACATATTTCTATTAATGCACACCCCATAAAAACAAACTCGTCTTCAAAATTTTACAGCCACCATGTACTACCAGCAGTCTGGAGATGTCACCACTCCAAATACTGTAGGTATGTATTTAAACAGGAATCACACTGTTCCAGCTTATCCTTTAGTATATCCAAACACAAGAAACCATTTTCATAAAGGTGGCCAACATGCCTGCTTTACTGGTAGCATTACATGCATCAAAGAAGACCAACAATATCTGAAAAAAACTCATAGACATTTAACTTCCCCTCAGGCAAGGAATGATAAAACAACAGAAATAGTAGTAGTACCAGTCTCATCACCAAATATGCTTCACCAATACTAAAAAGAAAGACAGTGCAACATGCCTTGAGCTCAGCAATACATATAATATGTGCACACTGCTGCATACTACAAACACAAATTGCACATATGTGCTGGTGCGGCACTAACTCAGCCTGGCAATGGCCATTTTTCTTACAGTCTTTGCTGCTTGCTGAAAGAAAGAATATTTTGACTGTCACTAACCTGCTACATTATTCAGACACTTTGATCTGACCTTCAGCTGCATCTTAAAGTAGCAAATCTTTTAAGGGTCAAAAGCAAAGAAGGTAGATGCCATCATATAGGAAAAAACATTTCGTAGAATTTATAGCTCAAATCAATGCCCATTTCACATCAAGCAATTAGCACAAAAAGGACTCACCCTGATGGACTGCACTTCATTGAGCAGCTCACGAACTTCAAACTGTAGCCTCTGGTACTTTTGCTGCAGGTTTTCTGGCTCCTTATCCCCAGCCTGTGATGGGCAAGATGCATTACAGCATTGTACAGATGACCCATAGCACAAAGTTCGAGCCACAGAAGCTGAACGCACAATTATGCTACACTGGTTTCACCAGACATTTAAAAGGCAGCCAGCATTACAGCCGTGGCAGCAGCTGGCTCACACTAACTGGATCATCGAACGTGCTCAAAAGAACACTTCATTGTGATATCCTTTTCTGCTACACTGATTTAAAGATAATAAAAAAAAACTCTAATACTTATCAACATTCAAAACAACAATGACAACAATGAAGTGAGGCGTTGACGTATGTGCAGGTTCTGTGCAATTGATAAAGCTATTGAAGTTGTAGCTGCTCCTGCACACCATTGTAGAACAGAAGGTGCGATGAAGCTTATCATGAGTTTCGATATGAATCTCTGCCCGAGCACAACTTAAGACTCTGATTCGCCAAACGTACAGGCACATTTTATATGTATCAACAATCAATTATGCACAGACATTTCACTTACCATCTCCCATTCACCAGAGGTGACATGGTAGCCCTTTTTCGGTTGCCTTGAGATTCCTTCCGTGAAATCTGCACAAGTTTAAAAGCGTTAAAGAATGCTTAAATTCACTTGTTAGCAACCATAATTGTTGACTTTCTCTTGTTGCCCACCCAGACTTCAACAAAACATTAATACTACATAGCAGTTAAGTAATACTCTTCTGAACATTTGGAACAATTTAAAACATACTCGGCTTTGCACACAATGTGATACCCGGACTGAGTGTTAAAGGCTTTGCATTTACTCAGGTCAGAGTAAGTATTCATTATATTCCAATCAGAATTTCATTAGTGCATGCATTACTGACAAAGGACAGGGTTAATTGGAGAGACATGGGAGAGGCCTTTGCCCTGCAGTGGGTGTAGTCAGGCTGATGATGATGATGATGATTTACATTACTGACTCAACCCTGTAATCAGTGCCATCCTATTACATCATGACAAAGAGGCATGTACTATGTATTGAAAATTGTTATAATTGTACCCCCCTTCACAAAGTGAAAACTTTTTGTCACATTGTACAACCCAGCTTTGAATTTTTCAAGTGACAGGAAGATTTGTACACGAACATAAAATGTTAATATTTGGATGTGAACTAGCTTGGAAAGGAAAACACACCACAATATTTTCCTTGATGAAGAATGGATGCCAGAAGTGAAACAGGTCCCTATTCCAATATAGGAGAGCAGACAACCTGAATGCTACATGCTTCACGCCATTTTCATTATCATTCACGATCACAATATGTCAGCTAATGAACAGTTGCGCTTAAGCATGCAGGAGTGCCTGAAGGCCCATCCGTAATTTCTGTACAGTTGATGAAGCAATGCCAAAGAGATACTTCATGTTTCTTCGAAACATTTTTAATGGAGAAAAAATATGAAAACGCAAGCCTTAACGAAAAAAAATATATACGTTAGTAGAACCTACAACAGCAATGTACAAGTTGCATGATACACACAGGCATCTAAAATTAAAGTATAAATCTCAAAAATACGCTTCGTTCAACCTCTACCATTGACAACACGACGTATCAACACCAATTTTTCTAACTGTTTCACAGCCTGAGAAGAAGCCTTAAGAAAAAGGGTGAGAGCACCTAGCAGCTAAAGATAATAATAATAATAACAATAATAATAATCATGTGGAAAGGCAGATACAAACGAAAAATTCGCAGTAAGACACGAACTCACCAACAGTCGAGGCATCCACCGAGCAGCCCTTGAACTTGTCATAAGCGTCTGTCACGGAAACCGCGAGCGTGTTAACACTCTCAGACTGATCCTGTAAAGTGAAAGGTAAAAAATAAAGGAGACGCTAGCGTTGAAATAAAAGTTACAATATCTCTCAAACGTTCGGCAGCACACAGGTTGCATGCAGCCAATGGAAGAAGCGCATTATGAAGAAATCGTTGCGCCTAAGAACAGCCACGACGTTCGATCGTCCATAGAAAAACTTACCCGCGAAGCAAAACGATTAAATACTTATTTTGTAACGGTCGAAAATAGACTGCAAACCTGACCGCAAAAAGAAGCGATTTGCATCGCCACGGTTCACTCACCACACCCACGTCTGAGACCACCTGGTCCGACTCTGGCAAATCTTCTGTCTCGTAAACATCGGGTTGCTCGTACGCCTGCATACAAAAGTGCAGTGATCAGCACGCTTAGTTTTTTAGAGACGCGTCATTATCCAGGAGAAGCATTTTACAGTGCACGTACATAATCAATCGCTCTAAGCAGCATCTGTCATAGGGCACATCGGCATTAACGAATACAACAAAAACAACGCAGGTCGGCTTGTTTACTTACAATTCCGGGGAGGTCGGCGTATTTAGGATTTGCCATTTCGGATGTGCCAATCCAGTCGTGAGATGGGCGTAACGAATGTTATGTCCCTCACTTAGAATTTACATGAAACCACACACACCAAAACGCATTGACTTTGGTTTGGCTTGGATTCATTTCTCCACGCTAATGAAAATGAAGAAAGTGAGGAAAGCGTTTATAACGTGGTTTACATCGACCGTTTGTTTTTAAATAAAACTATGTTTTACTAAATTATGAGTTTGGTTGAAAATTGCAGTCTGAGTAGAAATAATCACCACAAATAAAAATTCAACTGAAGTTGAAGCAAGGCGAAACTGTTGCGGCGGCTTAATCCTCTTTAGCGCGTCGTGTTGTCATGTCGTCGGCTCGGGCGCTCAGCTGGCTCGCCGCACATAGCAGCTGACGACACACCGGCGCCGGTGTGGAGTTGCTGTGTTGGCTGCAAGATGGGTGTTGTTGCAGAGAAGCGAGAGCAGCTTCAAAGGCCCTACGTCTGACACGAAAAACGTGCGGCCGTCCTCAGAACGGTCGATCTGATATTCTCCTTAGTACGCCGACGCGATCCGCGCCCAGTTGATCATGCATCAGGGCGTGTGCAGTACGTGCCGCTGAAAGCTTGTCATGAATAGTTTGGGCCTCGGCATCCTCTTTAATATGGGCTGCACGTGCACCAAAGAAAGCGTCTGCATCAATGGCAAACGATATGTGGTCAAGAGCAGGCTGGGAGAAGGGTATGTATTGTCACCCAGATCGGCCGGTTTCGCAAGTGTTTCCGGATAACGCTTTGACTCCGGCTCGCTTGCAGGGGCTTTAGCGTGGTCGACCTGGTGTACGATGCGAACATCCAGCGCATGTACGCGCTCAAGCGCATACCCTGCCACACGCGGGAGTCCGAGCGGGACGCTATGCGTGAGGCCGAGCTGTACAAGAGTTTCGACCACCCGAACCTGGTGCGCTGTGTGGACGCGGCCTTGGTTCCCTGCCACGATCTGTCCAAGCCGTTCTCCAGCGAGGTTCTCATCCTGCTGCCTTACTTTCGAGTAAGCCAGCCCCGCTGCCCGAGCAGCGCGGCATGCCATTTCCATGTTTACAAAACAAAATACACGTTGGAGCGCAGTGACCTCTGGTCTTCACTGCGGCTGCGATATTTACATACTTTACTTCCTAGGTTGTCTCTCGAATTTCTGTATTCAACAATTTTTTTCGCGTTCCTCAACAAGAAGCAGCAAGAGTCAGAATGAAAAGACCGTAAACATTACCTGCACAGCTGTTGCAGTTCGCTTTGGAGATGGATGCGCAGTACGTATTACCTACGTACTACTTAGTTTCTGTGATGTGTGTGCAGAGAGGGACACTCCAGGACGAGCTGACGATGCGTGCGCGGTCGCGAGACCACATGCCTGAGGCGCGGCTGCTGGAGATCTTCACGGGCATGTGCCAAGGCGTGCAGGCCATCCACAGTGCCACACCCGTCGCCCTGGCACACAGGTGTGTGGCTTTACCGTCTACATGTCCCTAAGGGCGCGGTATATCTGTCGACTGTTTAAAAGCATAGCTTACTGATTTCATATATCCTTCTTGCATCTAGCAATTCAAAAAGGACCGATAACTCAAATTTAGTGTAAGCAAGTATATAAACTCACTAAGTTTAGACATTTGCTTCTTTTGCAGTTGAACTATTATATACAAACTAGTTTAGTTTAGTCTCTCCAGTGTGCCCTTCGCTGAAAAGCAATGCTCCCGTCACATTTCCAGTGGAGTGCTGTCGCTAAATGGCACCACAGTGTTTTTCATTTCTTAGATGAAGCAGTAACCGCAGCCCACTAAAACTACCTTCAGCGAGGCATGCGTCTTTGTGCCATAACAGCTTTGGATGTGGAAACTCAAATGGGCGCTACTCTATACTAAATGTGTATAATAATTGCCTGGTGGGTGAGATTTATGTTAGTTTTCAGTGCATCACTTTTTTACAGCTTGCAATCGCCATTCCGTTCACTGATCATCATGACCAGCATTTGGATGCATAAAAATTTGCGCGTCCACTGATCAAAAAAATTTTCATGACAATCTTCTACTGCATTTGTGACACAACTGTTGTAAAATTGAGCACCTTTGATCAGTAATTTTCCATTGCTCCAAAAAAAGTGGGTGCTTAAAATTCGGTTGTTGGTCCTTTTAATGGCTCCTGGGGCCAAGTGTGGAACTTGCATGTAGCTGATGTCCTCTTGGGTGCCCACTAGCTACAGTGAATGGCTGCTATTGCTCCAGGGACCTGAAGCCTGCCAACGTACTACTTGCGGACGATGATGTACCTGTCTGGATGGACTTTGGCAGCATGGGTAGAGCACGGCTCGACATTGGCCGCACCAGTGAGGCCATGGCACTGCAGGTGGGACTTCTCTCTGAGCCACTAATGCACAGTTTCTCCATTTTATATCACTGGAGCAATGCTATCTTTCCAAGCTCTCTCATAACTTTTCCTCTGAAGACTGGATATCCTTCCAAGCCATTCAACTGCAACTAGGTTGTTTCATAAAGGAATGTTTCTGTGAAGTAAAGTTTGGTTTGGTTTATGGGGTTTAACGTCCCAAAGCGACTAAGGCTATGAGAGACGCCGTAGTGGAGGGCTCCGGAAATTTTGACCACCTGGGTTTCTTTAACGTGCACTGACATCGCACAGTACACGGGCCTCTAGAATTTCTCCCCCAAAGAAATTCAACCGCCGCAGCCGAGATCGAACCCGCGTCTTTTGGGTCAGCAGCCGAGCACGTGAAGTAAAGTGATCGTATGTCTCCAGCTGTTGAAGTTTTCACATGTGCGTAAGGTGTTCCCTCCTACTTTTCACTTAGCTGACTTCGCTCTGTTCCAGATTACTATTTCTGTGTGATGTTCTGGTTGACATTATTATTGCGGGAAGTAGATCTGCATGCTCCGAGCATTCTTAGAAACTTTAAATTATTGTCCTGCGCAGCCGATTTTCCTATTAAATTGAATTAAATGTTCCTGCTCCTACCTTGTTTTTTTAACTCACCTCTGAGAAGATAGAGAGTCAGCCAACGCGTGGAGTGCCTTTCAGCCAGCCGCGTGGTGTCTTGCCGCTCTGCGTTCTGTGGTGTGATACATAGCAATCGGCGAAAGCAAAGGGTCCACGTCTATTTTTATTTCCATGAGCCTAATTTGTGGCTATGTAGTCTGCGACTGAAACCATTTGTTTGCAGAAACCTAAAAAACAAAATAAAGGCGAAAGTGAACCCACCACGCAACTGGCTAAAAGGAACTCCATGCTTTGGCTGACACCTCCTTTTTTCGGAGGTGAGTTAAAAAAAAATGCCGGGAGCCGGGACGTTTAATTCAATTTAATAGGGAAATCGGCCACACAGGATATTCAAAGTTTCTAAGAATGCTTGGAGAGTGTAGATCGAGTTCCCCGCAGTAAAAAGACGATTTCAGATTCCTATTTAATGCACCTTTAAAATAGGAATCCTGGCTATCCAAGTGTATTACCATATGCCACACACATGCCCTTGTGTATTTTTCTGTCGTGTTGACCATTACCATGGTAGTGTTTTTAGCGCACATGGCACATTATGTGACCCTGGTCACGTGATTACCTCTGCAAGCACTGATAAGCCACAAATATGCTGCAGACAAGTAGCTTAATTACTATTGCAGCCATTGTAAGCACAGCATGTCTGTTACTTTGTCCAAAACTTGGAGTGGAGGGTAGATGTGAAAAGGGAAACAGTCTGTGGCTATAGTAATGGTTTTAAGACATCCGCTAAACCTTGCATTGACATCTTTATGATGCTCCTAGTGCTGAATAAAGGGATTGTTCTAAAACATTGTTACTGAATTTGTGTCCAAAAATGCAGTAAAAGTGCTGGTCAGTGGTAAATATGTCTCCCAGCAAGTGTGGTTGATGTGGATGTGGGCTGCAGCCTTATGTTTTGTTCCGGGTTTTTGCCCAGGACCTGGCCACGGAAAAATGCAGTATGTCCTACCGAGCCCCAGAATTATTCAACGTAGAGAGCCGCACATCCATAGACGAGCGTGTTGACATATGGGTACGTGCCTTCTACAGTGTACTGGGTGACACAAAGCAACCCAACATCAGTTCGCCAAAACTGAGCAGATGCCCATTTGTTCCAAACACGGGACGCACTTTTTTAAACAGAAAACAATGGAAGTTTTGGTTATGGCCTCTAATGTAACACCAAAACAAAAGCAATAGTATGCGTCCCACTAAAGCTGGCTATGACTATCTCTAGTTGTGATATCTTAACCAGCTCTAGTTGTCATACTTTCACTTTTCTAGCCCTGCGTACATTCTTTTTTACGGTTGTGCTCTGTTAGGGCTAATCTACTAGCCATCACCAGTGTAAGGCAGTAAAGTGGTTTTAACAGATTTTCATTTGAGGTTGGCTGCAAGCTGTACTGTTGTTTGTAGGCAGCCAATCTTCTGCCTCTGTTAAGTGCAAAGGTTTTAAAGGGCTCCTTGCCATATCACCAGATATGGCAAGGAGGATATATCAATACAAATAGCTGAGTAGCAGGAAAATGTCTAGGAGTGGTGGCATTAGGGCATGCACAAAAAGTATGGCCCCAACCAGAGTTGGCGAGAGGTCGTCCTGCGTCATTGCACACATATAGTCATTCACTGGTTCAGGTGTGAACAGACTTTGTGAATTCTGTAGCAGTCATTATTTCAGTTAATTTTTTTTTTTTTCAAATGAGATTAGTGAGTGCAATTTCTCTGTATGTAATTCATTTGTGGCTTCCCTGCCGCATGCAGGAATTGAAGGTATATTGAGATGTCCAGCGCAGTGACAACTGAGAAGTTTATGAACAACTGTACTGCTTTTGCAAAGCAACAGCAAAACTTAAGTGTGTAAATTGCAGTTGACCATTACTCAAGGAAGGGATGTTAAAGAAGAGGGGCACAGCACTGTCCTCCTTTCACTGCCAACCCATTCTTGAGCTTCAGTTCTTTGCAGTGTTTAACCAATTATAGCCTGTAATAATTGAAGCCTTAGTTTGTATCACTTTGTTCAAGCCGGCCATAGTGATGTGGGTGAGGAGCTGCTGCTAAGGAACAATGGTACAGTGGCGGAAATATTTCGCCTGTCAGCATAACAGAAGGCGCTTGAATACACACCTCAATCCAGATGTGCTGATTAATTGAGCACTCTAGTTTATACCATATTCAGGGGTTGCATTTTTTACTTATATTGGTACATTGTTCCCAGTTCAAGCTGCTTATTCTTGCACTGCAAGCATGGTTTCATGCTTAATTAGTTTGTGTGGCCATGCATGTCGCATGTCGCATGCATGTCGCAGTAACGACATGTTTGGTGTCCTTGCAGTCCCTGGGCTGCTGCCTGTATGCCATGTGTTTCTTCCGGTCTCCATTCGATTCGGCTCATGAACGGGGCGACAGTGTGGCCCTGGCTGTGCTCAGTGGACACGTTGACATTCCTTCAGACAGCCCGTAAGTCAAGCTGCCTGCTGCCTCATACTCCTAATCAGTTTTGCTGGTAGCCGCGAACACTAATGAAATTTCTGTCGTGCTTGAAATGAAGTGTCTGAAATGCGAAGGAGCATGAGGTGGTCGCTCTGCGAATTCAGTTGATGGCTGTTGCTCAACATTGTTTAGGATTGAGTGCTCAAACAGTGCCCTTACTCCAAAAAATCTATGTCACCTTTTCTTTAGTGGTCGTGAAAATATTTTGGTCAAACTTATACCACAGCATGGTTCAACATTAAACTTGCTATTTGAAAATTTTACCTGTCGTCAGTGTAGCAGTGCATAGTAATTGCCATAATTGGCTCCTGGGTTGCTAACAAAAACTGGTTTTACTGATGTTGCATAACCCACATACACCATAACTACATGGATATGCCAGGAACCCCTCTTTTTTTTTTCATTTGCCTTGGGATCCCATATATACTCTGCAGCAGGTGTAAGTGAATGTGATGTGTTTACACTCAGCCCCTGTACATCAGAACATGTGCTTTCTTTAG
Source organism: Amblyomma mixtum (assembly GCF_055824585.1). NCBI lineage: Eukaryota > Metazoa > Arthropoda > Arachnida > Ixodida > Ixodidae > Amblyomma > Amblyomma mixtum. The sequence goes on along the minus strand of NC_143016.1, from coordinate 75,741,924 downwards.
GCTCAGATTTTCAGTGAATGTTACCCAGCCATCTGACTAATTTCATCCTGCATGCTTAATGTGAGCTTTGCTGTTTTGCATCGGAAAAGCGGGCTACGAACATAGTCGCTCCAATAGCAGGATGTGGTTAATTCTGGTTGCTCCTAGACTACTCAGTTCATGTTGTCCCATCATTTACTGTGAGCCACAAAGATGCGCTTGTTTCGAGATCAGTGTCATGTGCTTTGATGACAAGTGTGAGGGTGAGTTCAAGACAAGAGAGATTGAGTTGCTGCTCATCTTGACAAAGATTGCACCTTCGCACTTGAAACAAAATGGAGAGGTAGCTGTTCAGATTAACTAGTATTAAAGAGGACCCATATTCAACGTCTTGATTTCTGTGTAATATTTTTGCATGCTTTCAATGCACATTTCAGGTACTCAGGAGGGCTTCACGGACTTATCCGTACAATGCTGGAGGTGGACTGCCTGCAGAGGCCCTTCATTGAGAGCGTCTTGGAGCAGGTCACAGCTCTCGCTGCCTCTGCAAACCACAAAGTGTGATCTTCGGGTCGTACGCCACTATCAAGATGCTTTTCGCATTAAGGGCACCCACCTGCCACCCTTCCTACAAGCTGGGTGGCAAAATTACTGACTGCATCATCGCCCCGGACCACCGAGCTGGGCATTTGGAAGACGCAATGAATGGTGCAGTGAATGTCGTCAGGTGGTGCATGGAATAAAGAGGTGATGAGCGAGAGGGACGATGGTGCACCACACAAGCAGCAGAGGAAGCGCACTCAGAGTGCTTTTGGTGTTTTTGGCAGCAGCAACTTTTCCCCTGTGTTGAGATGCGAGTTTGCCTGCATCTAGTTCTGTGTTGTTTTTTTGTTTTGTATGGCGGTATCACGGTTGTGTTGCATTTTGTTACTTTGCTGAGCATTGCTGCCCAGTTCTCTACTGCAATGCTATGCCTGCCGGTATGCAGAGTTCCCTTTAGAGCCATGCAAATAAAGGGAGCCTTGTTGTTTTGCACTCCTTGTGTCTGCAGCCTCCTTCAAGGGCCGCTCGGGAAAAAATGTAAATGCGTCATTTGCAAATATGTCTTTGCACTCAAGTAGCAAAACTTTGCTTTCCATATGGATGTAGCCTTCTGCACACACACACACACAAAATGACCAGCGTGGTTTTTATATAAGAAAAAAATTCTTTGTCAGGATTAAATTTTTCCTGACAGAAAAAAAAGCACTTTGTACCAGTTTCTTTGCACATGACTGTGCACTTGACTCTACACTTCAGGAAAGTGTATGCTTGTGTTTATTATAGCTGTGCAGACATCAGATTTTTAGTTTCTAAGCGAATACGAATAATAAATATTGGTTTTGAATTGAATCCAATAGCCTCGATTGTTAAAGGAACCATGAATCACTGTAAAGTTGCCATACGTCTTTACCACGTCCTTCTTGGTGAGGTGATGCCAGTGATCAATTATTGGAAGGGTAAGGGTCAGGGCAATCCTGGCGAAATGCAACAAGGCAGCTCGCAAAACGGACACGCATCAACTTGAGCTGCAACATGAGAAGGATTTTCCCTTTCACGTTCTCTCGCGCACCTCAATGTAAAGCGCCGGCTGAGTAATGCCGCTCCGAACACAACGTTCACGACTTCATACGGGCCTCGCGTGACGGTTGAGCCCATGGTTGTTCCGGATTGCAAGGCATCGTGGTGAGCACAAACATTGCCGCGAACAGAACTCGAAGGCGCAAAACGAGACTGCGCCAAACACGCTGTTGGGCTTGCATGGTTTCGTTTCCTTTGCGCACGGCCGTGCTGTGAGCGATGTAGTTGCGCGAGCTGGCTTCTAGGCTCATGTTTCTTTCATAAAATTTATTCTTGCCCACTACAGTGTTGTCAGATATACGGAGCCTCTAAATTCTAGTAAACGATAACTGTGAGTAATAACAGTGATGACTAGGAAACATCCATAGCACACGCAGCACACAGCGCTGTGTCCGTTCCGCTATTCTCCGCAACCCCCGCTCCATTGCGCGCCGCGCCTCCTACGTAGTGAAAACGAGAGTATCGCTGGTGATGCAATCGTTCACTGCGTCGTGTTGCGCGCAATGACCGCTCCGCGATGCCTCTCGATGGCCGTCAGGCATTGATTTCATTACCGCGCGCGCGCTTTTGCCGTGTGTTGGCTGTTGATTCTATGGGGGAAAAGCTAGACGTGACAAGCGTGAGTTATTGTAATTATCGAGCGCCGTTTGGATGCGCTGCGATGTTTGCCAGCGAGTTCAGTTGAACAGGAATTTCGTAATTTCTGTTTGTTTGGAAGGTTCAAATACTTCGAATAGTAAAAGCAGAGTGCGAATCGAATAAAAAAATACTCGCATTTCGATAAAGGCGGAATGCTAGAGGCCCGTGTACTGTGCGATGTTAGTGCACATTGAAGAACCCCAGGTGGTCGAAATTATCCGGGGCTCTCCAGTACGACGTCCCTCAAAGCCAAGCCTCATGAACCATAACTGTCCACCCTCTCCGTGCCACCGCAATACGACTATGCTAGAGCCATCCATGCATAACCATGCTGTTCTTGTCACACTGTGCACTTAGTGGGTAGGCAGAATGCCTGTTCATTGTATTTGGAGCTCGTTTTTTCAACGCAGTTCTAAGGAGTCTCTACTTTACCAAAAAACACGCTCTGAACGAACTGCAACCGGAGCTATCTCGTGGTAACCGTAATGTCGGCTTTATGAAAGAAAACATCTCTGAGCAAATTTCGAGACATAAATTAGTAAAAATGAGTCTCAAGATGCAGTTGCATGGGTTTCACCGATTAGAATAAACACACGCTTTGCAGAAAGCCAGCAGCAGAAATCAAATTACCCGCCCGCAATAGCGGTAGAAAAGCAAAATTGCATAGTTTCTCACAAAAGCAACTCTTAAAGGCAAAGCCAAGTGAAATCACAAAAATAGTCAAAAATTAGTTGTACTTATATTTTATATATTTTTATTAATTAATTTATTTATTTATTATAACAATAGTTTAGTGTTTTGTGATTACTCGAAACTGTGGCTCCGGCTGTATCAGCATTACTTAGTTCCTGTTTTCATGTGCCATGCGTCCGCTCGTCTGCGATGTGCGGCATGTGGAGGATATCAAGAGATATGCTTCTCTTCTGGGCACTTTTCTTTCCCAGTACTCCTGGCTGAACGACGCTTACGTTCTCGTAAGTATGACGCCGTATAGAGGTATCAAGTGGGACTTATTTTGCGCGCCGTTGGTGTAGAAGGTATGTTACATGCACAGATCCGCTCGCAGGATTACTTCGTTGAGCAGCAGTGGCAGAAGCTACCTGCTTCGTGGCAGGCGGTGCTTTCGGCGGTTGAATTAGGAGACCTTTCCTCATGGCTGGAGACTGGGGTGCCCTTACAGTGAGTATCTCGAGCCGACGCAGCTTTGCGCCTCTAATTTTCTTTTGGGAACCACCAAAGAGCCCAACTTTTTTTTTAAACGGTCGATATGTTATCTCACCTTTGAGGACCGCTTAGTTCAACGATCATATCTTCTTTTATCACAGGGGGCGATCTGTTTGGCCGCTGTCCCTCATGTGCCTTGCTCCAGCTGCAAAGCTGCTCGCTCTGAGCCGCTCTCCCGTTGCGTCACCCGCCGGCATCCCTCTGCTGTCACCTAAAAACAGCACCGGTAAGGAAAGCATTTTTAGGCTCTTGTTTCGTCAGCACGACATGAACATGTCGATTTTGAAGAGGGTCTTTATGTAAAACACCTCACTTAACTGAAAACAAACTACCGAAGAGGATAGATTTTCTTTGCAGGAAGTCGGCAACTAACTGGCCTTCTTTGAAAGTAGCAATGAGAGGTTCTATGAAACAAAGTTGTAGTGTTCAGGTAATTTGCAGCCCAATTAGGTGATAGAAAAACATCTTCATTGTAGCTTATATGGAGCAAAATGAGATTTAATTAAGTTTTTGTTGTGCTCTGCAGGTACTAAGAATCTAGAGTGGCCAGCTTTTGACCTCCATGGCAATAGAAACTTGACCCATGCCTTCAGAAAGCACGTCAAACTAAAGAAGCAGCACGAGATCACAAGGTTGGCAACGGTATGTACGCTTGCTCTCCAACTCTTTTTCTCCGCATAATGAAAAGTGCACGTGTGTTAGTGATCACTCAGAGAGGAACGTGTTATTGAAGTTATTGATTGCTTGTAATGTAAGCATATGAGAATTTTTCTGTGGTATGTTCTGCTATATTACAAACAGACCAAGGCTACTTTTCCAACCTCTTACAAGCCACAAATACCATTATTAGCAGCTTGCTTTAGGCCCAAGTTGTGAAATGATGCCTGTGAAACACAGCTGCACTTGACGATATACACAGCATGACACTACCCACCGCTGTGGCTGATCAGTGGCTATGCCAAGCCCAGTGTCAGAGATTGAGTATGACCACGGTGGCCACATTTCGGTTGAGGCGATACACAGAACTACTGATGTGCTGTAGGCTGTCAGTGCACGATAAAGAACCCTGGATGGTTGAAATTGATCCTGAGCCCTCACTACAAAGCTCCTCATGGCCCATACGCAGCTTCAGGGCATTAAACCTCACATAGCACCACTGTATGATGTAATAAGACAGTTATGAATGGCAGGGGCGGATTTAAGAACATTTAAGAAAATTTTTACGTAGGAAAATTATGCTGAACCCCATTTTTCAGATGGAAAAAAAGGATTTAACAAATTTTTTTACATAGGAAAATTATGCTGAACCACATTTTTCAGATGGAAGAAGCCTAAGACATACATGGTTCAAATGGGACCACCTCTTTCAACTGCCCCCTCCAGGCGCGACCCATAAACCTGCCCCTGGTGGGCGCGTGTTGCGGATAAGAATGACAAATACAAGAAGCCAAATAAATGGCTAATAACATGCCAGCAGATTGAATTCCACAGAGTTATACGTCTGTATGGCCTTATAAGATGGTCCTCGCACGGTGCTTTTAAAAGAGTAATGGCACTCTTATAATTCACTGTTGTCCTTGCATTGCAGGTGGTTGAGTTACTGGCCCAGAAGTGTGGCTGCCTGCACGTGCTGGACGTTGGGTCAGGACAGGGCCATTTGGCTCGCTTGCTGGCTCTTGACAAGCGGCTGCGTGTTGCCACTGTGGACCTTGTGGGCAGCCATCTGGCATCGGCTAAGCGTTTTGACCACCAGGTGTGTGCAGTTGGCCACATTTGCTTGTTCAGAATTTCCAACACAAGCATGGAGAGGTGCTGTGATAAGGCGAAGGGAAGCCATGCATCTCAAATTTCAACTAAAAGAATTGACAAAGATTAGTACACAAATTGTTGTCTACGTGAGTAGCAGATGAAGTGAATGGTAGGCTTCGCCTGCAGGCATCCTTAATTAATTGACCGAATTGAGTAGAGACTCGAAGTAGTTGTGTGTGTTTGTTTTTCTCAGACATTTTCTTCACCCTGCACTTGTGGGAAATGTAGTCATTAGTTATGCGTACACGACTTGCACCACATATGTAGGTTTACATGAGCCCAGAGAGAATGAGGCTATGGTTTTTACCTAGCATATACTCTTCATGTATACTTTTTTTATTGGCAAATGTAGTAATAAAGTGCATGAGTAAGTATGTAAAAAATAAAAACCTCCTCGTTTGATAACTGTGTGGTTTGCAAGTAGTTCACACACAAACGAGGTAACTTTTCTGTGTACTCCTGACAAATTGTAATTTCAGGAAGCCACAAATTAGTGATGCTTTGACAATTCTGGTAAATCTAGTTTCTTGAGTTAGTGCCAAGAGTTACAACAAACAACAAAAATAGGGATTGTTTGACCTGCAACAGCGGTGTCAACCAAGAGGCTCGCAGGCTGCATGTGGCCCGCCAGGCCTTGCCATCCTAAGGAGTTTAGCTATTGTTCTGGGCAAGCCTCATTTGTTACGTATTGCTTGCCCTTTGGTAATCTCTACCTGTAAATACATCCCGAACATCCAGTAGTCCCTGCCCACATCGCTACTTACCTTTTCATGGTGGCCTGAAAACTTTATTACGATAGAAAAAAAAAAAAGAGTATTCATTGAAATGTGGCCTTTTTTCACCAGAGCTTGTGCATTTTTGCTTTTGCTTTCTTGTGTATTTTAATAGACTTTTTTCTGCTTTCACTTACTTTTTTTACTTTTTCATTGTATGCCTCCTTTCTCCTCTTCCCTCTTTGGCTACTGGCCCATGAGAGACAAAAGTTTGTAAATGCGGCCCACACGGTGAGATTCGTTTGAAACCCCTGGTCTAGAGCTGTGCAAAGTAATGCTGTCCTTCGAATATTGCAAAAAATATTGTTACCAAAAAAAACCAAAAAACTACGGCATCCTATATGGGCATATGCCCAATCTGCACCTATAACGAACTCCTGACTCTGAGCAAGCCAGACAGCACTCACCCAAAACTGCAAACGCTCTCTTTATAAAAGTGGCGGTTTGTAAATTGTTAGAAAATGAAGAAGTGTTGCGGTGTTTATAGCTCACTAGGGGCAGTCGATTGAGCTGATGTTGTAAAGTATACAGGAGGCTACAGCAGATTTGACTCTGGTTTGGTCAGGTGGTAGCCACAAAACTTTGCTCTTCCTCAGGCAGCGCTGCATGTTCAGAAAAAAAGTGCAGCAGGTGGTGGATCGAAGACAACAGAACCACTTGGTGACCTTCCTCAGCATGTAGAGTTGGAAGTGTCCATGACTACAACACCCGCTGAACTGGAACAGGTGCGTATCTTTTCTGTGGAATGTTCCTTCTTGGCTTCCCTTATTTGCTCATGCAATGAATGCATGGCAAACATTTTTGTAATGTTGGGGCAGCCTTTCACTGCTCGTGTCTCTGCAATCTTGAGGTTGTGTGCGCAGATTTTTGGTCATGTTTGGGCTACAGAATACAAGCTGTGAAACATTGTGCTGCTTTTGCACATGGACAGTATCTATTTCAAACGCCATTCTGAGGGTGCCTCTGAATGTGACCCTGTGATGACAGCTTTGCGACATGGTGCACTGAAGTGCCGCTCAGTTTTCTAGTTGATGTCTAAAAAGAAACTTGCTGTGTAATATATTAGTAGCTGTGCAGTGCAGTGTGTGGACCCTTGCACCCTTGCAGTTGATGTAAACCCAAGCTGTTACGCACTGTCCCCCCCCCCCCCCCCTCTTTCTTTCATAGCAAGTTTCTTGTTGACTCTATAAGAATAAGAGCCTGAGTTAAACTTCATGCAGTTCTTTATGCTAAGTAGTGCATCAAGCAAGCACAGTACAACAGCCCGATTTTCTATATTGCATTTGTATGACTTGCTTCAGGTGGCCAAGAGAGCCTGGAGAACTGAAGTTGCGGATGTGCAAAATGTGAGTTGCTGCATCATTAACGTTTATTCAGATTGGAAACAGAATGCCTGAATGATGCCAGTGGTGTAATTGCTAGAGCAAACTGCATAAATGTTTCTGTTTTCAGTTCATATTCGTTGGACTTCATACGTGTGGGGACCTAGGCCCATCTATGATTCGGCTATTTGCTGACTCACCTGCTGCAAGGGGCCTTATTTCTGTTGGCTGCTGCTACATGAAGCTCAATGAAAGCAGGTGTGGATGTTTTTTGTTCTCCATTGTTTCTATTATCCATTGATGTACGGACTGCTTAATTGTTAAACCCTATTGAAATATTTTTGTGGTGTTCTGAAGCGCATAGGCCAAGTAAGCCCATAGCATATGGACCATCTCTTTCCTCTTTGTAACCAACTATAATAATGTTTTTACCACCACCATCACCACCTGTATTGCCTTGAGAAACAGGTGCTGGCTGTGCAGAGTAAAAAAAACTATGTTTTACTGCAATGTTTCTTTTTTCTGGTTTTGCTTGACTGTTTGTGCCAATTTAAAATCATAATTCCTTGTTGCAATTGGTAACATTTTGTTTGATTCTTTCATCATAAAGCAGCCTTCATTTTTTTTTTTTCGCAAAGTTTCATTTGTGTTCTGGTTGGTTTTTGGCCCTTTCTGAACGTGCCTTTAGGCAGCACGGTAGCTTGAGTTTAGCGGTGGGCATTAAGCAGTGTCAGTAAATCCCATAGTCAGAACCACTGTGACAATATTTGTAAGTAGTATGTATCTATAAAACAGGTTTACGCAGGTGACGTATAGCATGGTACTGCACTGCTCTCCTTTCCAGATGTCTGAAATGAAGTGTCTAATGTTGCATTGCCAGGTATGAAGGAGCAGATTTGAAGCAGGCATACCCTATGAGCAACCATGTACGTGCCATGGGGAACAAATCTACGCTCAGCTACCAAGCACGAGAGGTTGCCTGCCATGCTATTGAAGTGTATGCCAAGAAATTGAAAGGTACATTCTTTGCATTGAGAGTGCCTCTAGAACTTGCTTGTGATACCCTCTCTCTGTGTAGCACTTGCTTTTGGTGCCCTGTATTACTTACTGGCTGTAATAGGCTACAAAATGAATATTTCTCACTTTGCAAGGCACCCAGATTACTAAGGTCCATCAGGTGTTCAAAGAGTGTGGGTGGGGGTGAGTGGGGGGGGGGGTTAGATAGGTGTCATGTGTCCTGCGAGATGCGATGCTGTCTGTGCGCTTGCAGAAAACGCAACCTTTTCATACAAAGGTGAGTTCACAGTGCCTCCTAGTTTGTTAAAACTGAGTGATGCTGCCACAGACGTTTGTTTTATCTGAGACGCAATTCGTTGTCCTAATATACATATTTTGACAGTAGCATCACTCTCGTTCACACTAAGCAAGCGTTCATTATCACAGTGGCTGTCATAAGTAGGATCGACTGTATCTATTGTGCATAACTGACTGCTGATGCAGGTTTCCGGCAGGAGGATAGGAAGAATGGCCTGCTCATTCGGGCATCTTATGGTCAAGGCTTTAGTTCATTACGTGTGTGCTATTTTTGCAAGAAAATGTCTTTTCACGACTCAACTCAACAAAAAGAAACTATGATTCCTATCTGCCCACTTGCATGCTCAACACATTGGTTTTGGAAGGTGTCCAAAAGTGAGCAGGCTGGCTCTGCTCCTTCCCAGTCATGTACAGGCATCTCATAAGGGTTGTCCAGTGTAGACAGTGTAGGGTTCCATAGAATATGTCGCACTGCTGCCTCTCTCGAATGATTGCTGCATAATGAATTTGCGCTACTTGAGTGGTGTTACCTAATGTAGGCACCTCAGTCGCTGGCATTCAATTTTGCTGGTGGCATATTGAGTTGCTTCCTACCACATATTTGAATCAAGGTTCTCTGCCTTCTACAGCCTATTTAAATTACATCATGTGTGTATTAGTCACTTTGGGATTGCGATTATGGATGTAGCCTGCAATGACCAGGTTGCTCTTTAACAAATCCTGGTTAGTACAGCTCGCAACTGCAGTGTCGTCAGTAATAGAGACAGAGCCATGTATAAATAGGCATATTAAACCTGTCTCCATCACGTAGTGCTATGGCATGGCACTATAGCAGCTGCCTCTGGTTGCGGTTTGTACTTGTTTAATCCCTGAGTTGTTGCATGTTACAATTTTCTTTCCCTATAACTTTTTCATACCCGCTGCTCATTAGTAAAAATCTATTATGCTAAACACCTCCGTGGGCATTTCAGGGTGTTTATTTTGCTTTTGGTTTGCCTCAGCATCCACTATGTGAAAAAAGAGAAGGCCACATGATGTATGAGCTATAATCTGTAAATACACAATCAGGATTGTTTCTTTTGCTTGCTGTGGTTTGGATTTGGATACTCTGTTAAAGAAAGGCAAAAGCTGGTTTGTCTTCTGTAAGAAATTCTTCTTTCTCAGTCCCCAAACAGAGCTCATTTTTATCGTGGAAAATGTGGGCATAGGGTCCTAGTGAACATTACTTTTTGTGAGATAAGCTTTTCAGTGCCATCCAGTTAGCAGGTGCATGTGATGATTCAGTGGCTTTTCTGCGAATAATACTATGCTTACATGATTTTACTTCATAGTCATATCAGGTATAAATAGTCATGAGGTGCCCTCTATAATCTGGCAAGCTGATTTTGCTCTAGGCTGTGTCCTATTTTTCAGGCTATTTGCTGTATGCTGTCTCTCAAGAGCTATTTCACCCTCTTTCTGAGCAGCGGAACCAACAGCACTGAAGATTCACTGCTACCGAGCTTTGCTGGAGAGACTGATTGTGAATCGCTACGGAGACCAGCGACACTGTGGATTGGGTTGTGTGAAGCATGCCGCCAGCATGACATTCGCACAGTGAGTGGTAGCCTGCTACTTGCCAACCATTTATGTCGATGTGCTTGCTGTTCTACTGTTATTTTGTTTCTAGATGACACATTATTCTTGCATCTACTGATATTTTAGGAACTGTTTTCTGTCTGTACATCCACGTGTCATGGCTCTGGATAGTAATATCACCTAGATGCATTGGTAAATTGAGCATTTGGTGCCAAAAATTTTACTGTCATTGACTGTTTCCAAAATCAATGCTTTTAATGGGTACCTAATGAAGAAAGCTGGGCTAGTTGGTAGAACCTGGACCGAGAGTGAGACATCAGCTACCTGTACATTGTGAAGGACAACTAGCAGACGCGGCCGTTCGTAAGAACGCCTTGCTTTATTCTGCTCCTTCCTCGTCCTCTTCCCTTGCTCCCGCATCCCGTCCATCATCATCTTTGTCACGGAATAACACTTTTCCACGATTGCGGACCTGAAAGGAACAGGCACCACAACATATTAAGTCTTGCAGGCGGATGACCCTTTTCTTTAACCAAGACACATGCATTGCAAAATTGTTTCTCCGACGCCTGTCCGAGCCTGCCTGAAACGACGAAGTACACATGCCACGTGTTGTTACCTAATGGCCCGCGTACTGTGCGATGTCAGTGCACGTTAAAGAACCCCAGGTTGTCAAAATTTCCGGAGACCTCCTCTACGGCGTCCCTCATAGCCTCAGTCGCTTAGGGATGTTAAACCCCCATAAATCATGAATTACAAATTCTGGTACATATTCCCTCCTCTAAGTGCAACGATCCGCTAGACAGATGCAATGCTACACATAAACACACGCAAACATTTATGCGCTGGCAACTTTTTGTTTGCGTAATTTGACTTGATGCTTTTTTTTGGCACATTCATAGAGACTGAAGGTAAGAAGAGTCTGTGGGGAACTTTTTTTTTTTTATGTGCTCTGATAGCTGCCATCTCGTGTGTTATGAATGTGTTAATGCTGGACTTGTCAGCGAGAACAGCATTCTGTGCAACTTGTACAGTGCATCCTCCAAAAGGACTACAGTGCCACTTTCATGCCAGACTTTGTCGCATTCTGTTAACTGCAACCAAATGAGCTAAGCTCAAGGTTACAAAACCTGCGCCCCGCTGCGGTGGCTCAGTGGTTACGGTGCTCGGCTGCTGACCCGAAAGACGCGGGTTCGATCCCGGCCGCGGCGGCTGAATTTCTTGGAGGTGAAATTCTAGAGGCCCGTGTGCTGTGCGATGTCAGTGCACATTAAACAACCCCAGGTGGTCGAAATTTCCGGAGCCCTCCACTACGGCGTCTCTCATAGCCTCAGTCGCTTTGGGACGTTAAACCCCAATAAACCAAACCAAACCAAACAAAACCTGCGTGAAGGAAGGTGATTGATTCACCGGAGGAACGAGTGCTGTCTATGCATATGGTACTTGGACATTGTGCTGCCTCTTGTGTCTGATGTGACTGCCCTGTCTTTAATATGTGCGTGGTCACATTTTCAGATATGCAAGAAAGGCTCTTCAGAAGTTCCCGTTTCCCTTGCCCGATGAAGATTTGGATGCACCTGAACTGGAGCTGGCGATGAACGAGTGGCAACGTGTTGTCATCTTTTACTCGTTGCGCCTTCTTCTTGCTCCTGTCATCGAATCTCTCGTTCTCATCGACCGCATGTTGTACCTGTGGGACCGATGTGAGTGTCGCCACTCTCTGTGCCATGTCCTTGTAGCAAGCAAAAGCCTGCTTACTGTTGTACGTCAGATTGTGTTTTGTTGCATGCAGTGGAAAATGTTTGATTCACTTTAATGTGCAGTTTCTTGTCTATCCTTGCTGAGTTTATTTTGGGCTACTTATTGCTTGGTTCAGTGCTGTTAAAGGTGCACTGAAAAGGATTCTGAACATGTCTTTTTGCCGCGGGAACTCGATCCACACGTTCCTAGCATTCTTAGAAACTGCGACTTATTGCCCTCTGTGGCCGATTTCCCCAATTAAAACAAATTAACGTCCGGCTCCCGCCTTTTTTTTTTAATTCTGCCTCGTACGGTGGGCGGAGTCGAGCAACGCGTGGAGCGCCTTTCACCCAGTCCCGTGGAGGCTTTGCTTTCGCTTTATTTTGTTTTTTAGGTTTCCATGAATAAATAGTTTCATTCGCAGATAGTATAGCCGCAAAATAAGCCCGAAGAAATAAAAATATGCGCGGACTGTTTGCTACTACGGACTACTACATATTACTTCGCCGATGGCAGAGTGGCAAGCCGCCAAGGGACTGGGTGAAAGGCGCTCCACGCGTTGGTCGACTCCGCCCACCGTACGAGGCAGAATTAAAAAAAAAAAGGCGGGAGCTGGACGTTAATTCGATTTAATTGGGGAAATCGGCCACACAGGGCAGTAAATCGCAGTTTCTAAGAAAGCTCGGAACGTGTAGATCGAGTTCCCGCGCCAAAAAGACAAGTTCAGATTCCTCTTCAGTGCACCTTTAAGGCCATCTCGGCCATGCTTTCTTCCTGTCGACTGTGTAGTTCCTTTAAGAAGCAAAGAGAAGCTGTTTTTCCATTAAAATTCCAACTTGCATACTTCGAGCTGTATCCTCTTACAACTGGATGTGGGTTTCAACTAGGGAAAGATGCATAGTACACCAAGACGTAAAGGTATAGAAAGGCATCATTGTAGTTGATGTACACAGCTGAGTTTCGTTAATTAGATCTAGCTGGTATGCAACAAAATCCGTTTGAAATATGACATTTTCGCTGGAGTGAACATTTATTTAGTTTAATTGTGATGTGGTGATAACTACCACTCACGATCTGAGATATTCAGGTAGTACAAATAAATGACTGACCTGACACAAATTATAGTGAAAGTTGCCAGCACACATTGGTTTCATACCAATGTGTGCTGTATGTATACCAAGTCTGGTTTGCATACGATTGTGCTTACAGAGCTTTTCTGTCAGTAACTGCAGCTTCCATTCCAACCACAATGTGTCACAAGTTCTGAGCCTTCATCTAGAGACTGCATTTATGGACACCATAATATGCTTGTCTAGTCCGTTTTTTTATATTCCAAACTAATACAGTAGCAAACTTATTTTTCGGTCTCCAATAGTTTGTACTTGCACAATAGTATTTTACTTTATTGATGGAGCCGTCACTCACTCCATAGCATTGTGTACATATTCATAACTGGTGTTTCAGACTTTCTGTAGTCCAAAACTTCAATTATTTGGACTGAAATAGATGCCAGCAATACTGTAGACATCGTTTTTTGATCATAAGCTTGTTTTTCGAGCTGACATAGGAACGGGGGCGGGCACCTGTGTACCTTACAACCAACCTTTTCTATATTTGGTTACATTCTTTGGTTCGATTATTCGGGGCAATTTTTCTCTCCCACTGAGTCAGAAAAATCAGTCAGCGACTTATGTGCTGTCATAATTAGGAGGTTAGTTACACACACTTGTTTCAGTTTTGAATGTAAATGCCCAGGAATTTAGGCATCAAAATCTCTTTTTGAACTGCTTGTTAATTGTACATAACTGGCTATAATCAGAAACTCAAGGAGATATTTCACTGTTTTTACCAAGAGAAATCCCAAAGCCATCCTTTTGCTTGTCATTATGTGCTATGTAATGTTGCTCAGTGTGCACATTTTTAATTGTTCATTGCTTGCTGGTCTAATGCATTCATTTTCCCACAATTTACAGGTATACCAAGCTGCCTGCTACCTTTGTTTGACCCATGTCTCTCACCTAGAAATCTCGTCTTGCTGGCTTTTAAAGAAAGGAGTCATTGAGAGAAGAAAGTAATGCGAAGCTATGTGAAAAATTCTAGCTTTGTAACTCGTGGACAATTAAAAATGTTTTACAGGTTCATTCATTGTGAAAAGCTTTCTTGTGTCACATACCAAATTTGTATCACTCCTATATTGTCTACCATGAACGACCTTCGTGCACCTTTTTAGTTGTTGTTTTTCTCACTGTACAGTAGACTCGCATTAAGGTGAATCCAGTTGTGACCATTTGATAGGTTTCCCATAGACTCAATGCAAAAAAATCTATATAAGACGAACTGGTTCGTGTGCTTCCGTTAAGACTAACTTTTGTAGTGACCGAAAATCACGGCTACCCCATGCAATGGCACTCGCAGGGTGTCTGCGCAGCACTGTCAAGGAAAGAAACAAGTATCTAAAATGCTCCTATGCAAGAAAGTGCACCCCCACAAGATGGCTTCCACGCACCTTCGCGTAAAGCTGTGGGGAAGCCATCTTGCAGCGGCACACTTTCTTGGGGGAAGCTTTCTTGCTGGTGCAGAAAAGGCACAGTACCATTGCGCCTGCGCTAACACAGAGACTTGACATGGTCAGATTTCATCATTGTGCGCACGTCACGTGCTGCGCGTTGCTTCCCGCGGACTCAAAGGTACCTACGTATATGCACAGTGCACCCGCTCATTGACTTGGGGTTCAAAAGCTCCGGGGCCACATTTTCAACTGATGCAGCATCACGTCTGTTATCATGACACGGAGATGGCCCAACATCAGCACCATACGCATTGCCTGTAGTGTATGGAAAGGCACTTGGCATGTTGGCTCATGAAATTGGTGACAGCTGTGCTACAGAAGCAGCAAAAGAGAGAAGTGCACAGCTGCTCTGCTGCGCACCTTCGAAACACTTTGAATACGACGAGAAGCAAAATTCAGAAAAAAAGGAACACACACAAAATAGCAGCTGCTGCGGGATACAGTGAGAAAAAAGAGATGGTGAAAAATGATAAATGGATCAATGCATTAGCAGGATAATGTGAGCTTGTTTCACCTCAGTCTTCAGCTCACTTCATGCATTCTATTCACCCACTCTATACGTAATTATCCTCTCCCTGATTAGCTATTTTATTCGTTGTTTTCATCTAACACTCTTTATCAACACACCTAGCATGCTCACGCATCTTTTTTTTAGAGGCGCTCTTTTTAAAACGAACTTCTTAAGACAAAACAGATTTTCTGGTCGCTTCAAGTTCGTCTTATAGGGGGTCTACTGTATTTTTTAAAATTTGCTTGCTAAAAACTGTGTGATGTTGAATGACGTTCCTGTGCACAATCTCCTGCATTTTATATCATCCTTCTTATGTAATGCCCTTATGTAAGGGTATAATAGATGATGTATGTTGTGAGAGGGTCACTGCCTCCTTTCTTTTGCTGCTCATCTACAATTTACAACCTCATGGAAAGGGTTACCTGCTTCAAATGTAATATCCACGGAACACAAGAACATCTTTTTAACATATATCAAATAGGCCGGTGGTGGTGGCTCAGTTGTTATGATGCTCAGCTGCTCACCCGAAAGGCGCGGATTTGATCCCAGCTGTGGCGGTAGCATTTTGGGGGAGGCAAAATACTTCATACTTCAGGCCTGTGTACTGTGCGATGTCGGTGTTCATTAAAGGACCTCAGGTGGTCGGCGTTTTCCAGAGCCCTCCACTGTGGCGTCCCTCATAGCCTGAGTCACTTTGGGACATAAAACCCCATTAAACATAAACCCATAAAACCAAGCATATCAAATATGTCTTGGAAAGATAAACGAGCGATCTTGGTGCTAATACGAAACTCTACAGATGTCTATAAAACATTGCAGTGAAAATCACAAAAACTTCTTGTATTTGTCTAGCAAAGACATCTCGTAACATTATATAGCTCTACTGTAGGGCTGCTAATGCTCCGCAAATTTTGGGATATAAGGTGTTCAGTAATATCTTTACGAGATGTCTTTGTAATATATACTAGTCTTCAAACTGGGTGTATAAGACATATTACAAAATATGAAGGCATTTTAGAGGCGTTTAATTCTAGCTCAAGCATGCATGTTTTTTTTTTTTTTTAAGTTATGCAAGCACTTGAAGTGATCTGGGCAATACAATGAAAAATTAGATATGAGACATCTTGTGTGTTTTTATTAATCCTTCCTGCGATGCTATAGCACTTCATTTTTTCAGATCATATTGCTCTAGAATTTTTATCTAAAATACTGCCTATACAATTATAAGCAGACCCCTAGTAATGCATGGCAACTGGAAAGAGTGCATGTATGAATATGTTTATGAAGGAGAGATGCAGCAAGTAGCATGCAGTGTGCCTCCACAGATGGCCCTACAGGCGATATGGTAATGCATTTCAGGCAGGCAACCCAGGTATCCTCTTATGTGCTGTCACATGTGCTAGCTGTGCATCGTTAATCAGTGTAGTTATGCGAAGAAATTTTGTAAATATTTATTCATACTATGTTCGGTACAATTCCACTGGCGTGCCTGTGGTTTGCTCTTAGGAAAAGAAGGTGGTTACCTCTTTACTGTTGTAAACAACGGAAGTGGCCTTATTGTATCCCTTTGACAAATGTAGTGCTGTATCTCAAAATATATGTGGCACAGAAGTCTACAAATAAACATATCCTCAAAGAAGCAGGAAAGCTGATGAGTGGATATCTTTAGGTTTTTGGTAAAAGGGGATACAACATGGTGCCACCAGTGGATTTTCATCATCCTTGCACAGAGGGTGTTCGCGATATCATGAAAGAAAACACCACCTACTATTACGGTCTGTTTGTAAGACCACGGCGCCGACGGCAAGTAGCACCAAGCAACATCTTTCCACAGTGGTAGTTTTAGCTGACTATGTGATAGTTAGTGGGAGTGGGGCTGCTGCAGAATGATTCCACCCTAGATCATCCACATGCGCATCCATGGTTAGGGAAAAAATAATATGAAAAGGTTCAACGAAAGTACAGCGACGTATTGGAAAACCAATGAAACTAGGTGACGCAAAACTGCTTGTAGACGTCTAATAACCTATGCCATGTAAACATTTTGCCACAATCTAGGTGTTAAAAGCCTTGAGAAATTGTCTTCTTTACTTCACTTAAACATCTGTAAGGCATGGAGAAAACACACCTTCCAGATATCTCAACAAACTCTTGTCATAGCTTTTTCTAGATGTTCGAAAATGTCTGCAGAACGTTTTGTGTTAGGTGTGGTGTAACAGCAGCTCATTTGCAGTGCCGAAGTCATTTCATTGTTGTCATGTGTTAAATCTTTTCTTGTTAACTAAACAAGAAGTTGATCACAGGACAAAATTATAAGGTTAAGAGTTTTGATGTCTGTGGCTTAATTGTTCCAAATAGATTAAAAAGCTGATTTCTTTACTGTTGTGATTTCTTTTATTGAAGTTTCGGTAAATACAGCTCTGCTGTGGAACCAAAAGGCAAAAGTCGCCATAAAATCACCTGACTGGGCCTTCGGCACCACGGCTGACACGTGTAACACACATCAGCAGGCACGCAGCATTAAGAAATAGTGTACGGTACAGGTTGTGTTACACATACATACAATAATAACCAGAAGCAGCAACACATGAAAGCGGCCATTTGCATTACGTGTAAAAACAGTTTCTAGCACAGTAAATGCATTAATCCAATGAGAATAGAACGGAAATAAATCACGTTTATTCGATAAAGTACAATTTAGCTTTTTTCCTGAAGGTGAACGAGGAGAATGATTGATCTGTCGCATCAACTATGTCATGGTAACTGTTCAACAGATTGGAAATTTGCCATTTAATTAACTGCTTTCACACCCGGTCCTTTTTTCGATGTTTTATGAAGTTCATGTCTGAGGGTGTAATGTCTGTATGTGGTAATTGTAAAATATGCTGCACTGCTGCGCAGTCAATTTTGTTTTGCCACTATATAAATTCTGACAGTCATTGGTTATCGACCTTCCATTGGGTGAGGGCGATATTGAAATGCCTACTTTCTAGACTGTTGCAAATTGGTTCTGCTGCTATTTCCTGCGAGCTAGCACGATGTGCACACAACAGACCAGCCAGCGTTATGCGGATGTCTGGGAGCCCTTATTAGAAAAGCCTATAGGGGGCTGTAACAGTCGATATTTGGATTTGCCTAAAGTTGGCTGAAACACAGTCATATCTCAATGGTTTGTAAATGAAACAAAGGCCTTTCTTTTGTAAGAGATAAATCCTTTCCGTGTGCTTGTTTTGGAACCTGTACT
This sequence comes from Amblyomma mixtum, assembly GCF_055824585.1. NCBI lineage: Eukaryota > Metazoa > Arthropoda > Arachnida > Ixodida > Ixodidae > Amblyomma > Amblyomma mixtum. The sequence goes on along the minus strand of NC_143016.1, from coordinate 75,723,602 downwards.
GCATAACAATAAACAGTACTGCGTATACGTGACTGGACAGTAATAAAATAGAGTTGTTCTCAGGTGTATTGGTAGAAGGGAGTGAAATTTATTTTGAATACATATATTGGGTGGTTTTGGTTGCTATGAAGTCTACACGGTATGAGTAGAATCAATTGTACGACTTCCATTTGATCCCACAAAGTAGGTGGAGTAATACAGGACGCCCCATGCCATGGTCCAAGTGTTTTTTTTTTATTATGGCTGTGATGCAATGGTTATAAGGGCAGTAACTGTATATCCCTGGACACCTCTTGGTGGACACCTGAACCACGCTGTGAGTAAAGGTATATGGAGAAAGTGAAAAGGGGCACCAGATTATTTCAAACCACTTGGGGCTAGATTTAACATGCACTGAGATCAAACAGCTCATGGGCGTTATTTGTCATTTGGGTTTCCTTTTTGTCAAAATGCAGCCATGGCCGTGATATATGGCCCTCCATTGGGCTCAGCAGTCCAATGCTAAATAGAACATTGGATGTGAGGAAAGAAGGAAGTGGTGAAATTGGTAAATTGCCACATACCTCGGTGGTCACCTGAACTGCACCTTAAAGGAAGGGGGAGTGAAAGAAGAAAGAGAGAAAGGGCTAGGTGCCATAGTGGAGGTCTCCAGAATAATTTGTGCCACCTGGGGATCTTTAACCACACAGCACACAGGCACCTTTTGTGTTCTTCCTCATGTTAACTTTCTCACTTCTGGGTCACCTCTACCAGTGAGTTAACTTTCTTGCTTCTGGGTGGTCCCCTCTAGGGAGGGTGAAAAACTTAACGGTGCTTTAGCTTTGGTTAAACTGAGTGAGAAGTGGTAGGGTCACAATGGCGCAACCTGGCAAAGTGCTATGCTGTTGACCTTTTTTTTTTGTATTTTCCAGGCTAACCATCGTGAAGCTACTGCTTCTTGCTCATTAAATTTTAACTAAAGTTAAAGCGCCGTTAACTTTTCCTAGGCATGCCGGCGCTCCTTCCATCATGTACTCCGTTAAAGATGGCATGACTTAACGCCGCGTTTGGGCTCCTCGGCGAGCCCAAAGTCAACCACATGACCAAACTTTGGTTGAGCTTGACGTTTTCGGCTTGACCTTAAATGACCTTGACCACTGACCTGTCCAATTGCTTGACCATTGGTCTGACCACTGACCATCCACCGGTTATGACCTTGGCTGAGTGAAGGCTATCGGCAACGCACGGCGATCTCAGCCCGATCGAGACCTCTAGTAGTGAAGCTACCGCTTCAAACGAAAAGGAGCGTAAAAGAAAGAAGACAGAAAGAGGTATAATTTTGGCTACCTGGGGAACCTGCACTCAGCCGCGCCGTGAAGGAGAGAAAGAGCCATATACAGGGCCTGTTCTGAAAGTAGTAGGTCTGATTTTTTCCTGGGCGAACGGGTGGACAAGAGGCGGTCTGCGCGTGCAGGATCGCTGAAGGGGGATATTGGGAACGCTGAGGAAAATCGGCAGTCTGCTCTCGGCCGTTTTAGAGAGCAGGTCACTTGTACTGTGGACCCCTGTCGAAACGCCTCGTCACGCAGAATCATGGAGTGTTTACTGGATCAGCGATACGCGATCAAATTTTGTGTAAAGCTTGGTAAAACGGGCAAAGAGACTCACGACATGATTAAGGAGGCCTATGGTGGCGCTGCCATGGGTAGGTCAGGTGTTTTTGAGTGGCACAAGCTGTTCCGAGAAGGTAGGGAAAGAGGGGAGGACGACGTCCGCTCCGGACGCTCATCGACCAGCAAGACCAACGAAAATGTGTCGCTATGAAAACTTTACTCAACAGTGATCGCAGGATGAGTATCAGAATGATTGCTGACGACTTTGGCATTCCTCAAACACAACTTTTTGAGATCGTGACAGAAAACTTAGCCATGTGGAAAGTGTGCGTGAAGTTGGTGCCGCGAGTGTTGTCAGAGGAGCAAAAGGCCAGCCAGAAAGCGATCTGCCAGGATCTTCTTCATCACGTGAATGAGGACCCCCGATTTCTTGGATAACGTAGTGACCTGTGACGAGACGTGGGTGTTTGAATACGACACGGAGAGCAAGCGGCAGAGCTCAGAATGGCCGCACCCCTTCTACCCCACGCCCCAAGAAAGCGCGAAAGAGCAAATCCAAGGAAAAGTCCATGCTCATTTGCATTTTTGATCGACATAGAGTCACCCAAAAAGAGTTCGTACCATCCGGACAAACAGTTAACGCAGTTTTTTATGTGGAAGTCCACAGAAGACTGCGAAAACGCATTGTTCGTGTCCGCCCAGCCATCGCCAACAAATGGTGGCTGCACCATGACAGCGCGCCGAGCCACACAGGGTTCCTCGTAATGGAGTGTCTTGCCTAGCACAAGGTGGCAACGCTGCCTCGCCCGCTCTAGAGCCCTGACTTGACCCCCCAGGCTTTTTTCTATTCCCGCGAATAAAGTCGACGCTCAAGGAGAAGCATCACGGATCGGTAGAGGCGGTTCAACAGGCCGTGACGAGGGAGCTAAACAGCATTCCGGTCCAGCAGCGTGTAGGTGCGGAAGGGTGCTACTTTGAAAAATTCTAATCGTTTGTACTATTATCATGAATAAAATATAAAAAAAATCAGTCCTACTACTTTCAGAACAGGCCCTGTATATATATAGCTGTGTGCCGTAATCACTGAGCCGAGCGCTCTAACCATGAGCCACCGTGGCGGGTGGAGCTAGGACTGTAGTGAAAGTTGAAAGGTCGAGAGAAGGATAGACATGGAGGGCTCCGGAATAATTCCGACCAGCTGGCACACGTACGCTACAACCTGCATTTCGCAGCGGCCGCCACGTGAAAGCTGGGAGAGAGGAGGATTGCGGAGAGAAGGTATAAGGACGGCAGCTGTCTCGCTGCGGGTTGGGTGCGGGCCGTGTTCACTGAGGGGAGGAGGAGGAGGAGAAAACATTTTGTTGCGAAAGCAACACTACGCAAGTCGCCGAGCCATTTCGTGGAGCTCTGGAAAAGCCATGGGTTCGCTCCTGCGCATGCGCGAGGAGCGAATCACACGGTCAGCTGGCGCGCCGGGACCGCCGCCACCGCCGCCCTCTCTCCATTGCCTCGCCGACAGTCTCCCTCTCTCTCTCTCTCTGATGCGCAGTAGCGATTGCACATCACCATCTAGATCTGCATGGTTTGTGCTCTGCTATGCTAGGATATACATAGCCTGAGGTGAGGGCGAGGTGTCCACATCTCGGTGGACACCTGAACCAGAGGGAAGGCGCATAACTGCAGGCCCTTTTGAAACAGCGGACACCTCAACCATGCTTTAAGCGAAGTGATGGTAGTGACAGGTGCGTTGCATGCGCGATGGCACTGAAAACGTTGTGTCAGAAACGCGGCGCTGAAGCCGTCGGCGTCCGTTGTGTTCATGCATTGGCGTTGACCACGTTTTACACTCCGATCATTTTAAGGAAAGAAAGGCGAGCGCGCGTGGCGAGGTACTCCAGCTGTGCGTAGTGACATCACTTGCTCCTCGCGCATGCGCATATGGTCGTGCAAGAGCACGCGAAACGGCGACGTGGGCAATGTACGTAGCTCACATATATGGCTACGCGCAGATGCTGCTTTCGTAATCCTCCAGGTTTAACCAGAGAAACCACAGCCAATTTTTTAAGGCGAAAGCCTTTAATGCCTCATACTGTCGTGACCAAGTTGTTAGCAAATGTGTACGCGTTTCGGATGCATATTCCTTATATGGGCATATGCCAATCAATAGCCAATCGATACTTAATCGGGTGCAATCGAAAGACATTGGAACATGATATAAAGGGATTTCATGATCACCGCCGCTACAGCTGCGCGCTTCGCCTCCTCGCCCACCGTTTGACCTTTCGTTGCAGCAACACCACCTAGACGTTGGTTGCAGCCGCGTTTTGCCCGCGGGGCCATGGAGGAAGGAAAACTTTCTTTCCTTCCTCCATGTGCGGGGCAGTTTTAACCGCGCCGATTTACCTCTCCTCCTCCGCCTCCGCACATGCAGTGTGCGTAGAGCCCATGGAGGAAAGGTAGGGCTACAGTGAACTAGGTCACTGTAGTAGGGCCGAACGCCTCCACCATTATCGTGATGCTCGCACAGGTAGGAACCTCAACTGCGCCGTGGGGGAAGGGGCTCCGGAATAATCGACCACCGGCGGATCTTTAACGTGAACAGATATCGCACAGCGGGTCACGCACTTGAGGACGAATCTAACCAGTGCATCCAGTCAAATACAAGAAAGAGATGCAGAAGAAGAGATACCCCAAATCCATAGAGTTAATATAACCAAATCAGATTGTCCAAGAGGACAAACTTCTCTACTAATTATCATGTATAGTAGGGAATTCTGAGAAAGAAAAAAATAATTTATTTTGGTATAATTTTGGTTAGGCTTATGTAAAAAAACTTTTAATAGCGATCGTAGCGGCAAATGTTAGAATGGCGCTGCTTACCAGTCATTATCAGACTTAATTCGCCTCAAAAGCTTCTATCCATGGAGGAGGAAAAGAACTCATACTTCTATCAGTTCAACTGAAGTCATTGCTTCAGTCCACTGCATTGGCGGCACTTGCGCGCTTGCGTTGCGTGCGCGTCCTCGTGTTGGAGTAGCTGTTGCCTCTGCGCTTGTTGTCGTGGGGTTGGTGCGTGCGTGCGTACCAGCGCGAAACTGTAGCTTTGTGCATTTGAACCGGCGGGCCTTCATACATTCTGGTGACAAGTCATTGCGGTGAGCTTGTTACGCTTTATGCTCTTTATAAACTCATTTGGCGGCCTCTAAACAGGACATATTCGCAGAAGTTGTGTACGGCGTCCCTGTGGCGTTTTGACGCATTGTGCGGGCACGAAGACACGTGCTTTGCGTGACAGCTCTATTTCTTGAGTGCTGCTAGTCAATTTTCGCACCTAATCTAGGCGGTCGTCCTGAAGGTTTGTGCGAGAGTGCAAATGAAAGGAAGCAATTCTGAAATGGCGCGAAGGCAATTCTTTATAATTCTCGGTACACTGTTCAGTGGAGACAAGTTGAGCCGCGTCCTTAGCTTGCTTTCATAGCCGCCTTGTTTGCATGTTATTTCGCAGGGTTTTTTGTTCCTCCACGTGATTGAGTACAAAACGCCTTAAATAAGTAGGCTGAAGTTTAAAAAATAGCGTTTGGGCGTTCGTTCAAACGCGCGCAACAAAATAGCTATTTTGGAAAAAAAAAAAAAAAACGGCGCGCAGTAGTACTGTTCGGTACAGAACGCGCACTTTTGTGAACATAATCGATGTGGTACGCAGTCGACTGTGCAGAAATTATAAACCAGCAGGAGACGCCGCTTCTAGCCACAATAGCCACCTGCGTCGGAGTTCTGAAAGCGGCCCCTGACCCATAACACTATGTCCTGACCTACCTTTTCGAGGTCTGCATGCGTTTGCTTAAACGCACACGATGTTTTCGTGTCATTAGTGCACTGGCTAGTTGTCTGGCAGGCACCACATAATGTGCAATCGCTGGCCAGCGTCTTTGTCCCCGAGATATAGTACGCGTTGTGAGTGCGTGGCGAGATTTGAAGTCCCACTTGTAGACGCAGCGTTTCTGGCGTTGTGCCACTTGTCTGGCCCAGCACCAGGAGGGCGTGCCGCACGGGCAGTGGTGCAAAGAGCGCTTCTGCTCTGGCAGCTTCTAGAGTGCTGGCGGTGAGAGGTGGTCTCAGGAACGCAGTGCATGGTTGGTCACGTGCCCATGAAGCGCATCTAATCGATATCTTTGCAGTTGTTGGAAGTGGGCATCACTTTAGAACTGGAAGTGGACATATCTGTGTAGCAGGAGTTTTGAAGTAGCCATTCACCAGGGCTTACAGGTCCAATGGTTGACACATCAGTAATCCAGCATGTCTGCCACCCTTCGCCATGCACCATATCAGCTGCATTCGATTCAGCCGTGGTTCTCTGCACCGCCGGAACCGGTTCACGGTGCGCTGCACCAAAGCGCTCGATTCACAGCGCCCCCTGCACCACCGTCCGCGATTGATTTTGGTGCAGTCGTGGTGCCGCTTCGGTGCAAAGAACCGCGGCACCCTCAGAGACGGAGGTGCAGGATAGTGGTGCACGTGTTTGACGGCGTAAGCAGACGACGAGCGCAGCCGACGTTTTGTTTGTTAACATCAGTGGCCAGCTAAAGGAAGTTTTTCCCGTTTCTCGCGACAGCCTGAACAGCCTCTTGAATTCGAAGCTGAAATACCTAGCTACTACGCTTTCGTAGTAGTTGGGGATTCTGTTGCGGTCTGTCCGAACTGTGTTGCTGCAAAAGAAAGCACCACGTCGGCTTCCTCATCTTCGCTGTCTGACGACTCAGAAAATTCCATAAAAGTGGATTCGGCGATGTCGTAGTCCATGACTCCACGAGGCACGAAAAACAGACGCGACGCACAGCAACACAACACAGCACGACGGACGAGAACCGGATAGCAGACGACAAGGCCTGTGCGTGCACGCGCTCGATTGAAGATTTGTGACGCTGCTGACGCGCTGCACCTGCACCAAGAAACTGCAATTGCACCGCGCCGGCACCTACGGAACTTTTTCAGAATTAGTGCAGAGAACCAGTTCTGAATCGAACAGACCTATCCTCAAAGCCTGTTTCACTATGGCAGATAATTCATTAAATTATCACGTTAAACCTGCTTAGCGAATGCATTTTTTTTCTGTAAGAAGCAGCAAAAAAAAAAAAAGCCCCTGACATTTCAATGCCGCACTCTTGTATTCGTTTTTCTGAGGCCCCAACCATTTGCTGCCGCACTACTGTATTCGTTCTCTAAAAGTGTGCATTTAGTATGACATGACTTCTAGGCTAGGCTGCTGTGCACTGACCAAATTGAAAGGTGCAGCAAGATTGCAGTGTCCATGCGCAAGTCAGTGAAGATATGACAGCCTTTTAGTTAAACGATGACAGTTCTTTTGAAAAGGAGACTGACAGCTGTTCATTGCACCAAGATTGCTGACCTGGGCAGTCACGTCGAGCTCCACACATAGCAGTTCAGTGCGTATTTAAAAACCATGTACGTGTAATGCATGCGCAGTGACTTTATATAGAGAAACGATTTCCTGGGGCTGGTTGATGGCAACACTGTGCTGCAGTTTCCTGTGGGAAACTTCTCCATGTGTTCGGGCTGCTAACAAGTGTTGTTATAGCTGTTATGTAGCTGGCTGCAATTTGGCTATGACACTATGATGAGCAGATTACCAGGTCTTTATAGCTAATTAGTTCTGGAAGCAGCTTCAGAATGCCACTGCTCTTGAACTGCTTAAACTTGCACAGCAGATTTGTGGCACTGCCACAGAACTTGCAGAACTAGCGCATTTATTGAGTGCAGCCTAAGTGAACAGGCTTAGAGCATTGATGGAGAAATAAATGCAGGAGATGTTTCGGACATGGATGAATACCTGTATTGGCACTGCAGAAATTGAAATGCCAAAAAAAATGGCAACAAATTCAAATGTTTCAGCATGTAAAAATGCGCATATTGGTATGCATGTTTTGCATATGCGCATATTGGTATGATGTTTTACTTCAGATATCATGTGGGAGTGAGGGGCAGGCATGTTTTAATCGCCATTTGCAACAATTCAAACGCGAAGGCTAAAGTGACGAGCACAGTATCAGTGCCTCGGTCACCCCTTCTCCATTGTACTGCAGCTGCACCCGATGCAGTCTGTACATCCCTTGCCCTTGTGGGTGCAGCCATATTGGTGCTGGACTGTGGCAGCAGTGTTCCAGTTGACTGAAGTCACAGGGGCAGCTTATAGGACATGCGTGGCACAGTTCAGAATGCACATGTGCACTCAGTCAAGTTGTAAACGGTGAAAAGGTCTATACTGCAACCCGCAAGCCAAGTGGCCAACTTGTATAGACATTGTGCATTCTGAAAGGCCGTGGTCTCCTGTGCGGTTCGTATTGCACATTGCTGGGGTTGATACATTTAAGGAGGTGAGGGGGGAATGCATCCCTCGGTGTTTTACAAAAACCTATTTATTTCGTCAAGCATGTGAGGATTATAATATGTGCGACTGCAAAAAGCAGCTGTGCTTGCAAGCTTAGAAGTAATTCCGCTTGGCTGACTGCAGCGCTGGCCTAGTAGTTCCTAGCATGAGGGAGGTGTAGGGTTCAACCTTCCATGCTGCTGTGTACCCACCAGTGATGCCATGGGTACACGCTTTCCCCTGGCCTGATGCTTGGTTTATGTTGGGTGTGTTGGGTTATGTTGGGCTTGAGAAATGAGGCTTTGACCGCAGCTTGTGTAGACAAAAACACCTTCTGACGAAAGGAGAGCTTTGGCCAAAGCTGCCCTTGCACAAAAAAAGATTAATCATCATCAATTATGAGTGAAAATGATGCCTACTATGAGCGTTCTTGCTGCCAACAGGCAGTGCAGGCAGAGCACTATTTTCCTTTCTTTTTCCAGCCCTCCTAACGAGTGTAACAAGCACAGTTTTTATTCCAGGTGCGTTATGTCTGATGGCCCAAGTTCATTGGAAGGTTGGGATCCTATGAGAGAAGAGTATTACTCTGTCTCTTTCAATAGTTACAACCGAGGCCCTGGGGCCAACTTGCCGTTGGAGTGCTTGCCAGGCTTCTCCAAGTAATGATGTTTCTGGTGTTCTTGTTTGCGTAATTGTATTGTCAAGCTCAGTGTGTAGTAGTCAAAGAGCAGCTGGGAAAAGCAACCCGTTTATTCATAGATGTGCATTGATTATGGTATTCAACCGCGAATGCAGTATGTCGTGTACATATTTAAAGATGACAAAATGTAGAGCCCTTGTGCTCGTTGTACAAGTACATCTTAGTCATGTTGGTTATAACTTACGACCCCGTCGAAAGACTAGCATTGCCCATAAATGTATAGACACATGTATATGTCAGCATAGATGAGGTTACTGTCATTTTACTAATTGCTTATCTATGACTGTTAGTGGAAAATTTTTTTCATTGCAGGATATGTGTCTAAAGTATTTTTTTTTTTCACTTTTACTGGAAGTTTTTTTCAGCAGCTGCTTCTATGCAGCAGTTGCAATTTAAGCCTGAAGCTCAAGCTTTGCCTATGATTACGCAGCATTATCTGCAGCAGTGTTCGTGAAGATCCAGCTGAAGTTTGAAGGCATTGCTTGCGTCTTCATTTCTTAGCCTTTGTGCCTATTTGACCTGCAGTTGAGTTGCTTTATCATGGCTTTTGTCATTAATGCAACAGTTATCTGCTCAGTGCAATGCCTGCTCATTCGGGATGCTTTTCTGGGAATCTCTCTTGGAGGGCTAAGTTGAGAGTAAACAGCTTAGAGAGCTCAAATTAAGGGAAACTGTAAAAGCTGTGCCTTTATAATTTCTGCACTTTTGTTGCACATTTGGGAACATTTCTTTCAAACAACATCACTGGTGAGACGCTTCTAGGATTCCAAGACATTTCGAAATCAAGGAGGTGCTTCATAGCCTTATTAAAATTTCACTGTGATTGCGATTTGGCATGTGTTGAATTGGACTTGGCAAAGGAGCAGTTTCTGCAGATATTATTATAAATATGAGCAAACAGTTGTGATTGTGGGTGCCATGTTAGTAAGTTAGAAACATATTGGTTCATTTTGTTTGCCTAGCAATACTATGCCAGTTTAACATCCATTGTTATGCTATAGTCGTCGATTTGTGTTGTTTGGTTCATAAAGATGATTCTCATAAACAAAAAAGCATGTCGTCTGGCAATACAACTAGTTTACAATAAGTACTTTACCTTTTCCCACTGTTGGATACAACTGAAGAAGGATGCAGCAAGCGCCCCTTAAAGGAGATCCTCCGGCCAGAGATCCTCCGGCCAATAGCGTCAACCATTTGTCCTGACGTCGCGGTTTCTCTGGTTAATTCATGGTTAATCCCCTTGCATCTGCAAGTCTTGGCATTGTTGAAGCTGGCACGTGTAAGGAAATTAAGCATGACGTCATGGCAGTCGGTTGCCGCTATTGGCTAGAGGCCCTTCTTTGAAGGGCATTTTCTGCTTTGTTCTTGAGTTTTATTTCACGGTAGGTGTATGCATGCATGTATTTCAGCTGTGCTAATGGAAGCTGCTGTGACTCATCTGGAGTTTTTCTTTTTTTTTTTTACTGTTTGAGCATTGTGAGTAAGTAGTGGTTCGAGTTTGGACTCCCTGGCAGTTCAGCGCACTGGTATGTCTGTTTTTGTGGGTATCAGAAGCTGAACACACTTTTTATTTCGGTTCCCAGCGACTCTGAGGTCAAGAGGACAAGGACAATCGTTGTTAAAAACTTGCCTGTGGAAATAACAGAGGTGAGGAGTCCTGCATTACGGCTTAATTACCTAGTAATTCTAAGCACTTAATGCTAAGGAGGTGGCTTTCTCTTTGCTGTGAGGAGCAGCTTCACTGAATTTTTGGATGCAAGTTTTTTCCTTTAGAATGGTGCGCAGTACATTAGTATATATCAATCACAGCATGGAATTTGCCTATGCCAGCTGAATAATTTGCAGTAGACTGATTTCACGAACAGCTGCGCTACGCCGCTGCCGCCACAATGCACTCTGGGAGTTGTGGTGCTCCGGCTGGCGTCGGCATCGAAGCCAGCCCGCAGCTCTGTTGCGGCATTGACGCAAGAAGCAGCCCTGCTTGCATTGCCACGCTATGTTTCTCTGCATGAACGCTGGATTTGTGAGAGAAGTGGGTTCACTTGAAGCGTGTCATGTGCTCCGAAAACTGCGCAAAACGGAGTGGCCGTGATTTTTCGTTTTCTCTAAAAGGAAAGGTCCCCCGAGATGAAGTGTCGAAGCTGGTCATGAGAGGCAGCTGACGAAGTCCTGTTCAGCACATTTAGCTGTCTTGTCCCTGTTGGTCAGTGCATATTGGCAAGCGGTAAATTATTGAGGTCTGAAGCTCTGCAATGCCTTTAACGCGTTGCTCAGCTTTGAGGCAGTCCCTTAAATTGCCAATAAGGAGGTGGTCTGGTTCACCTTCGTGCTGCTTCGTCAGACCATCTTTGCAGAGTTTTCTGCCCGACGTAAGGTTGTGGGTGAACCAGTGCGCGAAATTTTTTAGTCGTATTCAGGAAACCACAATGTGTGTACGCTTGATGCGCATATTCATTCCTGGGACCCCTAGCTGCCAAGGTAGCAATAGTGCTTTTTCTATTTCAAGGAATGAAGAAGCGTGTGTCTAAAACCGTGGAAATGCGGAATAATTTGTAACGTTTTGTTGCATGTCAGTCTTTCAACATACGTGATATTGACATTTCAGCAGCATGTCATTTATGCCGCAATATCACTCCCGTTTTACTCAGTATTCTTAGAAAAAAAAAAAAAAAAGATGGTTATCTAGTGTTTACCCATCAGTGAACATGTTCAGACTTGTACAGAGAAAATGGCGAGAGTTAGTAGCGTGGGAGGCACCCTGGAAACAAATATTATGTTACACTAAATCAAAAAGACATTTGTGTTGCAACAGTCTGCTCAAAAATCTACTCTTTGTTCACAAAATTAAAAACCACTGAACCTTAATTTCGTGCGCTCAAAACCTCCCCAATGACTTTTTCCATTTTGCACTGAACACAAGCATTTGTCACAACTCTCTATACAAAAGCGGCATTTCTCGCTCGTACTGCTCAGCTTTTGTGTTGGTAACCCACCGAGCACATTATGAAGATATTTATATGTTTATGTGAATGAAAAAAAAAACTGCTGCGTGGCCAGTTCTAAACAAGGATCATGAAAAAGGAAAGACTGAAAATGTACTGTGACACGGCTATAGTGGCTATAGCGAATGCCTAGATGGATACAGTAAAAAATACATGATGAAATGAGGCAAACACTCTCTGAAGGCGTGCACCGATGTGCGTAGAAATGTTCTGCTTGCAAAAGGAGCAAAAGTGACAGTCAAGCGCGTTTTCATCGTTAGCTGCAAAAATTTTTAACGACAAGGTTCAAGTAACAAGCACAGCATCGCCATCGCGGTCACTCCACTCCGTGCAGCAACTGGATACCCTCTCAGCGCTGCTTTTGCTGCGATTAGCACTGTACTCCTCAAAACTTTGTAGTGGTGCCTCCGTGGCATTCAGCTCAACACAATAAATGAAACAGTGGAAAGCTACTGCAAGTGAGTATCAAGCTTTTGAAGGTGCCAGTAAAGAGAGCTGTAGTGCAGACTAAAGCCCCTCCATGACTGTGAGTGCACAGACGACGCCACAAATTACTACAGCCAAGATGGTGCTTGGCTACATCCGGTAAATGCGCGCACGCGTAGTGGGCTTTGTGAAATTGGTCTATTGAATTTTGTTCATGTTATTTCAGCTTCAAGAGCCAAATAGTGGCAGTGTTTAAGATGAATTTAGGTCATGTGAGGCGTGCAGAAACTGTCAGGTAATTGCTGCTTGTTGATTTTTTCTCATTCCAGGGCCCACTTGCATGAAGCGAATTGAGTCTAGTTCCCGGTCTTGTCTTATTCACAGTCTAAACACTCCGCTGGGTTTGAGGGAACTGGGAAAAAAAAACTAAACACGAACGTTACAGGAAAGCATCATTTGTCAGTTAACGTGCTTGTCCTTTTTTGGCGTTTGCTTTTCTGGGCAGCTGTACTTAGGTAAAATAAAAACATGAGCACTAGCTGGCAATTGAAGCTCTTAGTCGGCGTTTGTGTTTTTTTTTTCTTTCATGGTGTGGTTGAGGGGTCCACCTACAGAATGAGCCATTTACATCCATTTTCTTTCCTCAAATCCAGCGAAGGGTCTAGACTGTGAATAGGACTAGTCCGGCAACTAGACTAGGCCTCATGCAAGCAGGCCCGCTGTAAGGGTTGGGGTGAATTAAAACAAAGAAAGCAGCTCCCATACTGTAGTTTTTGTATGCCTTATACGACCTCCACTTGTCTTTGACGTCACATCCACCATTCTGCTGTTGGAACCAAACCAACGTGAGAGAAAACACTTGTTGGCGCAGTCCTTATGGCTCTCCATATTTCCCAAAGTCCTGCGCATCACTGCAGAAAGAGAACGCACAACTAAAATTTGGTGTCCCTGCTCCTTTATACGAAATTGAAGTGATTTTCGTACTACTATATTAACTAGCTGTACTTGTTGTCCTGGCTGCCTGATACCCCTGTCACACGGGCACGTTAAAGTCCTTTAAGGTAATGTTTCTTTATATTAAGGGAGTTGCGCGAGATGTCACACGGAAAAGTTAAAGGACGTTTCGCTAAAGCAAGCTTTATAATAAGGGAGCGCGGCGATCTCCCTCAGCAAGCGAAAGGAGCACCCTGTTCCCAGTGAGCAACACAATATTTCTCATGGTCAGCATCAATAAACGTTTGGTATATTTAAAAACATGTTATAACTGCGGAAATTTGGCACGATGTCACCGCAGACACTGGCGGATAGGCGCATGAATAACAAAACAAGCAAAGTGGTCCATGGTGGCTGGGATAGACGCGAACAAGGCTACATTTACCTAAAACACGTTGTTTTATAAATTGTGCTACTGGGCCGCTGCCTGAGTTTGCAAAAAAAAACATTCTGGGTGCAAAAATAACTAATACAAAAATAAAAATGCTAACTAAACATAATTTTTTGTCGCAAACATGCAAACAAAACCGAAAGTGTTGGCCCCCTGGTGGCACGAGAAGAAAGCAGCTAAAGGTCGGCTCTGCGCCGTGTAGCACCGCCACCGGTACTTAAGATAATGCTACCTTTACCGGCTCGCTCGCCTTTATAATAAAGGAGCTTTATGGAGCCTGTGTGACAGGGGTATGAGTCTCATTGGAAGGAGATTCTTTGTGCTAGTTTCAAAGGAACTAACAACTGACCAAAAGTGACATGAGATTTTGGTGGAAATGAAAAGGTTTTGCCTCATATTTTAAGAACCGAGCGCTGCAGTATTGAAGGAATGAAAGTTTATTTTGATTTAGCATTGAAAAAATTACATAATGACGGTCACTTTGTGGCATAACCCTTTGCAGCTGGCAATTCACAACACACCAAGCTGAGTTGGGTGTGACAGTTGCCGTTGTGCAGGCACCTAGGCATACCAAGGGAAGGGTAGAGGAAGGCATAGAAGTATTTATTTTATTTATTTATTTAGAGATACTGTCAATCCACTGGGGATTTTAACAGGAAGGGCGCTGGAACAAGGCACATCAAAGTGAAAACTACAACAACGTCATGAATAATGGACACAAAGAGTGAACAAGAAGAAGGATTGAAGGGCAATATAAACGACTACAGTGTCGCACTTAATTAAGGTTCAATACATAAAAGTCACGGGTACAGCAATAGGATCGTCGGATTGTACAGTTTGTTCAAGACAAGATAACATAATCAATACATGGGATATATATGACATTAGAAACGAACAAGCACTGGTAAGAAAAATAGCAAGGCAAAAAAGGAAGTTGTCAACAAAGGTTCAGAATTCAAGTGTGTTTACGAGTGAAGATAATTTTCTACTGACTGAGTAAAGATATCTAGTAATGTGCTGCGGGTAATAGAGTGGTCAAGGGTGTTCCATTCTCTTATTGTGAGTGGAAAAAAGGAGTATTTCAGGCAGTCCGTACGAAATGTGTGCTATTTTAATGTTTCTGAGTGTCTGTGACATGTAGGTCTTGTCTCTGGGGCCATAAGGTACCTAGTTTTATCAAGGTTAAGCTGATTATGGAGTAACTGGTAAAGTATTTTTAGTCGTGCAAGTTTAGCTCTATTTTCCAGAGCGAGAATCCCGGCTGTCTTGAGTAGTTCGGTGGGTGAGTGAGTAGGCCTGTATTTATTAAACATAAATCTTACTGCCTTTCTTTGGATTGCTTCTAATTTTCCTATGAGATATTTAGTATGCGGAAACCATGCAACGTTCGCATATTCGAGTACCGATCGTACGAAAGCGTTGTATGCAATTGGGTTTGGGGAAAGTATTCATCCACACTTGATACCACATGACGTCCTGTTGCCAAGTAAGGGAGGGATTGGGTGAGGGGTAATGTTGCTGAGCAAGGCATAGTATTTTTTTTTTGGCTCTGGTATTTTTGTAAAAAAATAATAATAAAAATTTGTCTCCAGCTTGGCCTGAGGAATTTGTTTGAGAGCTGTGGAAAAGTCCTTAACGCCCAGCGACTTAATCCAAAGCCTGAATACCCGGACAAGACTATTGGGTGAGAAACACCTACTTCTTTTGGTAGCCTTTCTCTTTGCTTTTGTTGAGAGGATATGCGTTGTCTTCCCAGCCATTTATGTGCATGTAGGAATTAAACTGGCTGACGGTAGTGATGTGGAGCTCCTGGAACACAAAAGGACTGTTTTTGCAGATTTGTGGATTTTCAGACGACGAAAGAGGCCATCAACGCGATTGGCACCTTCCACGACCAACCTCCATTTCACTTGAAAGTGAGCATTGCCAGCATGTCGCTCTCGGACAGGTGGAAGATAGACAGCAGGATGAAGGCAAGAAATGCTGTTTCTTTCATGTTTTGGCCATTCTTTGAGTTGCAAGTGAATTGGGGGGGGGGGGGGGGGCAGTAACATTAAGTTTTTCTCAATGTGTACTGTGATTTTTCGTTTCCCCTGCCCTTAAATAACGCAGGACGAGTTGGATGACATACGTCGAAGCATTGAGCAAAGGCATGGGCTGCCTCCCCATACTGGTCCTCCTCCCTCAATGGGTGCTGGGAGAGGTGAGGGTGATTTCTGCTTTGTCCACACTGAATCACTTTATTTAGCAGTGCAAGTTGCATTCGCTCCCCTCTCTTTTTCTCTGGCTGTTTTTCTCTGTGCTGCTCCCGGCTTTTGCTGCACTGCAGTTGCACAAGCTTAATAGTGTGACTGTGCGTGTGAGTCGCTGCCATGGCTTTAGCGTTTGGCTGTTGGTTTCAAGGTTGCGGGTTTGATTCTGGCTGCATTGGTCATATCTCGATGGAGACTGAACACAGGAACGCCAGCGTGCTGTGCATTGTCAACGCATATTAATGAACCCATGAACCCCGGGGGGTGTAAATTGATCAGGAGCCGTCCACTACGGTGTCCCTCTTAGCCCATGTCTCGCTTCGGGGTGTTAAACCCCACAATTTACAATTCAATTGTGTGAATGCTTCATCTCGGTGCTGACTGTCGCAGAGACTCACTTGCTCGTGCTCCCGTGTCCACTTTTACAGGAAGAAGTGTCCTCTCGTATGATCGTTTTTCACCTGAGGAGGTAAGTTTGCTTTTTTGTTCCCTGCTTGATTTCCCTGTTCTGGGAAAATAGCATTAGTTCCTGTTCTTTTCACTTGCAATGGCTCTGAGAATTCGTTGCGATATGAAGCTTTCTGCAGCTAGGGAGAACAATGTACGGGGTATGACTAGACTTCTGCAGTTTTTCTGTCACCATTGAACATCACTGCCACTGCTTCATCTAATAGTTAACCGCTTCCGCGGGATTTAAAGCACTGCCACTCAGTTCTGTCTACTGCTGCTCTTCAGTGGTAGCAAGTCTTTCACGACTAGGCCAATGCAGCAACTTCAAGTTTATAATAACGAAGTAATTACTCATTGGCGTCCACCCTAAGTGCAGCCATGCGGCTACAGAGGAAAGCTATACAGCTTCCAGAGAAACTTCGTAGTTGAACAAAAATTCGTCCTGGTCCAGGGTACGAACCTGGGACCACAGCTTCACCAGAGCACTCACTCTACCAATTGAGCTAACCGACCAGTAACTCAAAGTGGGAACAGTGTTGGTCCAGTGTTTAGGAGAATCACCCAAGGTGGAGTAGATTTATAATGAAAAGAATATTACAAGTCTACTCCACTTTGGGGGATTCCCCTAAACATTTGACCAACACGGTTCTCACTTCGAGTTATTGATCAATTTGCTCTTGCTCTACCACATGCTGTCCGTCCTGGTTAGCTCAGTTGGTGGAGCAACTGCTCCGGTGAAGTGGTGGTCCGAGGTTCGAACCCCTGACCAGGACAAATTTTTCTTACGAAGTTATGAACTACGAAGTTTCAGTGGAAGCTGTGTAGCTTTTTTTTGTAGCTGTATGGCTGCGCTTGGGTGGATGCCAATGAGTAATTCCTCCCTTATTACAGGGGTGGAAGTGCTGCGCCAATTGCGCCATGCTGCGGCAATTTGATCTCCTGCGCCAAGATGCGCCTAAACGGCAATTTACGCCCATTGCAAGTAAATGGAACCAAATTTAGCCGAGTGTTATTGTCAGCTGGGCAACACTGGGCGCTCGCTACGAAACGGAGGCAACTGCATTCGCATCGACATTTGGGTTCGCTCTTGGAGGAAGAAAAAAATTACCGAATACACTGGAAATTCTGGTGTGCTTGGCGAATGCCTTGTGGTCAACCCACAGCCGCTTTCCCGAACCGCTTGGCGCATGGCGGGCTTCCCGCGTGTGCGGTTTTTGTCTTTGGTGACTGCGGTCTCTATTTTGATTGCAGTGTTTTAGAGCGAGCTCTTTGGCGCCTGTTTCGCGGCGTCGCCGTCGCTGGTCTTCATTGTGTTCATTGACAGTGACATTTTACACTCTGATCATTTAAGGAAAAGGAAGCGTTGCAGTGTTTTAGAGGGAGCCCTTTGGCGCTCGTTGACATTTTACACTCAGATCATTTTAAGGAAAGGAAGCGTTGCAGTGTTATAGAGGGAGCTCTTTGGCGGAAACGTTGCCCTTGCCATTGTCTGTGTTCACTTTGTTCATTGGCGTTGGCGTTGATGTTTTACACTCCGATCATTTTAAGGAAAGGAAGCGCTCATAACTGGCTCCCTGGGTCAGTGCACACCTGAATCCCACTTTTGGGTTGTTGCGGCAGCTAGCAATCATGGCTGTACAGGAAGGGAGGCAGTGGGAGTGAAAAAAAAAAGACAGAAGGGCCATAGGGAAGAAAATGAAAATTCTATTTGAGGCAAGGAAATTCCGCAGTAACTGTCTTGCATCTCTTGGTGAACATCTGGGTGGACACACGTCATCCGTTTGCAGAGGAAGTAGGAGTGAAAGAAGGAACAGAAAGAGGGCTGTAGTGAAGGAAATGAATTTGAGGAATGGAAATTACTGAGGAGGTTGTGCCAAATTGAATTTGAGGAAAGGAAATTGTTGGAGGAGGTGGTTGTGCTGTGGTGCTAGCCTGGAGGAGAGGCCACAGTTGGCACGATTTCAGCGCAAGCACAGACACTGTGAGCATGAGCCATTAAAGGCTTTCACTCTGGAGATAAACAGCGCTTAAAACAGCGTCCTTGCCATAGGCCTGGCCGACTAGCCCCAAACCGAATCGGTTGTTTAGGATTCCGGACACCTTGACCTGCAAAGCAAGCGCCAGTGCGAGTGGGCAGGGTAAACGGCGGGTAAACAGCGCGTGAATATAATTTTATTTACCTGAGCTAATTACACAAATGAATTACGAACTTCTTGCACGTGGTGCTGCCAGGGAATGGACACCTGGCTTACTACCCGTCGTGTGAGGTACTGTCGTGCTCTTACCTCGCACACAGTTGGCGTTGCTTTGGTTTGGCCTGGCCAGTTATGGGGTTACATCTTCACAGCGGCGTGGCCGTCGTCCCCTTGCTACTCGCACCTTTCACAGCCGTACAGAGCAACGCGTTCTTCCGCAGCCTGCCTTGGGTGCACCCGCGTGTATGCTGGTGCATTTTTTTTCATATATGCTTGGGTGTTAAATTCTTGGTGCGCATTTACGTGAGGGCGCAAATTATGTGAGTACCTTCTTGTTGGTTTGGCTGCAACAATGTTCCGAATTTTAAAATCCACTGGTTGGCGGGTATTGATTCTTTTTTTTTTTCGGTCCTGACAGTATATTCTAGATTCTGCAGCACTCTTTTGACGGTTTTGACGAACTGTCGCCAATATGGTGTTTTCTTTTTTTTTTTCTGAACTGAAATTGATGACAGCTAATTTACTGCAACTACTGTTTGCAGCAGCTGCCACATGTCTATTTTTTTATGAACTCTAGCAAATATCTTTAGAGCGATTGCAGTCCTTTTAAAGAATTCTGGCCTGTAGGATTGATGATCAATATTTGTGCAGTTTTTGGGCGAGTTGCAAACAAAATTGCTCTCAGTCGCATTTAAATGTTGCCAGTCTGCTCCAAAAGTGCTCCCAAATAGCCTACAAATTGCTCCATATCTGCTCCAAAATGGGACTTTTGCTGCTCCAAAGCTGCTCCAAAATAAGACTTTTGCTGCTCCCGTGCCTGCTCCAAAAAGCTGGAGCCTGCTTCCACCCCTGTTATTACAACTCTACTCTGCCTTGGTTGATTCCCCTAAACATTGGACCAACTTCAAGTTTAATGGGACATTTGTATTTCTAAGCACCAAATGGAAGCACTGAGTGGAAGACTGCCGCTGCTGACCGTGCATCGCACCCATTGTCTCTTATCCTGCCATAGGTCCACTGCGCATTGCTATGCTCTGCAGCTTTTCCTATTGAGTCTCCTTTGTCCGTTGCTCTTTTGTCACTCACTTGGAAGCCCGTGGTAGCTTTGTTATTGCATGCCCACAGCATCCTTGTTTTTGATGTTTTCCTTGCACTGCGGCAGCGGTGAGAAAAGACGCCAGACGGATTGTTTCCATAAAACCGCTAGGGCACTGCATGTGTGTGACGATCGGCCATGTGAAAGGTAGATACTAAAAACTGTTTGCATGTCAGAAATGTGTTCTTGGTGAACAATTTTGCTGCTGCTCTCTGGGCTGTCTTGATTGACAGGTTTACTGGCGTGAGCTAATCATGAGCAGTTCTTGCATGCAAACAGCGTGGACAGTTTGGTCCCTGGCTTGTCGTTGCAAATTGTAGTTGCCAAAACATTGCCACAGTTTAGTGAGACAAAGTGTAGGAACCACTGCCTGGCTTGGCGACTGCTTTGGTCTTGTGATAAGTGGTCTGGCAAATTCTTTGTGCAAATCTCCACGCTGTGCAAAGGTAGTAATGAAATTGACCTTGTCCGGTAATGTTGCATTGTGTAAGTATTTGAGTGCAGCTTTGTATTTAGCCTTTTAAATTTGCCACACCTTCTCATTGTCTCGTTTCCTATGCTCACAGCTGAAGACCATCTGTGTGGATGTGGCACGCACGGGCGAGCGACGTGTGTACAGCAGCAGCAGCAGCAGCAGTAGTAGCAGTGGCAGGAGCAGCCGAAGTAGCATCTCATCGGACACCTCCGTTGAGACTTGCATTCTGGCTGACAATGAAGATAACAACGTTAAGGTTACCATCAAACCCAATGCCAGAGGGCAGCAAGTGCGCACGGTGGTTATACAGGACGCTCATGACCAACCACCTGAGCAGAAATGTGTCCTTTGTGGTGCACACTGTAAGTGCTGTGCTTTCTTGGCATCATCTTAATTGATTGTTGAAGTTTAGTGTCTATTTTGCATATTCTTCATTGCCTTGTTTAGTACGTAGCTGCATGTTTGTGTACTGAAGCGGCGGGGCAGCTGGGTCCTTCCTTCAGTGAGCAGCCAATGTGTTTCACACTTTTACTGATTTGAAGAGTCACACGGCTCGTAAACATTAGCTGTCTGGGTGGTAGTTGTACGCAGCATTTTGGTGCACGCAGTTGCACGCAGCCTCTATCGCCATGCACTGGTAGCGAAGCTCAGAAAACGAAACTATGCGGTGACGAGTGCTCGTAGGCATCGGTAACCAGTTGGAGGGGCCAAATTTTTAGCTCGCACAGCGCTGCAAACCTGATTCATCCGAACTCGGCTGCCGCTCTTTCACATGCTGGAGCATGGGAGCAAGGCACAAAAAGTTAGTTAGATGAATTTTAAGAGAAGTGACATTAAAATGCACTGAAATATGGCCAGCCAACCAAGAATTTGAAATTTGGGTTTAATAACCGAAAGTTCAAATTATCTTAGTTTGAATTATTGTGGGTGCACTACTATTACTGCTGCTTCCGCAGGATTGCCCCTCGCTTATTTAAAACCAGAGAGTACTTTCAGGTACGTTAACTTATGCTTATGATGGGTGAAAACAAAATTTGCAATACGTGTTTCTTTTTTATTTTTAGTGTAAATTATGTACTTGTGCCGATATTCGAAACTATTGAAAAATAACGTGCATTGATATTCAAAACTCTTTGAAAGTATTCTGTTCGATTCATAGCCAAACCTTTGATATTTGCACACCTCTAGAAGAAATAAAATGCATAGAATTGTTGGATTATGTTATGCTTGCATGTTATTATACTTCTGTGTAGAATCACTGATTTTTCTTTTTTTTTCTTTTTTTTTTTCCAGCTGAATTCCTGTGCCCTGCATGCAAGGCATTCTACTGTTCGCCAGAATGCCAGTTGAAGGACTGGCCAGCGCACAAGGAATTTTGCAAGCCAAAGGGGTGCGTTGATCTAAGTGTTTGCTTGGTACAGTTTCTTGGCATGTTAGCGTAGGGCTGGTTCCAAGTTAGTCCAGTTGTTTAACAGTCTTCAGAGCATAAACACTTGGTTCACGCCCAAATTTCTCTTTACTGAGGCTCCTTGATTGCAGCCAAATGTTGGGTGCCTTAAACTGGAAAAAAAAAAAAAGTTCATAATTACTTTCAAAGGAGGATATAATTAGGTCAAGAAACCTTGGAGGTGGTGAACATGTATTGTTTATTTTTTAGCTGCAGATGAATAGAAGGATTTGCTCGATTTAGTTTTACTTTTAAGCTGAAAAAAAAACAGTTCTTGGTACTTATTTTCACAACTCATTATTATGTTAGTCGTGCACTCGAGTGTGCCTTACCTCTGTTTTGGTTTCTTTCTTGTTTTGCTGACTGGTGTTCTCCTTTTGATTACTATGCTTTTCTTTTCTTTATCATAGTTTGCTGCCCACACCTCAAGAGAGGGCTCCGGAGAAGCATGTAGGCACGTCATCACCAAGACCGAGCAGTCAGAAAAGCTCTCCTGAAAAGGATAAAGCAAGATTCTCGCCAAAACAGCAAGGCGGCCAAAAGAGCAATGTACTTGTATATATTGTCTTGTTCATTTGAGAGCTGTAGGAATATAGACACCTAATTTTGGTGGCATGTTTTCTTCTCCACAGTGATGCAGAAGACACTACTGTGCGTGAATCACCATGTGGAATTTGCCTATGACTGCTAAATAATTTATAATCGAACTTTTCTGTTGTGTCGTTTCGGTTTTAACAGGCGAACGATGGCTGTGACATTAAAGAGAGGTTATAGGTCACCTGAGGCACGGAAAAACTGCGATATAATCGCTGCTTCATTGTTTTAATTCACTGCAGTGCTGAAGCCAGCCTTCCTCAAGAGCCGAAATGGCAATGTTTGTAGAAGCACCGATGATATTGCAGTTTTTCATGTCTCACGTGACCTATGACCTCTCGTCGACGTCATAGCCATCGTCCGGCTGTTGAAACCGAAACTGAAACAGCACCAGAAAGAAATTCGATTATAAATTATTTAGTGGTAATAGGAGCATACCACGTGGTAATCCGTGTACAATAAATAATTAATGCCTTACGTCTTATTACAAAGAAGAAAACACGCACCCAAAAGTTAGGTGTCTATACATTTTTAATGTGACAGTGTTAGATCTAATGTTCGGAGAAAAAGCTACGTGTGTCGTCACTCTAATTCAAAATTGGTTGGCAGAGGTCGTGATGTCGCGTCGCAGTCAACCAATGAGAGCGAGGTATGACGTCAGACACCTCGAGGGGTTGGTGGGCTGCCAGCTAGCTGTGCAGCAGTCGGAGAATGTGAAAAGTTTCCACTGCTTAGTGCTTGGCTCGTCGAGTCGTGTGACAGGATGCATGGCGTGGCTGTTGGGGGTAGAGTAGCAGAGAAGGAGCACTTCTCAAAAAGAAAGCGGCTCCAAGACTGATGCGTGCTTCCTGTAATGGTGCTGGAGGAGTTGAGATGGAGGGCTGAGTGACTTCTAGCACTGTCGCACTCGGATTCCTAAGGGTTCATCAGGAGTTGGCAATTTTTTTTTGTTATCCTGCAAAAGTAGCTGTGGTTATGCGAGCAGGTTTATAAACCTTATTCTGTGGGGTAATTTCTTGCTGTGCACCGTTTTTACATGTACCTGCGACGAAAGTAGTACTCAAAGCAGTGAGAATTGGCTTGTATGCAGGAAACAAGTTGGCGTACGGCGTGCTTGATTCTTATTGATTTTGTAACTTGCCTTGTCAGATATCCTAGCATAGTGCAGTACAAGTACTCTGCGTCCAGACAAAGCCAGCAAATTTAACAAAGTCACAGTTATGAGGGACCATGTAATTTTGTGTGCAGATTCTTAATGTGTCATTCAATTTCATGTAAAAAGGAAGAAAAAAATTTCCTTATGCACCTATGTACAGTGAAACCTTGTTAAGCATACCTCGTCGGAGTGCGAAAAAACTGCTATGCGGGAGTTGCCGAAAATATGTCCACTCACCTTGTAAAACTCGGGTAGACCGTGAAAGAAGGTACACATGGTTCCTTTATATGGAAGATACACATTTACATAGGACCACAGAAATTGTTTCTATGCTAGCGGCTAAGGATGCCTCACCGCTACTAGTGTAGTGAGAGAGGTAGGAAGAGGGGAGAGAGAAAGAGGTCCGGGAGAGAGTTTATTTTCTCATTTGTAAAGTGGCAGCTTCAAAACCCTGCAACTCAAGATCTATGATGGGTAGGATAATAACTACACCCTTAATGCATTCTTTGATGTCCTGAAAAAGCAATTTTAGCAAGCTTCCTGCAGCAGAAATTTCTTAGCAGCTCTAGTCAAAAAAGTAGCATACCATAATGCATAAGTGCGCAAGTGCTTGTTTAATATGACATTGAATGACATTTGCAATTAGAACGCAAAAATACGTTTCCTGATGATTTCAGAATTTTTACTTCATTGATAAAATTAATTTTAGGACCCTCTTGACCCTTAGCGGGCAGGTGAGTAACCACAGCATTCAGACTCTCTTTATTTGCCAAGCCCAGTTCCTGATAAGCTCCAAGAGTGTTTCAGCTTCTCCTGACCATTGTGCATGGGGAAGTAACCTGACTTTCCTTCCCCCCCCCCCCCCCCCCCCCCCTCCCTTGCTTTCCTTCCTTTTCTCCCCTCATGCAAGGCACACCCTGGTGGCATGCAGGACAAGATGCATGGCAAACCGGGCCACTCCGAGCCATCCGGAAACCAAGAGAAATCGCCTTCCCAGCCTCCAAACAGGCCACGGACCAGCCCACAGTCTCATTCCCCAGCTCCTAAGGTGCAGAGTCCATTTCTCCCTGCCTAGTGCAGTACAGTCGGGGCCAAAGGTCTCTGGACCAGATGTTCCTCAAACGAAGCCGATAGCTCTACTGTTAGCCGGCGGCGGGAGATCACTTTTGTGGAGGTAAAAGTCAAAATTTTGTTCTTTCATCTCCACAAGTGCAGTCTCCAGCCGCCGCCTAATAGTAGAGCTGTTGGCTTCGTTTGAGGAACACCTGGTCCAGAGACTTTTGTCCCCGACTGTACATGCACTGTCTTCCTCTGTGTTTCTGTCGTTACTCTCATGAGCCCTGTTATGTGGATTACTGGCAGATTGCCTTGAATCCTGCTGGTGAAAAATGCCCTGTGGAATGTTTTAACTGCCGGACGGTTTTGCAAAGTTTCAGCATGGCTGGGCTGTCATTAATGGAGAGTAAGTGTGGAAAACTGTTGTAAGCCTGTATTCATGCTCTTTGCAGTCGGCACCAGCTCACCCCAAAGGTGACATGCTGTTGAGTGGACGCCAGCCGGAACGAGCTACGTTGCCATTGAAGGAGCCTGTCGAAGTAAGTTGTTTGTCCTGTCAACCTTGAATATCAGTCATGCAGTGTGTGCTGGGTGTGTGAAGTGGCCGAGTAATGCTGTTTTCTTTTCAAGAAAGCATGGACCATCAAACCTTAGTTGTCTGGTTTCTCTGCGTGAACCTGGCCTTCTTGTGGCCTTTACATGCCCTCATGTTCTTCCTTACCGGCTGCAGCGGCAGACATCCTCTACGACAGCTGAGCTTCACGGCATTAAAGAAGCTGTTTCCTGTACCCCGCATCTAACTCTTGGCAGATGGTCTATCTTTACCGACTCCGAAGCCACAGTGTCTGTGAGGCATTTTTGACGTAACGCTTTTTTTCTTGTGTAGCTTACTTCTGCGAGTCTTGTGAACAGTCTTAACCTCGTTGCAACTGACATTGTGTTGTACAGTAGAATCTTGGTGATTCTCACGGAGTCTAAAAAAAAAATGTTCTTATAATCCAAAACGAACGAAATCCGTATTCTGAAGCATGGAAGAAGATGCATTCTTGCAGATCTATGAATACTAGCTGGTTGGATTTATTTACGGCCGCATGCCATCATTCGCTCAATCATGACGTGTGTGATGAGCAGACCATGTGCCATTGCTCACTCTAATCCTAATAAAACTAAGTCGCCTGGCTTAAATTTATATGCTGATCTCGAATCTGTAGTTACCTCTGTAAATTAATTAGTCCCTGGAATGATTAATTTTAATTATTCATTGATTAGTACCTTAAATTAAAAAAAATTAGCCCAATAAAATTAATTTATAATGCATGGCCACATAGTTTAGTCAATAAAGAGTGCGATAGTCAAAGCAGTTTCTAAAATTTATCGTTATTAAAGTAGAACCCCACTGTTACATTCCCGAGTGGTGTGTTTTCTGAGCTGCTATGTTTTTATTAGCCAGTCCTGGCTGTTAGGTCACAGATGTGGCAGCGTTCCCACTTGCCACATTGCGAATGTCACTTCGCTGATAGTGGTTTACCCCATGCTGATATTTTGACAGCCTACGTTTAGTGCACACAGAATGGGGATGTTGTACCGGCCAAAGTGCAACTCGTAGAACATCGGCGCTTTGCGTTCAGTGGTTTCCGGCATGTCGCGCCCACACCAGCAGCGAACACACTTGCGGGCGGCATGAATCTTTTCACGGCTGTCGGCGCATATTCATCACCGCTGCGGTGCGGGCGCGAACGACCGAAGCCGCGAAAACTTTAACTACCGTATTTTCCGGTGTATAAGACGCGTTTTTTTTTTTTCAAAAATCTTGCTGGTGCGTCCTATACAAGGGTGCGTCTTATATGCGAATTTTTCGTTTTTTTTTGCGAGTTCAGAAATTACTCAGGTTCATGTTCAAGCTTTTTTTACCGGAAAAATATTACTACCAATAATGCGGTTGCAACATGGTTAATACTTCAATACGGAGACCGCCGTGCGCAACTTTTTTAGATGAACTTTATCATGAAACGGCGGGGTTGACCACTTCCGGGATCTTAAACACGCGGCCGTTTCAGAGACCCCAAGGAAAGGTAATGTGAAATGCCAAAAGATGGCGACAGTCGCGCTTCTCGCCATTGTCAAGACAAGCCAAGAGAAGCCGATGTTTTTTTTTTAGTCACCCTTTGCAAGTATGTAGTGTGAAGAGAATGCTTCAGACGTGTTGCCTTTTCGATAGCGCATCTGAAGATGAAGACTTTGAAGGTTTTATGTAAAAATAAATTGTTATGGACATAAAGAGAGTTCTTTCGCTTTTTTTTTCTTTTGTGCTAAAACATAGGCTGGTATGGCGTGAGTGTTGCCTTTTTCGATCACTTAGCGTTGCTTAAGAACTCACACATACGGTGCATTTTGCGATGGTCCCATAAGCATGTTTAATTAAGCCTCACTAGCCTAACTGGGTAAATTGGGGTGCGTCCTATACACGGGTGCGTCTTATACAAGGGTGCGTCTTGTACACCGGAAAATACGGTATATGGTGGCAAAATCCACGCAGGCTGTGCATATCAGATGCAGTTTCTGCGTAGGTTGGCTCCAAGTTGTGTTTCTGTCATTTGTTTTTTCCTTCTCCTGCAGCTTAAGGGGGGACCCTGGTCTTTGAAAAAATATTTTTATTAATGAAGTCACAGTTATGAAATTTCCAGGCCACATGTAGTTTTGTGCACTGATTCTGGATATGTCATTTAATTTCGTGTAAAACAATTCCTTGAGCACTTGTGCAATTTATATGCCAGTATTTTGGGAAAAGTTTTGCAGAAAATTTGCTGCAGGAAACTCGCTCAAATGCATGCCATTGGATTCTCTTGACACCAAGGAATGCAATAAGGGTAAAATTATCATCCTGGCTATCATAGAACTTGAGTTATAGAGTTTTGAAGTTGTCGCTTCAGAAATGAGAAGAAAAGTGTGTACTCCTGTTTGTGAAGTGGCAGCTTTAGTACCCTGTAACTCAAGTTCTATGACAGCCAGGATGATAATTTTACCCTTATTGCATTCCTTGGTGTCCAGAGAGCCCAATGGCATGCATTTCAGCGAGTTTCCTGCAGCAAATTTTCTTATATGCTCTCTCCAATAGACTTGCATAAAAATTGCACAAGTGCTCAACGAATTGTTTTACACAAAATTAAATCTAAAATCAGCATACAAAAATACATGTGGCCTGAAAATTTCATTACTATATCTAGATTAATAAAAAAATTTTTTCAAGACCAGGGTCCCTCCTTAATGGGGGGACCCTGCTCCTTAGAAAAAAAAAATAATGAAGTCACAATTGTGCAGTCTTGAGGGAACATGCATTTTTGTGTGCTGATACTACATATGTCTTTTAATTTTATGTGAAAGAAGTTCTTATATGTTACGCATGTCTTTTGGAGAGAGCATTTGAGAAATTTTGCTGCAGGGAATTTGCTGAAATGCATGCCATTGATTTGTCTTGACATCAAGGAGTGCATTGAGCGTAGAGTTATCATCCTGCCTATCATAGGATTTGAGTTGAGGGGTTTTGAAATCTCCACTTCACAGACTGAAGGCCAAGTCGGTATTCCTGTTTCAGGAGCGGCAACATAAAAACCCCGTATTGAATTATTTTACAATTTCCTTAACTGTTCGCTGGAATGAGGTTTGACAGTAGCTCTAGATCCCAAAAATGCCACAGAAAACCAGTGTATGGGCGATCTTTTATGGTATGGGTGACCAGTGTCCCACCATAAGGTTGCAGAAACTCTTATTATTACGGAGCAGTTCTGCTTTTAAGCCTGTCGTTTTCATGAATTACAGCGCTTCATGGAACTGCAAAAAAATCGTTATTGCTCAATTTTTTGTCTCCGAAGGATATTGCTCAGGTTTTCACCTAATAAATTTTACTTTTACGCAGATGGTTTTTGACAATTTCAGTTAATTCGGATGTTAATTCAGGTGTTTTTTTTCTACTTCTTTGGAAGTCCAAATTAGGGAGGTTTTACTGCACAGCTGTTCTTGGTGCACCCAGCTCTGCATGTTTTGCTAGGTTGGTTCTTTTTGTTTTCAAATGTAACTGTAGGGGAAAAGCGCAGTCACTTCTTGCGCGGCCGGCCAAGAAGGCGAGTCTCCTTTCTGACTACTCATTAGAGCTGTGCACGGGCCGCAAATTTCAGCCCGCACCCGGCCTGAGCCCTACACTACTGATGGAGGCCCAGCCCGGCCCGACACTGAAGACACCTAAGCCCGCCCGGGCCCGGCCCGACCTGCAAAACTGAAATTGAAGTGACGATGAAACAGAAAGAGACGATTTAAGGAAAATCAGTTTATTTCAATGTTTTTAAAATGCTCGGCTCTCATGGTCTAGATGAAAATTAGTGAGTATATGCAAACATGGCGCATGTGGAGAGTTATCGCCTACGCCTACGCAGGTAACCATGGCGAGCAAGAAGATAATGGTCACAACACGTCGTTGTTGCCACACGAGCGAGAATTCTGTTGTCCCGTACATGTGATAACGACCCCCTCCCACCCGGCCCCCGTCAACGCGTGGCGGAGGGTACTTTTGCGAGTGCCTTCGGTTCGACACACCTCACCTTCCTTTGTGCAGTGTCATTTGGGCTCGTGAGACCACTCATGTGGAGATTAGTTTCGAACCTTGCAACAGTAGGGCGGCTGGAGCCACGCAGGAGCGATCGCGAAGCCCGGCCGGCCCGTCCGAGACAAATATACCGTGGCTTGAGCCCGGCCCGGGCCCGGGTGAATAGACTTCCGCAAGGCCCGAGCCCGGCCCGCGGGCCGGGCCGGGTACGGGCTTTCGGGCCGGCCCGAGCCCGTGCACAGCTCTACTACTCATTAGTGCACTCACCACTGGCTGGCAGAGAAAATGTGGTGCACATCCCGCAAGAAACGGTGGCAGCGCAGAAAGTGCTTTCATGGCAGACCAAGCAGTTCTGACCATTTTTTTGTGTTCTAAAGGTTGCTACTCCTAATGGCTGCTCCGCGTGTGGCTGTATGGTGAGCCCTGCCTTTTCAGTGTGTATTTGAAGCACCGTTGAAGCCAGGTGTGGATGCCATGTTCGTGACAGCTACCATTTCATGACCGTTCGTTTCCTCTTTGTGTGGATTTTCTCCGTGCACTGGTTGATTGGCCTTTTCTTCTTTCTCTACCACCCTTTTTTTTTTTTGTTTAGGTGGCCTTCTCCTATGGCACCAGCTTGTCCGAGTTCTATCTGCAGAGTTTCAGCCAGATGCCGCAGTTGGCAGAGCTGCAGGGCAAGCTGCAGGCATCCTGTGCAGGGAGCAGCGGCAGCCACTCGCCTGCCAAGGGAGAAATTTGTGCAGCCCTGTTCAAAGATGACGGCCAGTGGTATCGTGCAAGGGTCGATTCAGTGGTGAGTTTTTTTGTTTTTTTTTCTCCGCGGTGGCCTTTGTCTTGAGCGCCCATTTCCAAACGCTTTGTATCTGGGAGAACCTCTCCGCGACCCTGCACAGCAGAGTAATCCCAAATGCTTTTGAACTGAAGTCTTCATCAAGGGATAGAGCGTGGTGTGGCTCATGAAGGTTGAATAGCACCTGGTTGAAGAGGTTTGTGACGGAACAGCGCAAAACACCGGGACAAGAGACAAGCGCTGACTTACAACTGATTTTTATTTCAAAGAAACACTGCTTCTTATACCTTCTTCACCCCCTCAAAAACATATGCGTCACAACCATATCGTTCAAGCTTCCAAAAGATTACAACATACGACAAATAATCACAGATTTATAATCACATTTTTAACATGTCAAATTCTTTCTTTGTCAAAGCAACAGACGGCGTGCTGACGATATGGTTGTGACGCATATGTTTTTGAGGGGGTGAAGAAGGTATAAGAAGCAGTGTTTCTTCGAAATAAAAATCAGTTGTAAGTCAGCGCTTGTCTCTTGTCCCGGTGTTTTGCGCTGTTCCGTCACAAATGAATAACCAACATGCCCAAGCTAGTGTCCTGGTTGAAGAGGTAGTTCCCCATTTTGCCTATTAAGGACTTCAAAGGAGTTTCTTTTAAAGGGGAGACGCGGGTCTTAAAATGAACATTTTTATTGTTAGAGATATCGCAGTAAAATTAGACTTGTATATGCTTCTCCTCCTGTTTTAAAAAAATATAATTAGTTTTGAAATATCCTAATAACCATATTATGAAAAAATAACTCAACCCTAATTAGGTATTTCTTTTAGGTCGCTAGGACACTTTCCCCCAATATTCTTGGTTCCAATAGACCCCTCCCTTACGTAAACAGTGTGACATGAAAAAGGTGTGCCCCAATGGGCAAAATCGTCGACTTTTGGTTCTGAACCGGTTTTTCTGGTGCCGAGCGCTCCCCCACCACCTTTGTTCCCCGATTTGAAACGCTTCACAGCCTTTCTTCTCCCGGTGTGAGCCCTCTCGGTACGGTGCATGTTTTGCCCATTGGACCAGAAACACGTGCGCTGATGACGTAGGCTGGGAGAGGTATATTGAAATGAAGGTGTAGCCAAATATCTGCCATGCAGGACTATGCTATTTATATTGTTCTTGAGATTGTTCTTGATATTGTTCTTGAGCGCCTCTGACGTAGTTCACTCCACCCTGCGCTTTGCGTCACGCGTCCCGGACTGGCGGCCTGCGCTATCGCTGCTTATCTCGCTTCGCTCCGTGGCCTCATGGAATGCTGCGCTGGAACAAAAACGGATTGACACAAAGTGCAGGGCGGAGCGAGCTACGTCACAGGCGCTCACAGACGCTGTGTTGAAGCTGTGAAGCTGCCTACCAGGGTGACTTTTTCTCGCTTCGTTACGCGCGCAAAAAATTTTTTCATGAAAATCTTTTTTCTTGGCTGGACTGTTTGGAAGACGATCTGCAATTCTGCTAATACAACATATTCCCTAAAATAAAAATTATAAAAGTTAA
This sequence comes from Amblyomma mixtum, assembly GCF_055824585.1. Classification (NCBI taxonomy): domain Eukaryota; kingdom Metazoa; phylum Arthropoda; class Arachnida; order Ixodida; family Ixodidae; genus Amblyomma; species Amblyomma mixtum. The sequence continues at coordinate 75,692,466 of NC_143016.1, read as the reverse complement.
TTAACGTATTCAGTTAATCAGCGAACTAATTAAAGTAGTTTGCCTCTTACCTGGTGTCCGCCGTAGCCCTCAGTATAGCCCCAGGGTTAAAATACCGTATTTACTCGCATAATAGGCGCAGCCCTAGTTTGGTTGCGAAAAATTAATTTTTTTTATTTCCGCGCATAATAGGCGCACCCCGAACTTTGCACTGTGATCAATACTGTATTTACACGATTTCAAGCCGACGCCTCGCCGCCCCCCGCCCCCCAATCTTTATTTTAACAGTTTTTGCTGAACTGACTACTAGTCCTCACTCGCGCTGCTGCCGTCGCAGCTGCTGCGGACCCACAGCATGTACAACGACATCGCGTAGAACAGCCGCACACAGTTTTCAGGGATGCTCACTTTAAACGTCTGTTCGGAAAGCTTCATCTCCAGCCAGAAACCTTCCCGACTTAGGCCTGCGAAAACCTCGGCGCTTGGAGTCGTGTACGAAAATTTAGGCACGCCGCAGTCGCAACTGCCGCACTTCTCGGCCACGTCGAATTTCCAACCTGCTGCTCGCTAGCCGTGTTCAAGAGCAAACTCCCAGCCGTGTAGCTATTAAGGTGCTTGCTCGTCGAGCTAAAACAGCAACGCTCGGCGTCAAAGCCACAAACCACGATGAACTAACGCGCTACCGCAGATCCCGGCACTTGATAGCAACAAAAAAAGCTGGAGCTGGTGATGCTGATGGCGATGTGGATAACGAAAGCTCGCTGCGGAGGAAAAAGTTGATGATGACCTTGGCCTCGGGCGCCCTCCGTGGGCGGCGTCTGGAAGCTCCTGTGCGCGTGTGTGGCCTCCGCGATCAAGCGCCCGTTGCGCGCAGCCGGAGCCGATCGCGGAGGCCTTGGCGTGTGCATTTCGAAGGCGATTCCCGCGTGGGTCTTGGAAAGTTTCGGTGCGGCCCTTACACGGATATTTTTTTTTTTAAATATTTTCTTCGGGAAAACGGGGTGCGGCCCGTACATGAGTGCGTTTTAAGAATTGGAAAAACAGCGCAATCAAAGACGAGACACAAGAGAAGGACAAAACACCAGCGCTGTCCTTCTCTTGTGTCTCGTCTTTGATTGCGCTGTTTTTCCAATTCTTAAAACATGTACCAACCAGCCCGTATTTGCCCTCTTCTGGATGAGTGCGTTTATGCAGTATGTTCAATTTTGCGCGTCGAAAAATTTCCAGAAATTTTACCCCGCGTAATAGGCGCACCCCGAACTTTGAGCCGGATTTTCTGGAAAAAAGTGCGCCTATTATGCGAGTAAATACGGTAAATCTAAAGGAATTTACCTTTCTTTAAAAATTTTGGACCTTCTAAAAAAAAACACCTGGTATACATCAGGAGGCCCAAAAGTCGAGACTGCAAATAGGGCCTCTATTTGCAGTCTATTTGCAAATAGGGCCTCCTATTTGCATTTAATTTCATGTAAAACAATTCCTTGAGCACTTTTGCACTTTTTATGCAGGTATTTTGCGGAGAATTTTAAAGAAAATTTGCTGCAGGAAACTCGCTGAAATGTATGCCATTGGATTCTCTTGACACCAAGGAATACAATAAGGGTGAAATTACCATCCTGGCTCTCATAGAACTTGAGTAATAGGGTACTGAAGCTGCCACTTCAGAAACAGGAATACACACTTTCCTTCTCATTTCTGAAGCGACAACAGGTAGGAAGACAATCTCACCCTTATTGTATTCCTTGGTGTCAAGAGAACCCAATGATATATACATTTCAAAGAGTTTCCCGCAGCAAATTTTCTTCAAAGCTCTCCGCAAAATACTAGCATAAAAGGTGCATAAGTTCTCAAGGAATTGTTTTACATGAAATTAAATGACATATTTAGAATCAGCACACACAAATACATATTCCCTGAAGATTTCATAACTGTGACTTCATTAATAAATTTTTTTTTTTCAAGACCAGTGTCCCTCCTTAAATTACAGATGAGATGTTCTGGAAAACATGGCCAGAAGAAAACAAACTTATTAAAGGTGTGTGGGTATTAAATTTCTGGATGTGAAGCGAATAGGAAAATAACAATTGGTCACAAATCAAATAAAATAATTTCAACTGTCAGTACAAATACCTAGTTCAAAATAACGGCACTTTTGCACAAAACACAGGTATGAAAAGAAAATACAAATTTTGTTTTCATCCATCATCAACTTGTCACGCCTCAGCAGTGACAGAACCGCACCACTCCCAAACACACGGGCGCCACGCCAACAACAACCTTTATTGCCCTTCTCCCATCTTCCCGCCGCCGCCGCTCCCCCTCATGATGATGATGATCACTAGGCGATCCGCTAGCACCCTCTCGTTGCATCCCCCGGAACTAGTCCCTCCGCCGCCAGACAGTCCTAACAACGTAATTTGTTATATGTGTAAGACCTACCAGGCATTAAATAAGGAAGTGGGAATCGTATTACCAATAGCAATAACCTTTATTGTGTAGGCTAATAGCTTGTTTACAGTTCTTTGAATAACAATTGCTGTCAGTGAAAAAAAAAGTGACACTTGATGCTTACATCACAAAGGGGTGTACTGAATGCTGTCGTGAAGCATTGTAAGGTGGCTGATATCTCCTTACTGGAGGAGTGACGTCAGTGATCGATGAATTGCTATGCAAGGCACTGCTGGCAAAGTGCAACAAGGTGGCTGATGAAAGCGACGGAAGATCTGGAACTTCAGCTGCAACTTAGCTGCAGCTTCAGCTGCAATGCGACGGGACAATCTCTTGTCACAGTTGTTTTCTTTCGCGCTGCCCAAAACTGGCAAAATAGTTTCGGATTGGAATGGCCGCAAAGTGCGTAAATTTTTCGGACTGAAAAGACTTAAAACAGTTCTGCTTGGTATATTTAGAAAAGAAGAAAAGTTTTTGTGCTGGTGGCAGGAGACTACATGGAACGTCATGCACTAATTAACTGAAAATGTTGGAAAAACCCCTGGAGTTCCCCTATAATTATTCAGAAATTCCAGGCATTCAGTGTGTGTTGATCAGCAGTCATTCATAACGGCCGTACTTTGTGGGTTGGATGTAGCTTAGGACATATCAATTTCTGAGCTCAGTGCGCCTCCAGATATTGACTATTAGTAGTGCTACTGAACCACATTGCCACGCTTAGTTTGTTTTTGGTCTCACTGTTGTAGTATGCTGCGGGGTTGTAGCCTCACAGTTGTACTGCTTGTCTCTCTTTCAGGGGGCAGTGTGTATGGTGTACTTCATTGACTATGGCAATGTGGCCCCAGTGGCCCCCGAAAATACTCGTCCCCTTCCGGACACCTACCTGCAACTGCCAGCACAGGCAGTGCATTGCCGTCTGCATGGGGTGCGTCCTGTGACCATCAACATAGGCTGGGCAGTGGAAGCAACTGCAATGCTGGCCACCATGTTTCAAGGAGGCCCAGTGGTCGCTACTGCACTCAGGCGGGTGAACGACATGCACGAAGTGGAACTGGCGTCAAAGAAAGGTGAGTGTTCCTGGAAGATTCTTGCCGCCGGCACCAGCTGCTTGCAGCCATGGTAGTCCTGCTCCCAAGATTGCTTTCGGGAAGAAAAGGGGGCATCTACTGTGGTCGCGAGTGTATTCAAAGTGTGTGCTCTTCAAGTAAATATTGTGTGGCATGTTCAGCAAAGGAGCTTCCTCTTCAATTATACACCATAAAACATCACGGAAGACCTGTCGGGTGAGACTCTGTCGATAATGACAAACATGACGGTGCAGTACACATTTAAATCATCATCATCATCTGCCTTAAATTTTCACGCTTAAATTTTTCCAGTATTGTTTGCTAACCTGTGAGATTTGGAATCTAAAGGCAAAATACTCCAGAGGGCTTTTAAATAAATGTTTTACTGCTCAAAAGTGCTTGAGGCTGTAAATTTTGGTACTCCAGACTACACCAAGATAGGTGTTTCTCTACTCCCAAGTGCTCCAAAATTTCCTCCAAACTGAGTTTTACAAGTACCATCTCTGCATTTTTCTTGCTCACCATTTCAAACATATGAACCAAGAAATCGTTTGAAGAGGAGCATATCGCCAAGGTTCTACTGCAGCTTCATAAACCTACCACTAAGCTTATTCGCAGTTGCTTGTACCCTACCAGACAAGCCTTTTGTCCAGCGAATCAGATAATGACCCCGACCCCAAGGCATGGCAGAGGGGACTTTTGTCAGCACTCATTTGACATGGCTGTTAGAGAGATGGGGTGCACTGCTTCCTCCTCATCTCCCTTTATGCAGCCGGAGCACCCCTCAGTTGGAGATTTTAGTTCATAACCTCGCACGATTATGGCGGCTAATGGGGTGCAGGGTTGCCATGCAGCAGCCTCCTGTCTCCCTCTCCAAATCTGACAGTGAAAAGGGTCTGTGTGTGATTGCATGCTGGATTGGAACAGGCAGTGCCGAACAGTTTCTTTTATGTGGGCATCGGCTTGTTCCTATTGTGACCCATCTTATTTATGTCAACAGGCCAGAGTTGTCCTTGTTTCGTTCGGACTTTTTTTTTTTTCCTCTTCAGGTGAGGAGCTCTCTGTGTCTTGGCTGGTGCCTGTTGCAAGCCTCTGCTTTCCTCTGCAGGTGGACAAAGTCTCAACCAGCAGCTGGTGGCCAAAGGGCTTGCTGTCAACCTGAATGCAGCTGCGGGCCCCGCGGCTGCTTCAACAGCGGCCTCAGCTGAGGGACCAGGCACGACTCACCGGCGGCCCGAGCGCATGCGCACTGTGTTGGACCTTGTCAAGGTCGGAGACAAGTTGTCCATGCAGGTGACGGTGTCTGCGAAGGAGGTGGTGTGGTGCCTGGCCCTGATGCCCGATCTGGCCACACCCTTGGTCCGTGTGGAGAAGGCGCTGCACGATGAAGCCATGCAACTCGGCGGCCAGAGCAAGGCTTATCAGTAAGTGTGGGGCAGCCAGTGCCATATAAATATGACCTAGTCAGTGTGTTTTGTTTTTTAAAGGGACACTGAGGAGAAATTGAAGTTGGCTTGTATCGACAGAATACCAGCTCCTGATTACGAAAACGCCACTCGTACTGACAACAAAGCTCTTGTAACGTAGAACAGAGCAAGAACCAAAATACAGGTATCGCCGCCACAGGCCAAACTCGCAAGTACAAGCGTCATGACGTCATAGGACAAGACAGTGTTGCTAGAACCAATGGTTCTAGCAACACTAGAACACGAGAAGCCACGAATCACTGAGGCGCAGCCAATGCATGCGCAAATCTCCTTGACGTTGCCAGATGGCGCCACGTATTCGGCAGCTACGCGCACGCCAGCAGCATCGGGATCAATCAGCGCCTGCTCACCGGCGGTAGGCGGGCTCCCGGTGTTCCGCTAACGGTATCAAGGCACGCGGTATGCTAAAGGTGTCTATTTGCGAGAACTTCGTCGACGACTTCGAGAACGGGATCCATCGTAACGCTGGCAAAACGCCGGTGCAAACGTAAATGAAGCGACGGTAGCGACGGCCGTAATAGCCGATAGATGCCTTCAACGTGCGGCCGGCGGTAGCTTTCTTTTTGGCTGCTGCCAGGCTGCACAGCTGGCCGCCAGAAATCACGGAGTCCGCGTTACGTCATGTGCACGTCACTTAGTCCTGTGTCGTCATAAGAGAATCCCAAGTTTGAATCAGAGCGGCGGGAGAAACTTTTTCAACTTCGAATCCAAATTTCTTAGAAATAAATGCATCTTTTGCTGCCGGCCAAGTGGCAACAAAGCCGTGAAGTGCCGAACTGTCGGATTTTGCTGTAAAAAGAATATTAATAGAGCTCTCCTCACTGTCCCTTTAAGGGAGAGACCCCTCTTATACCTACAGTAATCCCTCGTTATAACGAAATCGCTTTACTCGAAATATCGCTTTATTCGAAATTTCTTCCGGTCCCGACCCAAACGCATGCATTTTAAGCCGCATTACTCGAAGCGCACGAAGATCTTGACCCGCTTAGAACGAAGTGGCGAGCGAAGGCACCGCCGCCACTGAGTATAGGCATCGCTGCCGTGGCGGCGACCCTTTGCGCATACAGTGCCAAATTAATACCGCCGCCGAATTAGACTCATGCAGGCATAGAACAGGCAACAAAAGTACCAAACCCACGATCGATGACCTGCCTAGTAACGGACACCAAGAGAATGCCGAGTGTCCCCTGCTCAGCGGGGCCAAATTCCATGGTGCAGCGCGCCCGAAGCGTTAATCTCGGTCGGAAGCACATTCCTGGTGTTCCCCGTGACAGAATCCACACGAAAATAAAGTTTTCCTCGCGCTTTGCGATGCCAGAAAACCGCGGTGTCTTGGATGTGGAAAAGTGGCCGGTCATGCTCAATTCACGCCATTCGACTAGACAAACGGTCTAAATGCGTGGTAGGGTCACTGAATTTTGTTGTTACGGCGGGGACACACGTGCGAAAAGCGAGCGCGATTCACCGCGGCGTGAAGTTGCGAACGGCGTCGCAGCGTCGCCTGCGTCCAGCCTGCTAGATGTCAACGACGGGCTGCCCGCAGCAAACGCAATGTCGGGAAGCGGGAGCCAACGCGAGCACAGAGAGCGGCAGCGTCATTATGACGTAGGGCGCGCTCCTTTGAGCCGGGCCTGCCTGCCCACGGCCGGCCTCGACGCGCGAGCGAGCGCGCGTGTAAACCGGCCGTGGCCTTCCAGCCTTGATGCCGGCCACCGGCATCTGAAAACGCGATAGTATTGTTCATTCAAGTTCATAGCTAGCCCTGGGGGTAGAGGTGATGACTGCAATACAAGCAAATTTCATCCAATAGCCACTTTGGTGCTGCTCCTGCCTGATGTGGTTCGCCTGCAGTCTGCTAGCTTCGTTGCTGAAGGCGTCGCAGAAATCTAACGTATCTTTTGTTATGGGACTGGTTGAGCGCCGGGTGTAGCGCCTTTATTTGAGTGCTGGCCAGTCCCGAAGCGCTAACAGCTGCGGCATCGATGTGAAACCGGCTAGGCTTAGCGGCGACCAGGGCAGTCAGGGAGCAGCGCACACTTTTCACCCGGCGTTCCTGCAGGTGGTGTCGTTGCCGAAAGCTCCACTCTTGCACAGGCATGCTGTCATTGCTCGAATCTAGGAGGCAGACTTTATAGTAGCATGGCTGATTTGTATTTTTCTTGTGCGAACGTGAAGCCGAGCCTGCCGGCCTGTCAATCAGCCTGTATCCCGTCTGGATCACAAAAATGGGCTAAAGCTTGTTCTTGATATAGATAATAAACTCTGGTATAAGAAATTTGAAAACTGTATCATCTTTGAGGATCGCTGACCAATACGGAGTTGCGGGTAGAAGTAACAAATGTGCTACGAGCAAATTTTGTAGTGAAAGCTACATTGTCCATGAACTTGCGATTTCGCTGTGGCAGTGCTCCGAGGAGGCACAGAGACCGACCTTGAGCCATTGCCTAGCAACCACCGCAGTTGTGGCACAATTAAATCTCGACTGTGTTAGCTTTTTTTTCCAGTGGTCGCTTATATCGAATTATCGCTTATAACGAATTTTTTCACCGTCCCGCTGACTTCGTTATAACGAGGGATTACTGTATTTTTATTTGTGAGCAGATTCACACCTAATTTTCACTGTTCGTGCATTTTCATGTGATGATTCCTAAACTGTGAATGTTCCGAAAGTGCAGCAGTTTTTCTCCTTCAGCGAACAGTTTTAGATGCATCATGAAAAATATGTTTCGTTTTGAAAAAGCATGGTCAAACTTTTCTTTGCCTTTGGGAACCCGAACAACGTTCAACATGGACCCACAGCTCCACTGTGATAGAAATGCGACATTGGAGATCTACGGGGATTTGGGAAAGTTTAGAGAGTCAGTAGTGCCTGCAGCTGCCTGGCTTGTTGATTGGCCACTTCTCAGGGCGATTGTACCAATGAGTGTTCGTGTAGTTGGGTGACATTGAACTGCTTGGCCACGGTTGCTACTGCATTCGTATCATATGGACGGCCACATGAAAGTGTTCAGAGCACCCAAATTTTACATTGCGTGCACCATGCACCTTGCTAAGGGAATTCCAGGGCCAGGGACTTCGTCATACTGAAATTCTATCAGTTGTGATCATATCAGCAGGATCCCATAGTGGTATTTTCTTCTGGCCGACCAAGTACATATCTGTTATGCAACTAGTTTCAAGTTACATTGAACTGCAACTCTCAACTTACCTAACCTGAAACATGCCAGTGTGCGCTGGATTACCTCCCCCTAGTTTGTATAGTGGTACCAACTGTAGCCCTTAAGTGTAAGTGATTGGAAGAGATGCCACTGTTCTTGGAGAGCCTAGCTCTCCCTTTGATGTTTCTCATGCAGAACTACCTGTCATTTAAAGGTGTTGTGAATGGTGACTGTCTTGCTGTCACGTGTACAAATTGCGATCATTTTTTCACATTTTACAAAAAAAGAAACATTGCAAATGTTCATCATGCCTGGTCACCTGTGTTTACCGTGCAGGGTGACTGCTGGAGATTACGTGGCTTCTAAATCAACGGAAGATGGGCAATGGTACCGTGCTTATGTGACTGAGAAGACTGCTGACAAGCACACCGTGCGCTATATGGATTACGGCAATGACGAAGACAACACAGCCGTTTTTCTGATGGCAGCGAAGTACAGGGAGGTTCCAGCTGCAGCAGTCCGTCTTCTTACGTCCGACCCTACATCCTTCAGAATGGGGCAGCTCCTTTTGTTCACAGTGGAATCGATTGAGGGCCGCACAATTCGAGGAACTGCTTCATCTGAAGAGGACGGCAAGTCAGTCGGTGGATTAGGTTTGGTGCCTTGGAACGCTGACCTGTTCTCAGGAGGATCTGCCAAGTCTGCTTCATCCAGCCCACCTACTCCTGTAAGAAGGCCTTTGGCTTGCCTGACTTGACATCTGGGGACTAGATTGTGGGGGTTACCTTGGGAATTATTCTCACTAAGTTGTTTATTTTTGTTCTTTGTGCATTAACATAACTGTAAATTATACCTATTTTACGGGCTTCAAAAGCTGTGCAGTTATCCCATGGTTCTTGAATTGGATGTCCTTCTTTCTTTTTTTCTGTTTGTTCTTGTGTACGCATTATGTCACCAGCAGTTGATTCATTGTGCTGCGAGATGTTTTCTTACACAGAAGAGGTAACAAGTTTGAGAAGGGTGGCATCAGGAACAAATGTGCTTAGATTAATTGCAGGGCTAGTTATTTCCACATCCTAGGAATTGCCACGGTGCACAAAAACAGATGTGGACTGACAGGAAGACGACGCAACTACGCAGAGGCCAGCACCTCAGCACGAAGTGTCCTGGCCTTGTCATTGTCTGTTTTCCTACTCTGTGGTGAATTCGAGCTTTCTGCTTTGTCACTGCGAGAGCGGTAGCCTGGACCCATAGCAGCTTCTGGAGTACAGTTAAACTTCGAAATAACGAAGTCTGGAGCATCCACATTTTACTTCGTAACATTGAAATCTAGCTACATATTTCATCTCGCCATGCAAGGAATCCTTCAAAATATGTTGTGAATCTCTCATGGATAAAACCTTTTTTTCCAGTGAAAGCATTGTGTAGTCTGATGCTTTCTTCTCCAACAACCGCGTTGCACCTTGTTAGTTCATTCCACCACAGAAGAAATGCCTTGTGGCTCATGTTGCGAACTTGCCTCAGCACATCTGTCGCTTCCGAAAGGTGCATTTCAAACTTATGCTTAAATTAAGGTATTTCTGGTGTCACAAGGATTAACATTACTTTTTCAATGATAAAGCTGCCAATTATCATACCTGTAATGGACCCACCTCATATTCAAGTTGGCTTTGCCACAATGAGCTTTGCCCTAATCATGGCATCACTGGCCATCAGTGAAACGAGGATAAAGTGCTACTTGGTGCGTTGCTGCTTCACTGGTGCCCATAGTGTTGTTACGAAAATGCTGTGAAATTCGTGACCTTGCTGCGGGTGTGTGAATCTGGTTTCACCCAAAAACAAAGGGTCCTTTGCTTAAGGGGGGACACTGGTCTTGAAAAGAAAATTTTATTAATTTAGTCATAGTTATGAAATTTTCAGTGCACATGTATTTTTGTGCGCTGATTCTAGATATGTCATTTAATTTCATGTAAAACAATTCCTTGAGCACTTATGCACTTTTTATGCTAGTATTTTGTGGAGAGTTTTGAAGAAAATTTGCTGTAGGAAACTCGCTGCAATGCATACCATTGGCTTCTCTTGAGACCAAGGAATACAATAAGGGTAAAATTATCATCCTGGCTCTCATAGAACTTGCGCAATAGGGTACTGAAGCTGCCACTTCAGAAACAGGAATACACACTTTCCTTCTCATTTCTGAAGCGACAACTTCAAAACTCTATAACTTAAGTTTTATAATAGGCAGGAAGACAATTTCACCCTTATTGTATTCCTTGGTGTCAAGAGAACCCAATGGCATACATTTCAGCTAGTTTCCCGCAGCAAATTTTCTTCAAAACTGTCCGCAAAATACTAGCATAAAAAGTGCATAAGTGCTCAAGAAATTGTTTTACATGAAATTAAATGACATATTTAGAATCAGCACACAAAAATATATATTCCCTGAAGATTTCGTAACTGTGACTTCATTAATAAAATTTTTTTTTTTCAAGACCAGTGTCCCCCCTTAAGCCACCTTGTTTCAGCTTTAAAAGTTTGATTGCTAGTGTTTGTGCTCATTGCCTGCTCTTGGGTGTCGATGGCTGTAAACTGGTGCCATAATATGGCTTTTTTTGAGTTAGACCCACCAAAAAACACAAGCACAAACAGCATTCCAGCAACCAAGTACAGCTACGGATGGATTTTTCAGGCTTGGTAGGACATGAAAAATGGCCCGGATAATTGAATGGTCCAAAAAATATGTTCAGCGGTTTTTCAGTGAAGTTCGAAATTACTAGTCCAAATTAATGAAGTCCAAAAAATTCCTCAGTGAATGTGGTTTGTTGCTTAGTGGAATGAGTGAGCAGATGCCTGTGATGTATATTTTGTTTACAGAGGAGGCAGCTCTGGCTGTTACGCTATCTAGCTGTGGGGTACCAATATGCAATGCATATATGCTGTCCCCATTCCTTCTTATGCCCAGCTCTCCCCCACTGAGCCTGCCCCTCCCAAGCCTGCCCCTGCCAAATCTGCCCCTGCCACACCCACCCCAGCTGAGCCTGCTTCCACTCCTTCTGCCCAGCCTGCACCAAGCCTTGAGTCAAATGTGGATGCAAAGGTCCTGCATGTGCCCCAGCGGAAGCTCCCGTCTGACAAGCCTGACATGGTCCTAGTCTGGAGGACGCCAGATGGGCTCTTCGTGCAGCAGCAAAGCTTGGCTAAGGAGTTGCAAGAGATGATGGGGGCACTGAACGCCTGGGTCAAAAGCCAGAGTCCTGAGCCTAGCATCACAAAGTACTCCAAGGGGGACTACGTCTGTGCATTGTTCAGCGAGGATTCCATTTGGTATCGAGGACAGGTACTTCTGCTCTTTTTCTTTTTGTGTGTGTGTGTGTGTGTGTGTGTGCATGTGTGCGTGTGTGTGTGCATGCATGCGCGCTCAAGCATACTCCATCGGTAGTAACCTCGTTCAGAAAGCTTTCTCTGTGTATTTATGAAAAGAAGTTCAGAACAGTAGATACTTTTAAATTAGGAAGTTGGAGGCAGTGCTGATAATGACTTTTCTTTTTTTCAGTACTCAAACAAAAGTACTCCTTTTTCGATTATGAGCTACAGAAGGCATTAAAAGTGGTACACATTTGGCAATGTGGTGTTCTGCTATCACCTGACTTTTTTTGTCACTTTTTTTATTGCCCTGTGCCCTATTTCTTTTAACTGCTCCCTGTCATGTTTCTTGCGACATCCTTCCTTGTGGAATGCCTTGCAACTTCTGATTCTTGTTGTTGTTGTATTTGACCTGCATGAAATGGCTGTCTACTTATTTGGAATGTATTTTTGAAGGCTCTTGTGGTCTCTTGGGCCAAAAAAGTTTTGAGCACCCCTGTGATAGGCACCATGCACGAGGTGTCCCATGCGCTGGACTCGTTCTGGAATCTCGAACATGCGGTGCCGCATTGCTGCTAACTCGTCTTGTGCATTCAGCATTCGCACCAGAACGAACAAAGCGTTATGCCGAACATAAAACTAGAATGTTGTGCATCCATGCTAGCGCCGCCCGCCATGCTTAGGCACTATAGAGTGCGCCATTCGGCCAGTGTCGCTAGGCCTAGCGTGCTTCGTACTGACGCTGCAGGTCTAACCTCATTACCAGTTTACGATCACACAATCACCTCACATTAAAATGGACGTAAATTGATTTCCGCAAGGCATTCAACAGTGATACGCATGGAAAAACAGGCCAAGTTAACGCCACCTCACATTGATGGCGGTGGGTCACACATGTAATGAGCTGCTCTGAACCGTTGGTCATTCGAGTGCCAGAGCTTCGGAGGAGCTTGTGGCATTTCCCAGTAAACTGATCTAGCAACCTGTTTTACTTTTTGCGGTTAATTCGTACCGTCGTCGTCGTTTGCGGTTAATTCGTACCGCAGCATCCATACCTTCATTGTGTTATAGATTTGAAGGATTCACCGGGATTGCACTAATGCGTCATAAAAACGTATTGCCGCATAAAAAAAAAGGAAGCATAATTGGGGCTCCGTTGCAGTTTAAAACTTAAATATAATGGAAAAACGCCAGTCTCATGCAAGGGCTGCACCTGTGAACTTGAAACTGGTAAAGTAAATGCACAAAGTCTGTGCAATGCAATTGGTCATTTTCTGTTCACAGTTGTTGAATTTTGCTGAGTTCGTTGTTTTTGAACTGTTTAAAATCTTGAGCATGTGTCTGCACAGGTGTTCGCCCAGTGGACCACTAACCTCTAACAATAGGCACTTGTGTATGCTTCACGTTGTCTCTTTTGAGGGGAAATCAGATAGTGTGCGAAAATTGCTCATGCACGGACATGCTGATCTTTGCACTTGGTCACTTGGTCACTGGTGCGCAGGTGTTGAGTGAGCAGTCCCCCGACGGAACGTACCTGGTGCTGTTCATAGACTTCGGCAATGGGGAGCGGCTGCTGGCATCTTCACTGCGCCCGCTGCCTCCGAACTTCGCAGAGAAGCCGCTCTTTGTCTTCTGTGTGGTGCCCCAGAACGTGCCCACGGAAAATCCCCGACTGGCAGCTCTGCTGCAGCAGGGGCCATTCACAGCCGTGCAGGTGGACACCACCCGGGCAGGTCTGCCACTTGTTAGACTGGAGCGCAAGGATGGCACCTGCCTCAACGACCTGGTCAGCCGTGCACCTCACAAGGTAACCGACTTGATTTGTACAGAGGTTTTTGCGGTTTAAACTACAGTCAAACCCACTTATGGCAATATTGAAGTGCGAAGGAAATATTGTTATAACTGATCTTATTATGACCAGGTTATGTTAAGGGCGACATGGGTCTTAGAGCATTTTTTTTATTTGCGTACCAAATGTAATGAAACTGCACGGACTTATTCAGTTTTTTTCTGCTGATTACAAATATGCAATTTGTTTATTTCTAGGCCAATCAGTTCCTGAGATATTAATATATATCATGCCATTGTCTGCTCAAACAATAGAAAAAAAATGAGCCGACAGAAATTTAATTTTAATATGTGGGTAGATACTACAATGTGTGAGGAATGCAACGCTGGAAGCAGTTTTCAGTTTTTTGTCCGTGTGGACAAATGGGCTTAATAGTTTAGTTTCATGTGTGTCGTGTTTTCTGGCTCTATGAAAACTAACCTTAAGCCCATTTGTCCACACGGACAAAAAACTGAAAACTGCTTCCAGCGTTGCATTCCTCACACATTGTAGTATCTACCCACGTATTAAAATTAAATTTCTGGCAGCCCATTTTTTTTTCCATTGTTTGAGCAGGCAGTGGCATGATATATATTAATATCTCAGGAACTGATTGGCCTAGAAATAAACAAATTGCATATTTGAAATCAGCAGAAAAAACTGAATAAGTCTGTGCAGTTTCATTACATTTGGTCTGTAAATAAAAAAAAATGCTCTAAGACCCATGTCCCCCCTTAAAAAGAATAAAAAAGGCCGCCACCGTCGGAAAGTGAAGGAACGAGTGTTAGCTGTTTGGTTTACTAGAATTGATATGAATGAGATCAAAGTACGTGGTAGGTGGTTGTTCCTACAATGCCATTGTAGATGCCGCTGTGATCTCAGGGTGGTAGCAGACCCCACGAAATCTCAAAACTTGATGAGTAAGAGCTAACGCTCTTAAAAATGACAAACTTGGAGCATTTACCATATTTACACGATTGTAAGCCAACTTGAATATAAGTCTGCTCCCCCCATATCGCATGTCAGGGAAAAAAATGTTGCTCATGAGCATATTCCAAAGTGAAAATGTATTATTCACTGTACCAGACATCCACGCTTGCGCCATCGTCCTCATTAGTGCTGTCGTCGGCATCGCTGCTGCAGTCCCATAGCACGTTGTTCTAATGTCATCGTCCGGCAAAATCCCCCACCTCCGGATAATTAGGAAATTTATCCTGGTCCCTTGAAGTGTGAATTGATGTAGTTTTATTGTAATTGGAGTTGTATTGCATTGGTATGCCTAAAGCACCGGTGGCTGTTCAAAGCTTACGTTTTTATTTTCTGCATGAATATCAAACTTTGCTGAATATTGAACCTTTTGAGTACTGGTAGCAAGAAAATGTCTTGGGTACTAACCTGCACTGCTTGCTTTTTCTTACTGCAGGACCCTGCACAGTCGACAGCGACTGGGTCAGCAGTGCAGGAGGAACTGCAGAAACCACCTGTTGCAGTCCAGACCCTTGTAAACGTTCCTGATTGTCCCCTTCCCAAGGGACCATTCGATGCTGTTATCGCAGCAGTGGAGGGCAATCTCGTCTACATCCAGCCTATCGTTCGTGCCTCGGGCCTGGTGAAGGTCACGGAGGCACTGGCTAACAAAGCCCGGCGAGACCCCGGCTACAAGTTCACCGAAACACCTCCTGTCAACCAATGTTTGCTGGCCCTCTACTCAGAAGATGAGCAGTGGTACCGTGCCCGCGTGGTCTCGGCAGATGAAAGCGGCTCCATGGTATACTACGCTCTCATAACTTTCTGCAGAAGTGTTCTTTAAAAGCTTTTAGTGTTCAAGGGCTTCTTGCCAGTCTGTGAGTTTTTCATCGCCAGTTTTTCAACAAGATTAACGTATGAATGACTTGCTCGTAACCTATTTTCATGCCGCCGCGGTGGCTCAGTGGCTATGGTGCTCGGCTGCTGGCCCGAAAGACGCGGGTTCGATCCCGGCCGCGGCGGTTGAATTTCTTTGGAGGAGAAATTCGAGGCCCGTGTACTGTGCGATGTCAGTGCACGTTAAAGAACCCCAGGTGGTCGAAATTTCCGGAGCCCTCCACTACGGCGTCTCTCATAGCCTCAGTCGCTTTGGGACATTAAACCCCATAAACCAACCAACCAACCAACCGTAACCTATTTTCTTTGTAGAATGAAGCCTGAAATTTTACCTTTTGACTGGTTGTCGTCTAGTACTTGCTGTTCGGTTCACACTGCGATTTCAGGCACCTCATTACTGAGTAGCAGTTGCAACTAGAAAAGTGAAGATGTTTCCAGTTCTGTTTGGCCCTCTTGCCCTTTGCTGCTCCTAGTCCAACTGGTCCACTTTCTTCTGCAGGTGCGGGTGCAGTTCTTGGACTACGGCAACACAGAAACGGTGTCCGTCAAACTGTTGTTGCCGATGAAGGAGGAACTGGCCAAAGAACCTGCCTGTGCCCTGGCTGTGCGGCTTGAGGGCACATCGGTGCTATCGCCCAGGGCCGGTGAAATCCTCTCCAGAGAACCACGGGTGGTGGTGGAGTTGGTTGACAGCGGGGACAAGCCACCGCTGGTCCGCCTCATGCTCAAGGGAAAGTGCATCAACTCCACAGCTGCCTGCTCCGAGCAGGTATCTCCAGTGAGTGGAATTACTTGGCCTTGTTGTTTTGCTCCAGAATTTCCAGCATCACACCTTTACTTATACTCCGTCCCACAAGATGTTTGCAGCGCTACGAAAGGTAGAGCTCTCTCGTCCAATCAGCATGGCGCGCTCTACATTAGTGTGTTCCTACGCGCCTGTGTACGAGGCCCGATCCAGGTGGCTCGATCGATATGAAAGAAGGCGCACTAGTAGTTAGCTTCTTTCTACCTCTAGCAGGTGGCACTTGATGTCTTTTTATTCTTTCTTTGGTTTGTTTTTGGACAGGCGGACGCCCGTTCCAAAGGGACTAGCCCCACTTTTTTTTTTTTTTTTTTTGTCATGACCTGTTCTCATCAATTCCTCTGTTATCACGTCACAGTAAATTTCAGTAATCGTGTCATGTGCATATAAATTTATTTACTTCAGCGTGCCGAGGCAGCCAAATGTCGATGGTGGCGAAATGCAAAACAAGCCCATGTGCTGCGCTAAAATCGGCGCACGTTAAACGGGCTCGATCGTCTCATCGTCCTCATCACAACTGAATTCAGCACTGCTGGTTGTGTCGTCCTCCAGGTTGACAACAATGGCCGGTCCCTGGTCAACAACATCGTTGATGATGTGGTCCGGTTTTCTCATCATATCTTCCTCACTGATAATATGCTGCACGTAATTCTTCCATTTCTCAACATTCACTTGCGTGATGCCTTGCCAAACCAGAGGCTCGACGTCTTGGAGCTTAAACGTCTTGTTTTGGCTGGCCACGAAACCCTTGACGTCGCTCCAGACAAGCTCTATCGGGTTCACTTGGCAGTGGTACGGTGGCAGGCACACAACGAGATGGCCAGCAGCTTCAGCAATGCAGTCCACACGGTATCGCTCCCCACCTGTGTTCACACTGCTGACAAGCTGCATGAGCTCGGCCTTCACCATGCCGCTGCTCCACGCGACACCTTTTCTGGACAGCCAAGCCTGTATGTCCTTTTTGAGGCTACTCATCCGCGGCACTTTATCCTGCTTCACAGAATGATATGGCGTGTTGTCCATCACTATAACGCTGCCGGGTGGTAGTAGTGGGAGAAGTCTCTTGGAGAACCAGTTTTCATAGTGTTCCCCGTTCATTTCCTCGTGGTGATCGCCCGAATTTTTCTTCGCTCGGAAAACTTCCGCTGCGCCTTCGACAAAACCTTGCTCACTATGCGTCACAATAAGCCTGCCACCTTTGCCACTGGGGTTTTGTAGACCAGTCGACAGTCCGGATCGATGCGCTTGGTGTGCAGATTGGATGGTGCAGTCAGTCCACACTCGACTTCGCGTGTGGCCGGCGTTAACCCACGTTTCGTCGGTGAAGAAAATAGGCCTACCCTGGCGTCGCAGCTCCGCTATCTGATGCAGGTATCGGCGGCGACACTGCACAATGTGCGTCGCTTCGGTTAACATCGCATTCCGAAAGCGCTTCTTGTATCGGAAGCCAAGTTTCTTCAACATCCTCTGCATTGTCGCTGCGGACAAGGTCGGTAGCGTGTCGTCCTCTTCGGAATGCGCAACCACCTTCGCAATAGTTGGAATTTCCCCTCTCTGTGTCGAAACACGCTCGGGTCAAAATCGTCCAGCTTCTTCGTCCGCTCGCGGCCTCTTCTGCCAGCACGCTTCTTCGGTGACAACACTCGGTCCGCCTTCAACGTCTCCGTTGTCTACTTGTAAAGCGTTCGCTCGCTCACCTGCGTGAGTTTTGCCGTCCTCTTGATGAGCGCATTTGTACTCGAACTGCCCCCGCACTCGACGCGAAGCGCTTCAAGAGCATTTAAAGCCACCTGCTTCGCCTGCTTGGGGAAACAGCGCACTGTCGGTGTAGAGCACACAGGAGACACAGCAGACTTGACCGATGCCTTGTTGGAGAGTGGCGACGCATCACTACCTCGCAGCAGGCCTCCGCAGAGCTGTGTCCGTATGGGCTTTGTCTGGTAATATCACCAGTGATTGAAACACTCTCTACCATTTAAATATACCTGTCCAAACCATGTTTTAAGTTGCTATGTTTATTGTTTTGATTAATAGTCACGCATGCACTCCTCAAATATTCGAGGGACTATTTTTTTGTTTCTGCAGTCCTGATTGGACAAGAGAGCTCTACCTTCCATAGTGCTGCAAACATCTTGTGAGACGAAGTATATGCTAGGCTTCCTGTATAATGCTTTGTTTGCTCAACTGAGTATTCTTTGTGAGGGTCCCTTAAGGGCCTGTCACACTAGGCCAACATTCAGCCGATTCGGTCTGCCAAAACCCTGTAGTGATGTCTGGCTCTGTCACAGACTGAAACTGTTGGCCAGACATCACTACAGGGTTTTGGCAGACCGAATCGGCTGAATGTTGGCCTAGTGTGTAGTGATGTCTGGCTCTGTCACAGACTGAAACTGTTGGCCGCCGCCGCGGTGGCTCAGTGGCTATGGTGCTCGGCTGCTGACCCAAAAGACGCGGGTTCGATCCCGGCCGCGGCGGCTAGAATTTCTTTGGAGGAGAAATTCTAGAGGCCCGTGTACTGTGCGATGTCAGTGCACGTTAAAGAACCCCAGGTGGTCGAAATTTCCGGAGCCCTTCACTACGGCGTCTCTCATAGCCTTAGTCGCTTTGGGACGTTAAACCCCACAAAAAAACAAAAAAAAAACAAAAAACAAACAAAAAAAAAACAAAAAAAAAAAAGAAACTGTTGGCCGAGTATTGGTGTCCACGCCAGGTCTCCCTCAAGACGGCAGTTGGCCGATGGTCTGCTGACTCCCATGTCGCTGTAGCGAGACAAGACTTGGCCCTTTCAAACTCGTGTCTTCTTTTATCACTACTGTTCCTTTCCTTTATTATTTTATTTTATTATTATTTCCTCCTATGCGAAATTCATGGGCTGGTACGCTTTATAAATCCCACCATAGCAAAAACACTCCTTAGCAGTAGTAGTGATTTTGAACCTAGATTGAGTGCCGCCTAGTACTGCTGAGTGGCTTTGATTGCTGGGCCAGAAAGGCATGGCTCGAAAAATAAATCCAGTCGCTCGCAGGTAAATAAAAAGGGAGTGATTATTTAAGGATAAAAAATTTTTTTTTTAAATGTAAAATGAAATTCTCAACCACGCGGATTCGAACTAGGGAGCTCCGGATTAAACTTCTTGCATAATTGCGTACTGTGCCCACGATGCCATGAAGGACAGATTGATTTGCTGCCTTCAGAAGTACAGATTTGAAGTGTGACACTCGCGACAGGAGCAAGGCAGGCAACGCATGTGCGAAAACTTGGCCGGTGCGCTGCACCGATTGTCACTTGCGAACTGCCGCCCCACTGCAAGCACGGACAATGGAGCGGCAAGCATCGATGCGTTGTTTGACTCAAGCTCAATGTGCACACTTTGCCACCTCGCAGCAGTGACCGACTGCTGCTTGACTTAGTGTTGAGTTCGCACCAGAAAAGACTAAACAGCCATATTATCAGAAAGGCTGCTTGCTATACTCAAGTAGCTACAAAGCATGCCTGCGAAAGTAGCAAGCTTTCGGCAATGGCGGGTCGCGCCGAGCGACGAACTGCGCTGCTGCCTAGCTGCCCTGGTCGTCGCTAGGCCTATACCTCGTTTTGCATCGATGGCGCAGCGGACGCCACTTCAGAAGTCTCCTGCGCTATAATAAAATGTCTGCTTTTAATATCGCTTCGCTGTCAATAGCATCAACTCGCAATAAACTAAAAATATGCTCAGTTTGCGTGATGCCTTTGGCAGCGGAGCTAGCAGAGCGCTAATTTTGGCTGAGATAGCAAGAACTGTGGACTGGGCAGGCTGCCAAGGATGCGTGGACGCTCCCATACTCAGTGCACATAAAGCACTTTCCACGAGCTTGGTTTTCCACCAGTCATGTGCGCTAAACGACCACCATGGGTCTGGTCTGAACAGATGCTTGCCTTTGTTATGTGCACTTTTGGGAAATGTGGCTAACTATAGCGTGGTTTAAAGGAGTATAGACAACTAATTTTGGTGGCATGTTTTCTTCTCTACAACGGTGCAGAAGACAATAATAGCATGAATCACCATGTGGTCTTCGCCTACGACCGCTAAATAATTTGTAATCGAATTTTTCTGTCGCAGTGTTTCAGTTTCAGCAGCCGAAGATGGCTATGACATCAAAGTGTGGTTATATGTCTCGTGAGGCGTGGAAAAACTTCAAGCGCTGCTTCATCATTTTAATTCGCCGCAGTGCTGAAGCCAGCCTTCCTCAAGAGCCTGAAGGACAGCGAGCATAGAAGCAGCGATTATATTGCAGTTTTTTCATGCCTCATGTGACCTATAACCACACTTCGATGTCACAATCACCTTTCGGCTGTTGAAAGCGAAACTGAAACAGCACAAGAAAGAAATTCGATTATAAATTATTTGGCACTCATAGAAAAGCACCACGCGGTAACCCTTGTATAAAAATGCCTTAAGCATCATTACAAAGAGGAAAACACGCACACAAAAGTTGGTTGTCTATACTCCTTTAAATGTTTGGGCTGCTGTATCGTTGGCTTCCACACTGCTAAGCGAACACACTGTCACCTCGTTTTCTTTGTTTCTTTTTTTTCTTTTTAAGGCACCAAAGAAGGCATACTTGGAGAGGCCCCTGCCAACTGAACGCACCAAGGCAATCGTCACACATGTTGATATTGGTGGGCTTGCCTGTCTGCAGCGGTTCAGCCTGGCTTCGGAATTGCAGGCTATGATGAGTGAGCTGAACAGCTCTGTTCCCACAACACCCCTGCCTGCACCATCAGTCGGCGATGCAGCGTGTGCACGCTATCCTGCGGATAAGCTCTGGTACAGAGCCCGCGTGCTCTCCCCACCAGAGGACAGCAAGTGCAAGGTGTCATTTGTGGACTTTGGCAATGACGACTTTGTGCCACTCGCCGATATCAGGGCACTTCCAGACAAGATGATGGACATACAGCTTTTTACCAACTGTGTGGCGCTGCACGGAGTGGAGGCAGTGAGCGATGACTGTGTGTCACAGTTACTTAATGTTGAGGTCGAGTTCGAGGTTGTGGACTCTTCAAGCCAGCCGTGCAAGGTGAAGCTGTTTGCAGGGGACCAGTGCCTGAACGACCTGATTGAATGAAACCTAAGTTGAAGTTTGTGAAATTGACGTTTTTTTGTTTCGTAGTTAGGCTGTGAAGCCAATATTGTGTTCCTTAACAGTACAGATAAACTATTTGTGCTACTTCAAGCTTTTGTTCATTTCAAACATGCATCTCTGACGTAAGTAACCTGCCTCAAATGCAGCTTGCATTTGTATGAGCTCAGTGAACAAGTACCCCAGCTGACCGTAGCCATGGCATAACTACTCCACCAAATAACCTCCTGTTTTTTGGCATCTGCCAGACAGCACTGCCTGCCTGTACTGAAGTGAGTGGCATGTGACGCATTGGTGGCCCTGGAGTTGCTTTGCAGGTGCATCTTTCGGAAATTTGATTTTTCACACACCCTGACTAGGGAGCAGACCACTGTCTTTTTTTTCTTTTTTCTTTCCAAAATAGTTTGTGGTTGCCTGCTGTGGCCCATTGATGACCTTGGAAATTCAGCACAAAGAAAGCCACATTGCTGCTTTTCATTAGCCTCCATGTTTCTGTCCCACAGGCAAGTAGCAGTAATATACAGCTGTTATATACTTTTCTCTTGAGGGGTAATGGTAAAGTGCTGGTCATGATCTGAGTACCTGCCAAATGCTTTCCAACTCATTCTTAATCTCCTGGTTATTTCACTCTCATGGCCTGGATCTGCGGTCACTGCCTGCCCTAAGTAGATGTCACTCTGCCTATCGTAAACTGTTGTTCCCTTCTGAAACTTGAAAATTACTTCAGTTTTTGTGCATATTCATTTTTGGACTCACTGTTCTGCTTTGCCTCTTTAGGTTCTTAATTATGATTTGCAATTTGTCCCCTAAGTCATTAGTGAATTGGAGATTACTAAGGTATTATCCATACTTTTATCCCCAACTTTTCTCAATCCGATTCTCTGAATACCCCCTGTAAGTACACGGTGAATGGTACTTGAGAGATTGCGTCTCCCTACTGAGCGCCCTTCGCTATGGTCACTGTGTAGCCATCGTATTTTCCAGTACCTTTACATATACCTCTTCTACACCCTGGTTAGGCAATGACTGCTGGGGTTTTAATTGAGTAAACTGCTTTTTCGTAATCTGTGAAGGCTATATATATAGAAACAGTTAGGTTGGTTGTATTCTGTGCATTTCTGTATCGTACAGTTAAGGGTGTGAACAGTCTATTGTACAGTAACCTTTCCGGAAGCCTGCTTGGTCCTTTGGTTGACTGGTTTAATGTTGACCTAATTTGCTTAACGATTACCTTAGTAAATACCTTGTAAATAGACTAGCTGCTCGGTCTATTAACTGATTCCTTATAGCAATTTTGAGGGTTTCATAATAAAAATTATTTCTTCAAGAAGTGCTAAGTGCACTGCGCATTGTACTACATCAAACTGTAGCCTATTGATTATACCTCCGAACGGAAAAAATTGAGTTGCGCGAACCCTTTAGTTTTAGAAAATTTTGGTTAAATATGCTTGCAACACAAAAAAAAGCATAAAAGCAAAACAAAAAGCCGCTGCATTTAGCCAGAAAGAATCGCAAAAAAATTTTTTCCGTTGCACATGTTGGCTACCATTCTTGTGACTTTCAGTTGTGTACATAATACACTGCTCTTTCCGTGGCCTTTCCTTTCAAGTTCCGAAATATGAGTGCTGTGCAACTAGAGAGGGCAGTCGCATGAGGAAATGAAGTGGAGGTAGATGGATGTGCTGAGCATTACACTTGTTCAGAGTTCTGTTCTTGTTTTTTTTAGCAAAGCTTACAGTTACTACTTTTTCTTTTTTTTTTGGGGGGGGGGGTGGTAGTAAATGAGTTCGACCATTGAAAAGGGGCTAGGCCCCCTACCTTGACATCATAATCAAAAATCTGCTGCCCGGCCACGGTGGCTCAGTGGTTACGGCGCTCTGCTGCTGACCCGAAAGACGCGGGTTCGATCCCGGCTGCGGCGGCTGAATTTCGATGAAGGCGAAATTCTAGAGGCCCGTGTGCTGTGCGATGTCAGTGCACGTTAAAGAACCCCAGGTGGACGAAATTTCCGGAGCCCTTCACTACGGCGTGTCTCATAACCTCAGTCGCTTTGGGACGTTAAACCCCAACACACCAAACCAAAAATCTGCTGGCGCATTTGGTAAAATATCTTGGTGCTTTAGCATCATTGCGACATACTGCGAAATGAAACCTCTCATCATTTACAAATCAGTTCACTGCATGGAATTACGTGAACGGCTAATCGAAACACGCGAGCATGCGCTGATGTCACAGGCCTCTGAGACGAAGTCTCGCAATCGAAACTAAAATCTGACCATTCCACATGGTTGTGTAACTCACCACTACTGCTCTAAAATAAAAATGAAGGCATAAGAACCGGCAAAAGCGCAGAGTGTACACTGAACATTGGCGCGGTACCTGTCTCGCGCATCTCGGTGGACACCCGAACCGCACCATAAGGAAGGGATAAAGGAGGGAGTGAAAGGAAGAAAGGGGTACCGTAATGGAGGGCTGCAGAATAATTTCCCGACTGGCTGAAGAGGCCGCTGGGACACAAGACCTCCCGGCCAACATCTAAAGCGGTGCTTCCTGATGGGGGAATGGCATTTCTGTTCTATAATGTTCTATTCTCCTCCTCCTCGACCACCCGGTGATCTTTAGCGTGCGGCATCGCACAGCACACGGGCACCTTTTTGCGTTTCGCCTCCATCATCGAAATGCGGTCTTTTTCGCTTTTGAGGAGCATATGCCGAAGTGGACGCCATGAGGCGACCCATCAAAGTTGGAGCCTCGTGTAAATGGAAAAGATTGGATTGGATGGGAGAAACTTTATTGATCTAAAAGATCAATGGGGTGGGATCTTACACCGTTGGTGGGATGCATGGCCCCCTATAGTCTGATACAACTTAAGAAGGCAGCGGCTTTTCCCCGTCAAAGGATCCCCTTCCAGCTAATGGCGTCAGCTGATTCTCATGACCATGCTATAGTGTCACAAAGCAGGGAGTGGTAGATAAAAGGTGATAGTCCCCTCCCTGCATTGTGGCACCGCTCCCTGCATTGTCACCCTAGCAGGGTCATGAATTGGCCGACGCCATTGGCTGGAAGGGGGTCCTTTGGCGAGGAAAAGCCGCTTCGTTCTTGAGTTGTATCAGACTATAACGGAGGGCGACCTTTCTCACCCAGTCCGCAAGCTGGGCTTGCGGACTGGGTCAGGCTTTCTCAGGAGCCTAAGCCAGGCCTCCCGGGAGGGAGCCAGTGAAAGGTCTTTTGGGGGTGGATTTTCCTTAGTCTCATAGGATGTGTTCGGCTGTTTCTGTGTTACCACAGTGTAAGCAGTTATTGGGATCGATGGGTTGTGTGGTAATTTTAGAAGAATGGGGGTCATGACTGTCCCAGTTTGGGCTGTATGTAGGTTTCTGGCCTGTTGTCTGGTAAGGTCCGGATGAGGTGCAGGGTAAAGTATACGCGCCTGACGGAGCTGATTGGTCATTTCTCGGTAAGTGAGAGTTTCGTTGATGTGAGACTCCGAGACACTCCCCGATCCCTCCCGGTTTGCTAGAGCTCGGGCATATCGGTTCGCCTTCTCGTTTCCCGCATTTCCCTCGTGTGCAGGGACCCAAATAATTTCTACTCGGCTTATTCTTTGGCTGTGTTTGATTAGTCCTGCGGCTGCAGAGCAAATCAGGCCTTTGTTATAATTTTGGATTGCAATCTTAGTCGCTAATTGTGCCTACGCTCTCGTCCCAGAGAGCTAAGGCAATGGCACTTCTTCGGCCTCTGTTGCTGAAGTTACTGTCGCTCGCACCATGGTGGCGAAGTATTTGTCTTCCTTTGCTCAGGCCGCGTCCTCATAGACTGCAGCTGTGTCGCTACTGTATTGGTCTTCGATTCTTTGAGCACGGTTTGCTGTCCTAGCTGCATGCCTTTCCACTATCATGTTTTTGGGGAGGAGTAGGATTTTAATGTGCTGTCTGATTGTGATCGGCAACATCTCCCTGCTGCTAGAGTCATACACCGGCTCTATCCCTGGCCTGTATACGTACCATATGACCTGCAGTAGAGGCTGAGAGCCTCAATATTTGTGCTTCCTTATGCGCCTGTATCAGCTCTTCCAGTGTGTTGTATATGCCTAGTTCGAGTGGCTTTTTGGTCTTTGTGTATCTAGGAAGCCGTAGAACTGCTTTGTAGACTGTTCGAATGGTCGCATTAACCGATTCTACCTCTCTTGCCTTCACGTTGCAGTAGGGTAGAGAGTATGTAATGCGGCTGATCATGAAGGCTTGCAGAGATCAGAAAACCACCAAAGAGGTGGTGTTACAGAAGCAAACTAGGTGTCGTAGCCTGTGCAGGAGCGCGGACTTGAATTTTTGCCGGCAGGTTCAAAACGTCGGTCATATATATGACCGATCGTGTATGGCGCGGTAAGGAGAGAAGGGCCGTGCGACGCCAGTCAAGCATATGTGGTTTTTGTATGCGCAGTATGAGACATTCAAGGGATTTAGCGTAGCGGAGATGTATATAGGTTTTACGTAAGGGAGCTGCGCGTGCGGAGTGGCAAATGCGTGATCGGATACGACTACTGCGCGTGTGCAGCAGGTGTACGTAAAACCGGTCTTTTCGCTAGTACGTCTCCGGTATGCTAAATCTCTCTATTGTGATGCCTGAACGCCCAAAAAGGTCGCTGAAATCGAGCGCTGCTTTTCTGATTGATGATTGGGCGTCCAATTTGAACTTGGATCCAAAATAGTCTCTGCCCTGAGGTCCACATGTCGGTGTGAATAAAATTTCTCTCTCTCTTTCTGTAAGCTTTTCGCATGGGGAAAAATGCAAGAGCAGTAGCTGTGGAGAGCTGGGCGAGTCGGTATATTTTGAAAAAGTAAAACCAGCGGAAAGACGCAGGCACAGAGATTCACACAGGACTACGATGGACTATCAACTTAGTTTATTTCAGTGAAAATCTTTCCCAGCTCAACTGGTTTATAGAACAATTTCCAGTTGGTTCCAGTTGGAACCAACTGGAACCCAGTTGGTTACAACTGGAACCATCTGGAAATTGTTCCATAAACCATTTGGGCTGGGAAAGATTTTCGCCAGGGGATCACACGTAGTACGTATGTACCAACGTTAATGGAGACGTTGGTATGTGCAGTACACGCGCGCACACGCACTCGCACACATACATACACTCTGGCTTCATTGCTGAATAAATTGAAATAAACTCAGTTGATAGCACAGCGTCGTCCTGCGTGCTTCTCTCTGCCTGCGTCTTTCCGCTGGTTTTACTTGCTATAAAAGCAGTGAAAGCGAAACGAAAAAGAATAACGCGCTAAGCGTGGCACTTTTTCATTTCGCTTCAATGCGGAGACGGACGCTATATGCTAGACTGACGGTACGAGGGCAGGGGGAAAAACAAAAAAGTCAACACGGTTACAAAAATGTGAAAAAGAGGCGGGGTGCGGAGGTGGGACCGATGGTGACTTTCTAATCCTACCAATATTGGTAGGATTAGAAAAACAATAAACATCTTGGAGTGCCCTTTGTTCTATTAGTCTCCTTTGCTTTGTCTGCGTTGTGTACACGCGCGTACGTGGCGACACCCGTGAGTTGTCAGCCCTCAAAGTCCGGGTTGAACTTTGGCACGTAAAAATCCAAAATTATTGCACATTGGTTAACTGACGGTGCTAATTATTCTCCTTAAAAGATCGTTGAGCGTATGCCAGAACATTTACGCTGCACGTAATGTACAAGCAGCACTACATAATTCAGTCTACATGTTCAGCTGCGCTAGCCATTGTGGGGCTCTTTCGCTCTCACGTCCATATATACCGAGTATGCCCTAACACAAGGGCTTACTCAACCTCTGTTGTCCTAGCTGTCCGTTGAACATAATATTAATGTGATGTCAAAATACCACAGTTAACTTTTTAGCACAATTGATCATTTGCAACCCTGCCCCGTCTTTCCGTTTTGAATCCGCCACGGATTCAGTATCCGTGTCAAGGGAAAAGCTAGGTGCGGTCGTCGCCCGTGCGGTCCCATACAATTAAAGAACCATATTTAGACTGTTGTTGCCCTACTAATTGACGAGAAAACTAGGCAATAGCATTTACCCTTGTTAAAACATTTGAAGATTGTAAAATGTAACTCAGGCTGCTGCAAGATACCACGCGTTCGAAATTCGCGCCTATGACAAACTTGTTTGATAGTACGTTAACGAACAAAACAAATTATATGAAATGCTTCGCAAAACAACTCATAAATAAATAATTTTATTTTCTTAAATTTATTTTTAGAAAGTTTTATATTAAAGCAATGCTACGTTGCGACGTTTTATCGCCATCACCGTCACAAGACCAACGTGCATAAAAGAAAGTAGTCTTCCGCTCAAAGAAAAACAACCTAATGTCGCTAATACGTTTGCTAGGGAAACTTTTCTAACAAGCTGACTAAAATATAGTATCAAACATAAGTAAAAAATATGCAGCACCTGCCAGTACGATAGTTTTTTGTTTGCTGCAGTTTTGCACTTGCAACCTTTCATTGTATTCATCCGCCTACTTGTGCACGCTGTGCGCGTGTTTCACAAGTGTGCCGGTGGTTGTTTGGCATGGCGTCTTGCACGTGGTGAATCGTAGCAGTTTATCGTTTGTTGTGACCAAAGCAAAGCTTTCCGTCATGCTGGTGCTTTTCGAATCACCGGCGGGTTACGCCATTTTCAAAGTTCTTGATGAAAAGAAGCTCCAGAAGACAGATAACTTGTTCCAAGACTTCGAGACTCCGGACAAGGCGTCGCGTGTGGTGAAACTGAAGCATTTCGAGAAGTTCGAAGACATGACTCAAGCTCTTGCGGCAGCTACGGCAGCCGTGGAGGGAAAGCTGAGTAAAAGCTTAAAGAAAGTGTTGAAGAAGGTTGTAGCCAAGGAAGCGCACGAGAGTCTTGCCGTCGCGGACGCTAAACTCGGAAATGTCATCAAAGATAAGTTCAATATCAGTTGCGTGGCCAACAGCTCGATCCAAGAGCTTATGCGTTGCATTCGATCCCAGGTCGACAGTCTGATCACAGGACTGCCAAAGAAAGAGATGACGGCTATGGCCCTCGGTTTGGCGCACAGCTTGTCCCGCTACAAGCTCAAGTTTAGCCCTGACAAAGTCGACACCATGATCATCCAAGCAGTGTCGCTCCTGGATGATCTGGACAAGGAGCTCAACAACTACATCATGCGCTGCAAAGAGTGGTACGGCTGGCACTTTCCAGAGCTCTCGAAAGTCGTGACGGACAACATGCAGTTCGTGCGCACCGTGCAGACCATCGGCCTGCGCACAAACGCCATCGAGACGGACCTGTCGGACATTCTGCCAGAAGACCTGGAGTCGAGCGTGAAGGAACTCGCCGAAGTGTCCATGGGCACGGAGGTGTCTGACGAGGACATCCGCAACATCCAGCACCTTTGCCACGAGATAATCCAGATGAGCGACTACCGTGCCCAGCTGTTCGAATACCTCAAGAACCGCATGATAGCCGTGGCGCCCAACTTGACCATTCTGGTCGGCGAACTGGTCGGGGCGCGTCTGATTTCGCACGCCGGCTCTCTGCTAAACCTGGCCAAGCACCCGGCGTCCACGGTACAGATACTGGGCGCCGAGAAGGCGCTCTTCCGCGCGCTCAAGACCAAGCACGACACGCCCAAGTACGGCCTCATCTACCACGCGCAACTGGTGGGCCAGAGCACGCCGAAGCTGAAGGGCAAGATGTCGCGTATGCTGGCCGCCAAGGCTGCGCTGGCGACCAGGGTGGACGCCCTGGGAGACGATGGCACGGGCACGGAGTTGGGAGTCGAGCACAGGGCGAAGTTGGAGACACGCATGCGCATGCTCGAAGAAGGGACGGGCAACCGAAGGATCAGTGGCACCGCCAGGGGCATGGCCAGGCAGGATAGGTACGAGCACAAGAGTTCAGTGCGTCAGTATGAGCCTGCGGCAGACTCGACGCTGCCGACGACAGCTGGCAAGAAGAGAAAGTTCAAGGAGGAACAAGAGGAGGCCCAAGAAGAGGCACAAGAGGAGGTTGCTCATGAGGCAAAGCCGAAGAAGAAGAAGTTCAAGAAGGAGGCAGAGGAGCCTGAAGCATCTGTCGAAGTCAAGAGCGAGCCAGTGACACCCAAGAAGAAGAAGAAGAAAGGGGCTGAGCAGGCTGAAGCACAAGTGCCAGTCAAGAGCGAGCCGGTCACTCCTAAAAAGAAGAAGAAAAAGCATCAGCCTTCTGAAGGTGATGATGAATAAATTGTTTCCAGTGTTTTTAAATGGCTCTTTTATTGAAACAGCATGACTGCATGGCATTTGTTCCATGCCAAACAAGGTCGGTTGAGGGAGGGGGCGATTGTATGTGTTGTTGACAAATCTATACAGCGCTGCATTAACGCACGCCACATTGTGACTTTTTTCACCCCACTTTTATTTAATACTGGCTCACATACATGGCCCCAAGGTGTTGCAGTATTATGTGGCTGGTCTAGCTTGGGTAAAAAAGTGCCTTACCCATTCCCTGTGTTACAAAGAGAAAAAATTTTACCAAATAGAGGTAACTACTCATTAGCATCTACCCAAGTGAAGCCATATGGCTGCACTTGGGTGGATGCTAATGAGAAATTACTTATTAAAACTAAAGGTGCCTGTATGCTGCGTGGCGTTGGTGTACACTTAAGAACCCTAGAAGGTCTAGATTAACCAGGAGCTCTCTTCTACAGCGTCTCTCATAGCCCGTGTTACTTTGAGACTTTAAACAGCACAATTTACGAATTTACTTACCATAATGCGACTCCCCTAAACTCCTTGAATTAACGTCATTCCCACTTTGAGTTAATAGATTTGGCCTTGCCCTGAATCTGCTAACTGTTCTGGTTAGCTTGGTACAGTGACTGTGCCAGATAGACAGTGGGCCCAGGCTTCATCCCTGGACCAGGACGAATTTTTCAACTGCAAAAAGAAAGCCATATAGCTTTTCTATGTAGCTATACGGCTTTGCTTGGGTGGATGCCATTGGGTAATTACTCCTTTAATATAAACTTACTCCACTTTGGGAGATTCCCCTAAACCCATTGTAGTAGTACTAAAGTCCATTATTTATGTCGTGACGTGGAGACAACCGAAGCAACACAAACATATACGAAGCGTGTGTTGAGAATAACTAGTGAGAAAAAGTGAACCTTGAGTTACATTATAAAGGCCCATGGTTTTTCCCAACTTGTGACAAAGACGTGAACTTTTAAATATACAGGCAAGGAAGGTGGCTAGGAAAAAAAAAATTAGTCTTGTGTGCCTTCAGCTTTAGCCCATTCTGTGTGGTTTCCCCGACATGATTTAGCCAATTAAAAGTCATTAGTTAATTAAAGCAAGGGGTACAAAAACATTCACCAAACAAGCAAGTACAGTGACGCTGCCTTACATGGATGTTTTTTTAGTGCTGTTGCATATATTAGCGATTAGCAATAGATTATTTTTCCTTCAAGCTTTCAGATATAGCCATAATGCATCGCCTTAGTGTCACATCATGCTGTCCCTTGAGGGCAACCATTACAGAGGGAGAAGGGAAAAGTAACTAAGATTTGCTTATGTGCAACCGATATGAATACTTTTAAAATAAACATGCTTTACTTAGACATTAAAAGTTACATGACACTTTGAAACACACATCATTAATAACCTGCAGCTGGCCTCAGTTGTCATTCATATAATAATGTGCATTATAAAAACTGTGACATGACGAACTGTATTAACAGTAAGCACACATGAAGAAAAAGTAACTGTAAACAAGCAACAGGGACCAAAATGCTACATTTTGTAATAACGCAAAGTTCACAGAGCTTTTGACAGCAAGCAAAAAATCACTAACTGTTCACTTATAATTCTACAATGTGAATGCCAAAGATGTGTGTGCATATAACAGTTTCTTATCTGACAACCACAATTGGAAGAACGCAGAAAGGAAGCAATGAACTGTGGCCTGTATTTACAACACTAGCAAAGAAAAAGGAGTCCAAACCTGCTTGGGTTCAAGTGTGAAGCATAAATACAGCAACTGTACACTTTCAGCAGTGACAACAGACTTTATGGTACATACAGCACATGACCACATTTGAGCCCAGCATTAAAAGCATCAGGAACATTCATTCAGATTACAATGTCGCAGTGTCCTCACAGCACCCACTTTCAAAAGTCCACAAATGCAGTGATGCTGGGCCAGTTTGTGCACCGGTAAAAACAATGACTAGATAGATGTGATAATGTGGAATCGGCATGGCAGCAGAACTGTACAATATGTCGTGCCCTCCATGCTTTCTTGTGTGCCAAGCTGAGCCTCTTCAGCAGTGCACAGGATGATGGTGGAGAAAATGAAGTGATGGAATGTACAAAAGAAGATGACCACGCTTGCAAACTTGCACCGCTACTGTCATGAATCCATTTCTTCATCGCTCTTACTTGCCTCAAACAAACGAATCAGCTCTTGAAAACGGCTGGCAACCTGGAACATAGAAGCAGCAGGCTTATGAATTACGAATGACACAACCTACAAAGGAAGACTGCATACGCCAACCACAAGTGCTTGCAAAGCGTAAGGATGCGTACCTCATTCACTGGTGCTCACAAAGTGTCCAGTTATTCTCAGCCTACAAGGACATTCCACTTTCGACTACCATTCAAGTATTTCAAGCCCTTTATTCCAACTAGTTCTGTGGCAGAGATTTCTGTGTTTGCAGCAAGCCATTCTGGGTGCCTGCCTCATTTTATGTCATGCAAAAAATGTCAGAAGCCTGACAGCTTCGCAACATATCTGCTTTTGCCCACAGTGAGATTGTCAAGATTAAAAAACAAAGTTGTAATGAAAAATTGAGCACCGCACTTGTTCTGGTGGTCTTCCAAGGGCCTGCGATGTTCGCTGGATTCCTTTTTCTGAGCCATACTGCTGGCACGACTGCAACAGCACCTTGTCATCCTGCCTGCAATGGTCAAAGGGAATAGACGATATGCGAAATTGCTTGGCGGTCTGGCAACACCGCGCCCACAACTTCCGGTTTCCATCTTGGCGCGGTCGAGCTCGTCGAGCTGGTGCATTGTTTGCTATGCGTACTTTCTTCTTGCGAGTGGAATTTCAACAGGCAAGCTTCAGCTGCTGCGTTGTTTTCACAGCTGATCTTCGACCAAATGTAGGTGCTTTCAATAAGCGCCAGCTTACTCCTACCGCGCATCCTTAGCTTCGCTTGAAGTCTGGCGCTGATGATCGCAATAATCCGCACTCGAAAGTGGGTTGGAAAGTCGAACCGTGACCGTGTGCTGTTGTCGTTTTAATGCTCGCATTAAAGCACCAGTTCAAGCATCACGCATTATCATGGCTATTTTATTCCCAAGTGGATGCGAATTCATCTGGTAGGGTAGCGAGCGGTTATTTTGCGGTGAGTGCGCACGTGTGTTGACAAACTTCTGTGACAGTGCGAACTTTCGTTCGCGCCGATGCCAGGAGCTTCGTGCATTGCAGTATAATCACGCAAGACCCTCGACCAGCTGCGTAATTCGATTCCTTTACTGTAATGTGCAATGCGCATCCGCGGTTTTCAACGTCACCGTTTCAGAGCCCGGCGTCGGTTGATTTTCGCCACAATTCGTTGAAACCGCGTCCTGCTCGCAGTCAGTCGACATTAACAAGAGGAAAGTGGGCATGCACATATAATTCAAAATATTGTAAGCAAAGACGCAGCTTTTTTTTTTTTTTTTTTTCAGATAAGCACTGAGCCACCGCGGCGGCTTGATTAGAGAAAGATGTCACAGCTGTAGGTGCATGCACGGACTCGATACGCTGGTCAGGCTGTGTGTGCAGGGGCGAAATTAGCATGTTCGGTTGCTTCCGAAACTTAATTAGCTTACTCCCAAACTTGGACAAATGGCTTTGTTGCGAAGCAAGCTGTTGGAGCTTGCCACAATGATAATAAAATCTGATGGCCTGAAGCGTTTTCAGAACACTGTTGCATTTACTTTCTTGCTTAGACATGCGTCCCTCCTTCATAATAAAGTAGCTATATTATTCGCTCCTTCTTTTTTAGATTTTGGTCGCCGCAGATATCGAAGGTATATTAATCCTCAAGAAATAAACCATTCGCACCTCAGTTTTTATACGTAGGGTGTATTGCTTCACAAAGACTCCTTAACGCGCATAACATATGCGTATATGGTCCAGAGAGTTTGCTCGCCCTTCTAAAACTAACTGAACACGGGAAAAACTTAACTGAACACGTAGCAAACTAAGCAGTAATCGGCATATGGTTCTTCGAGTGAACTTATTTCGCCACGGCACAAGCGATTGGCCGCTCAAAAAAATTACCTTCTCTATTACGTTGTTCAAGTATGCGTCTATATATATTCACGCCCGACCGGAGAGTTGATAAATGCACGAAATCGGCTTCTAATTTTGATCAAAGACAACAAAGGCTGTGGTCCTTATCTTAATTTAAACGCAAATCACCTCGAGAGATTTGTTAAAAATCAGCGCAGAAAGCGAAAGCTGCGCACTGATCCGCGTGCTGACACATGATACCTCGCATGGCGTTTTGTGTTACTAAAACGTTGGGACGGAGTAAAAAAATAGAAAAGTGAAAAGCTTGAACGCACCTAGTTCTGGCACGCATCGTAGTGTCTTTTCACAGTGGAGAGGGTAGCGCAACACTGCATCGGCATTTTACTTTTCAAACGAAGCGCAGCCGTTTTAACCCAACGCTGGGCAGCGGTTTCGTTTTCTGTACCGTGCCAACATGGAGGACTTAGTTCTCGGAGCGCCGAGAGATGGCGCTGCGCATTTCGCATATCGTCTATTGTAACTGTAGTTGAATGTCCCAAAGCAAAACATCGGCTATGAGGGAAACCGTAGTGGAGGGCTGTGGATTAATTTGGACCATGAGGGGTTCTTTAACGTACGCTGACATCGTATAGCACACGGGCACCTACTGCTGGACCTAGGATTGGGTCTGGGACCTACAGCTCAGTAGCCGAACGCCCTAGCCACTCAGCAAACAGAATTCTCAAGCAAGAATCAAGACCTTCCAGCAAAACAACGCCATATTCTAAGCACGGAAAGCCCTGTCTTTAGCCAAGGATGCAGCTGCCTAACAATGATGAAAGTACCCCGCTACAGCGCCTGCAAATAGCTGTGCCAAGTAACTTCAAAGATTATCCAATGGTTAGTGATTAAATGCTGGTGAGCCAAATGGAAGCAGCGGAGCTCATGGGTTGTTCACTCACATTCACAAAGAACTGCTGATCGCACAAATATGTGCCAGCTAATATGCAAAGTGCACAATTACTTGTGCTTGAAAACATGGTGGGGAGTAAGCTTGAGGATATTACATGAAAAAAGCGAACTACAGCAGTGCACAACCCTCAGCAACATGACTGTTAAACATGGCACTGCCTTGATACAGCAATGCTTATGGATGCCAATCTATCAAGTTTGTGAGACCAATGAATCAGCCACATCCACCACTGCAATATGTGATCTGGTAATCTTCCGCATTAGCCTTTGCTTGCATTGAACTGTCGGCCCACAAGCTGTAATCAATCCTGCCTTTTCAGCAACTGGCCAGGTAAACCCTCTCAATTGAGTTTGTGCCACAGCCTGCAGCGGCAAAAAAAGCTTTGCATTTGCTTCATAAAATATGCAGAGGTATTCAGCTATGAAAGCTGTTAGCTTATAAACCGTAAAATCGAAGCATAACAAGACAAAAGTGAGCCTGGCTTGTGCAATGGATGCAACTGCTATCCCCCTCACCATACACTGCATCATACACTACAGTGCAATCCACTAAGAATGATATTGAGATAACTGGAGAAAGGAAAAAATGCAAAAAGGAAACACCCATGTATTCCCCCGTGCATGTAGGCACTGCCACCGGTGCCCCTGTCAAGGGCGCATAGTGTCTCTGCACTCTGCCAAGTTCGAGCCACCTCAGCAGCAGCTCCCATCAAAAGATAAACATGCTGTGATCTTATCGGTGCACAGCATCTTGGCGCACTCTTGGTGCACTGTTGAGCTCTGCGCTGCAGACAATGTGAAATGGAAGAATGTGTTAAGAAAAGCTGATGCTTAAAAAAAAAAAGTAAATTCTCAATAACAAGAGTGCAGGGGGGGGTCAGATAGTGCCTTACGCTTAGTCGCCGCCACTTTTCCACAGTTCATGAACGCACGAATAGGCGGAAACTGCAGAAACTACATTTGTGTGATTAAGCATTGGGCGGCAGCAGTCAAGCAAGTTCTTTCTTCCTCCCTCCAGTGATTGCAATAGCGATTGCCTCACGGATTTCGCCACGCCAGTCCGTTTGAGGAATTTTCATGTCACTCGCTTTAAAGTATTTTATTTTTTATGAAACTTTCAGACAAATAATGGTGGTAGACACATTCCCGGCAGCCAGAATCCTATTGTTGTATCCGTTATTTTGCCGATAATTTTGTTGTTATACAGTCAAGCCCACTTATAACAATATTCAAGTGCCATGGAAACACCATTGTTATAACCAATAATTGTTATAACAGGGTTGTGCCGAAAAAAAGAAAAGATGACAAACTTCAGAGCATTTATTGGCAGTAAATACCCGGAGGTGTTTGATTGTTGTAATACCTGTAAAAGCTCGTTAATTCGAACTTCAGGGAACCGTAACAATGTTCACCGATGACCAATGCACCGCCATCACTGCACCACCGGAAGCTTTGCACACCTCCACATCACAGGAATCAAGCCGGCTTTCCAGAAGTGATTCATATGGGAAATTCAAGAAGCATGCAGAACTAAGGGTGCGGTGACAGCTGACGAGAGAAAAACCATGCTGGCTGCACGCATGCACACTGCACCGACTGATTGGGGGTATGCATGGCGCGCGTAGCCAATGCAGCAATGCAGCAGCTCTCCTGACGCGATAACGCCTGCCCCTGGGACACGGGAAATTTGTGAAGTGGGGACTGTGGGGAAGTTAGCGAAGAACAGCGGAAGATGGGACAATGTAAGCGCTGCCGGTGCCAGCTGAGAGCGTAAAAACAAAGAAAAACGCGTCTGCACATTTTTTTCTGCGAGCGGCGCACCCCTCAGAAACGTTAATAACAGACTGCTCCGTCAAGGCTCCCTACCATGCTCACTACTTTCTTCTTTGCATGGGCCTTTTGATCAGGGGAACGCATTCACGGGTTCTTTTGCTTTCGTGGCATGCTGCGCCGGCTCAGTCCGTTGGTCGGCCTCACACGCGCGTGCTTTTGTGTTGTAAGCATAGCTTTGCTGGTGTGGTTGTAGCATTTCCTTGTTTTTCTTTTTCTGTAATGGTTGACACTCAATTACAAGATTTAATTGTTATAACCAATAATGTGCCTTGACAGCATTGCTATAAGCAGTTTATTTTACCATAGAACACATGGCAAAGCTGATGGTGCCATGACTGACCATTGTTATATCCGATATATTGTTACAACCAGTATTCTTATAAGTGGGCTTGACTGTATATGGTTTATTCTTACATGGGGGCAATGGGAGAATTGATAAATCTAAAGAATTTGATCATTAAGTGCCATGTCATTATATCTGGTACCGTTATAAGAGGATTACACTGTATATGGTGCCACTCTTTCGACATGCTGTGCTCGCTCAACACTGCCCGAATACAGAGAAGGCCATAGCACGACTTCCTCTCCCAGGCGACAATGCCCCTGGCGTGAGCAGATAATCATGGCAATGTGGAATGAGAAAGAAGGATCTAGCCGGCGCGAGCCTACCAGCACAGGCCCTGCCATCAGAGGCAGGCACACAAAGGACATCTCAAGTGCATGCCTTCTCTAGCAGCTGTAGATAACGTGGACATCTCCACAATTAGCTTGAGCCACTGACAACTGCCAGCACAAAAAATAAACTTGCGCTTCACATTCTAGAAGTGGCCAAGAACACCTGCAAAATGCACACTGTGCTGTGGCTTGTAGCTTGTAGAGTGCACAACATTCAAACAAGACACCAAACCAAACCAACCAAACTTTAAGAATCGGTTGCGCCTGTACGCTTAAAGCTACTGTTACCCACCGTGTCCAGATGATGGCTTGTCCTTCCTTGCTGCTTGGTTTATCTCCATCTCTTCCAGCCTTGGACTTGGAACACTGGGTTAAACAAGCCACGATTATCAACTTCATGGATAATACACCTCGGCAATCAAATTTAAAACTGAACACGAGAGAAGACAAAGATGCAGAAAGGCTGATGACACAAGTGCTTGCTACAAACTGAACTGTGCGCTCACAAGTATGCATGCACATCTCAACAACGCATGCTGCACGACCTGTCAATCTGAGGCATACAAAAGACCATGCCATAGCTGCTTTTATTGTGCTGCCTTAGTGGTTTACAAGGGGTTCAAGGAAGGATTTCCTGTTACCGAGAACATGGTTGGCAAGTGCATAAGCTATCTTTTTTTTTTTTGACACACAGTAGCCATACATCGGCGGACTCACTCGGGCTCACTCAGGCTCACCTTCAGATTATGATCTGAGTCGTGAGTGAGTCCAGACTTGCATCAGATCATGATCTGTGTCATGGGTGAGTCCAGACTTGCATCAGATCATGATCTGTGTCATGGGTGAGTCCAGACTTGCATCAGATCATGATCTGAGTCGTGAGTGAGTCTTGACTTGGTCACTGACCAAGTCAAGAAATTCTTGACTTGGTCAGTGACCGTATTCTTTTTCCTTTAACAAGTACACAGTTACAAAGACTAGACTACATAGGACAATCCACTAAGCCAAAACAAGAACTAAAATCTAAAATCACATGTACAAGCCCTAACGCACATTCAGATCATGATCTGAGTTATGAGTCAGCCCGGGCTAAGGCTCAGATTATGGTGAGTGTTTTCACAAACACGGTGTGCGCTTCGATTCTTTTTGCCTTTTTGTTTACTGACAGCAGAGGGATGGAATGATTTATTGCCGCGACCAAGGACGCTTGAGGGCGTGGCAGCTTAGTGACGTCTGCGGGCGACCGAAGAAGATGATTCTGCGGAAGTGAGGAAGATGGCGTATTGTCCCTTCCCCATTGCTAGTTTATGTGGGTGTGGCAATGAGTCATGTAGGGATGTGCTGTGCGGGGGCGGGGTCCTTTATAGCACGATTGGTCAGCTCCGGGGCGTACCACTTCGATGCTTCAGTGAGTTCAGGTGAGTTGAGAGTCGAAATGAGTGAGTCAGCCCAGATGGGTTGTGAGTGAAAGTGAGATGCGAGTCGTAATGAGTGGTTGACCCCGGATGAGTCATGAGTAGGGTTGAGCCCAAATGAGTCGTGAGCCTAAATGAGTGAGGTCATGGGTGAGTCCGGCCTATGTGAGTGAGCCTGAGTGAGCACTCGTGATTTTGCCAAGGTAAAACAGTAGCACACTTTGAAAACTCTGGGAACACACTGACTCGTGAGTTCAAAACGCATACATATGATGCAACTACAGTTCAGACAAACATCGGATGTAGATGTGCTCTTCAGTTGAATACTATGCTGTTCAAGGGCGTTTATTCAGACTAATGCCTCTCTGCTTGCATTGCTGGTCATAGCTGCAAACTGCACTGGACAGAGTCTCTGAGGTCTAAACAAATGCCAAAAAGTAAAGTAAAAACTTGCTCATTATCCAGCAAGTTATCCAGCTCCAGGGCGTTCGAATAAACAAGCTTCCGATGGCACATACTTGCATGGCTGTTTGACTGACTCCTGTGACTGTTCGAATTTCCAAATAAATGGAGGTTGAATTGACATGGTTTGATTGCATAAGAATCCACTGGGGCACACTTACATCTAATGAGTTTTGGCACTGCAAGGACTGTGGCTGCAGCTGAAAGTTCATAGGCATCAAAGAGCTCGTGACAACCCCATCTGAGCTGCTAGCTGTTTACGGGCACTTGACATTTTGTGATACCACAGAACTGTGCCCAAATGAATTCTATTCTAAATTTGGGTACATAAAAAAATTGTTCAACGTGACAAGTGTAACTTCTATTTTGCCCAATGTGAAAATTATTGTATGCTGATATGCACAGCTCATTTCAGAAATAAAGTTGTTTTGCTCCTGCCCCATTCGGCAATCCATTATTGTGAATGACTTCAACATTCTTGTAGGCCAGACATCTCACAC
The DNA here is from genome assembly GCF_055824585.1 of Amblyomma mixtum. NCBI lineage: Eukaryota > Metazoa > Arthropoda > Arachnida > Ixodida > Ixodidae > Amblyomma > Amblyomma mixtum. The sequence continues at coordinate 75,653,214 of NC_143016.1, read as the reverse complement.
AGATTTGGCTTTGTTGAGTAACCCAGATTTGCTCAGTAGCCTTTCCCCTCACAACTTTCACTCTGCAAGCCAAGATAAACATACAGAGAAAGCTGCTAAAAATTTGCTTTTGTATCGCATCATTACCTCGGTATGCTTTTCCGACGTTCGAACCTCTGAGTTGTCAGTGTCTGCTTCAGGAGTTTGTGGTCTGCCAATGGTCACCCGGGCTGGACGCAAAACCTTGCCAGTCTGCAGAAACACACGGCCGTCCAGAAACTGCAAAAGTACCAAATCCAAAACCGTCTGAACCCAGAAGTACTACACATGCACACAGAGACACATACTTGGACAAGTGCACAGCACGTCTACTTATATAGACACCTGTGCTTTATGAAACAAGCAGTATGTGCCATCACATACCACCAGGAGGGTCACCACTACTTCTGAATAGAAACTTCTCATATACACAGTGATGAGGTATGCCAAGTTAACTCGGAAGCTGAACTTAAGCTCTGTGTAATCAAACATGATTTGAAAGTTACCGCTCTTCCTAGTGGTTACTTACTTTTCATTAAAATTGATGCTGCACAACAGAACAATCAAGCATCTCGAAACGTCAATGTTTCTACGTTTTTCTTCAGTGACCTTGCTGAGCGCTTGTTTTTTCACATGCAGAATCTAGCTAACGTCTTGCATTCAGGCTTTTCGCAAAAATAAACTGCACTACAGCACTTTATTCCAAGTGGGTTAAGCCTGAAGCGATCACCTTCAAATCATGTCAGGCCATGCGGCTTGAACAAGAGGCCTGTGTGCATGCATTGGCTTGTTGCTACCTTATTAAATGGGGTTAGTACGAAGACTGACAAATTACGATGAAATGAATGTGGCCGGAGTGCGATGGCACTGAGTGCTGCAGTTACCTTGATGCCGCAGCGCGTGCAGTGACGCACACGGCTGAGGAACCGTGGGTCGGCACTGCGCTGGTGGCACGTGCAGGGGCACTGTGGGGTGCCAGGGGTATCCCTGGGCGGCGACAGCGTCAGTTCCTCGCAGCTGCTGCCAGCGCCCTTTGGGCTGCCTGCGTCCTCTTCTTCTTCTTCCTCTTCCTCATCAGGCAGCGTCACCTCCTCAAAGTCATCCATCAGGCTGCAGTAGTAATGAGCCCAGTTAGTGTAGCTTGTAGCACAGCTTCTGCTTTGGAAGGGCCAAGCGAGGAACGAGTGCCACTGTTGGAATATGCTGGCATTACTGAGGCCCCTAATTTTCTGCGGCAGAAAATTTTAAACTCCGCGAACCAAAGACAAAGAATCTGCAATATTCCGTGGGAAGCATCGTGTGCGTTAATACCTGCGGCCTTTCGTGCAACAGCGGCTACCATACTGAGACTTCTTGCCTCGCTGCTTTGTACTTCATGCTGCGCAACTCTGTGCCCGTTTGCCCCCTTGTTTTCCTTCCCTGCTCCTCATGGCTCTTTCACTGCCTTCTCTTCTATCTCAAAGAACCATGCCACATACTTTCCGGGAACAGGGGAAAAAAAAAAAGTTGTAAACTGTGCGGTTTAACGTTCGCAAGTGACAGATGGGTTACAAAGGACGCCATAGTGTAGGGCTCTGGATTAATTTAGACCACCTGGGGCTCTTAAACAGGCACTGACATCGCACAGCACTTGGGCACGGCACTTGGGTGCCGCAGTTCGCTTCCAAATAGTATAGCACGAGGTGCTTTCCGAAGCAGATTGTTCAATAACTGTGCAACTGCAATAATACTGCTTTCAACAAGCGCCAGAGCCACGACTCATCCCGTCAAAGCGCGCAGGAGTGCTTGACATGCAAGCTTGCTAGAGCACAAGGGGGTTTATTCATCACCAGATCCTCCCTTTTAAGAGTATTGCTACGATTAAAATCGATCACAGCGATGACATGCGTAATGTATGAATGCACCTTTCAATCCGAAGTTCCTTGACTGAAAAACCACAGTTCTGAACTGCAAACAAATAGGAAAACAGCTGCACAGCCCCCATAACTCGACTGCACTAGGCAAATAAACCATTAAAGGGGCTGCGAAACACTGCCTGGGGGAATACCAGCTATACTTCAGGTGGGTTCTTTATGTCACACAGATGCTGACTTAAAAAGAATTACAGGAATCGATGCACAGGAACGGGAGTTATTCAGTGAAGAAATTTCAAAATACAAGCAAACAAAACGCTGCCCTCAACTCGATTTCGGCGGGGCTTCCCACTCCTATTTCGCTCTTCCAGTGACGGCACCTGGCGCAACCAATCAAAACAGCCAGCCAGAGCACGTCGCGGAAGTTTGTACTCCATGGTTGCCTGCTCTCTGTAACTCGTTCTTGCCGAGACTGGCAGCGTTGTTTCCATGCCAGAGCGCCCCTGGTGGTGTATTTTTATTTTACTTGCTTTGCAGGGCTTTTATCTAAGACAAACAAGTTGTTTTTGTTGATCTAATATAAAACGCAGACAGGTGACAAAATGTGTCTCTATTTATTCACACAATTTGTATATTTACCGTTTGTCCGATCATCAAGCTCGCGCCAGGTGATGTCATATTCGCTGCTAAAAACCCGCCACTGTGTGGCGACACCATCAGAGCCATGAAGTTGTTTTTGGGAGGATATTAAAATATTAAAAAACGGAATATACGCGGTATTACCGACGCTAATAGCACCATTATAACTCACTGTATGCAATCAACAGGCAAAACAGTTAACTAAGATTGTGTTTCTGGGCCCCTTTAAGGAGTAGATTCCTTTGCCCACTGCCAGTTGTTCATAAACAAAAAGTGTTTTTACGGCAACAGCTGTCAATAGCATCAACCTCCACACCTGCAATATTCATGTAGGCACCCACACATTGAAGGGGTTAGGATGGCTCTTAAGCTGTGCTTGTATGCAGTGCTGCTTTTCTTTTTTTTTAATTAAGATTGCTTTCATCACACATGCGGCAAAGCATGGCAGCTATTGCCAGGCTCCTGCAATATGCACTGTAGTGCAAAAGTCTGGCCATTCACCTAGCAGCAGTCAAAACGCCAGCACTCACTCACCTTTCGGGGACACCCTGACTTGGCAGCAGCTGCTGCAACTCTTCCATCAGATGGCTGTGCCCTCGGACCAGCGGCTGAAGGACAGAATAGATGGAGTCGGCACTCAACTGCGGCTGGCGATGAAGCTGGGTCAGGGAGCGCATCAGTCGCTGAAGCTGCTGGGGCTGCTGACCCAAGTGAATCTGTTGGACGAGGTCAACAACAACGTTACACTAGAGGTGCACATTTTCATGCGGTGCATCGGAGACCATTGGTGCTGCCATCCTACGCTACCTCAGCGTGGCATGTTGGCTTAGAATTGGCCTGTGGCATGGTTCGCGGCATGACGCAGCATAGCTTTGCACATTTCGTTATCGACGGTATGAGGCGTGGTGCGGAGAAGCGCAGCACGAACACAGCGAAAGCATGCTTCTGGCTCAAATACAAGCTCAAGTTATTGCTTACAAGCGGGACATGGCAAATGGTGAAATTTACAATTTTTCAAGCCACTTTTTCACAGCAAAGTAATTTTTTTGATGTTCGCGAATTTTATCGAAAAATATGGCTATTCAGACCATTTTTTCGGTCCCACAGAGTACGAGAAATTGGCCAGGGACTGCATAGACCTGCCTCCGTCACCGCAGGGCCTAGGTATGCAAGGTCTGCAGCTCCTCTATTTTAGGCATTCACCTCGAGCGAGACAGTTACCGTGCATTTGATTTCCTGGTAACCAATTGCTATTATTACACTCATGCTTTCTAAAAAAAAAAGGGGGGGGGGGGGGGGCAACAATACTGCAAGAAAACAACAACAACAACAAAAAAACAAAACAAGAGCCAAGTCAGACACAAGTCACAGTTACAGTCAAACATGTAGAGCAGTGTGATTTCTGTGATAGGAGGCACTACAACAATCACCAACAATAAAAAAAAAAGAAATAAGGAGACTAAAACAATAAAAAGCACAGAGGAAAGAAAAGAATGTAACATCTCATTACTCACTACCCCACTCCATTCAGCTACACTAGTCACTATCAGCTACAAAAAATGCTAAAGTAGGTTCCTACACACCTCCAGTTTCCGAAGAAAAAGGTGTATTTTGCTGAAGGTCAGGTACTGCAGGAGCTTCCCACACTGCAAGGCTTGCTCGGGCAGCAGAAAGCCCACAAAGTCATCCACCAAGTCCTGATGGTCGTACAGAAGCTCTTCAATGCCTTTGAACAGCTAAAAAAAAAAGTAAAGCATGGAAAGAATGATACATGGCCACACTCTGTTCACAAGCATATTATCTATATCAGTTTTTGCATACAATTAATTTCTGTTTTTCGCGCATCAGCATACACAGGTAGCAGGTATTAGCTCAAATCCTTTCATATCACTAACGTAAGTCTTAAAGGTGTAGTGAAGAGGAATCTGAACTCGTCTTTTTGCGGCGGGAACTCAATCTACACGTTCCAAGCATTCTTGGAAACTTCGACTTATTGCCCTGTGTGGCTGATTTCTCTAATTTCTCTAACGTGCGGCTCCCGCCTTTTTTTTTTAATTCTCCCCGTACGGTGGGCGGAGTCGACCAACGCGTGGAGTGCCTTTCACCCAGTCCCGTGGAGGCTTGTCGCTCTGCCATCGGCGGAGTAATACGTTTTAATCCGTAGTAGCAAATAGTCCGTGCATATTTTTATTTCTGCGGGCTTATTTTGTGGCTATATTATCTGCGAATGAAACTATTTATTCACGGAAACATAAAAAAAAAACAAAATAAAGTGAAAGCAAAGCCTCCACAGAGCTGGCTGAAAGGCACTCCACGCGTTGGTCGACTCCGCCCACCCTGCGAGAAGAATTCAAAAAAAAAAAAGGCGGGAGCCGGACGTTAATTCGATTTAATTAGGGAAATTGGCCACAGAGGGCAATAAGTTGCAGCTTGTAAGAATGCTCGGAACGTGTAGATCGAGTTCCCGCGGCAAAAAGACCAGTTCAGATTCCTCTTCAGTGCACCTTTAATGGGTTAAGGTAAGGCAGTGTTTGAGGTAAGGTTAAGGGATTTTTGGATATTAGAATTAATTTTATGACTACTCTCACATAATTTAACAGCTATATCTCCATAACATTGTTTTCTAATATATAGTAAAGAAAAATATGGTACAAGGCCGGTTCAACATTCACTGCATTCCTACTGGCATGCTACATACAGGTAAAGAAATTTTTAGAATTTTTTTTTTGACAAAGCACGAATTGTGGCTCTGAAATTTTCATGACGCTCTGTCCACTGACATACCTAGAGTGAAAAGAAAATTTCATACAAGATTATTAAAATTTAGAAGTTTGAAAAACAAAGAATGTCTCGACCTGCACTATGAACCTGGAAGTGAAAAAAAAATTTAAAAAAAATCAGTCACTACAGATAACACAGTTATGAAGAAATGTCCTCCACAGGGTGAGTATCTAGGCCGAAAACCATAAGAGAAAAACGCCTACTATTCAAGCATTTCCCTGCAATGCACAGCTGCTGTGGTTCTGGAAACAATATTTTAGATCACTTCCTAGTTGATATCAGCAATAAAACTACGGGACAGCTTAAAAAATGAGACATACATGTGGATACACCAATTAAAAACAAAAATATATTTTTTTTTTGCTATGTTTACGAGGGGGGGGGATCTCAAAGCCATGTCCCCTCTTAATGAGAGTTCAGCAGCAGAGAAAGCAAGTCGATCGAGTGTGGTGATTGCCAACTGAACCACCCTAAAGCAACAGTAGCCAGCTTACACACATGATAAAGGAAAGAAAATACAAAGCACAATTACTGGCTTCTGATGTGGAGGAATGACGAGAGGATAGAGTGAATGCCCTGAAGGCACTGAGGGCCAATTTCTGAATGCTGATAACTTTTCCAATAGAAATTTCTTTTGAATAATTTTTGTGGAAGGAATCTCCACACATGATGGCTCTTTAGTGCTTGACAGATTTTGCAGCTTCAACAAATGGTGCCTTCAGTCCCCCTTAGTGTACTCCTGCCCTACGAAAGTTGCAAAAGCTGTGGGGGTGGGCCCATTGGCACACATGTCTCATTGGCTGTTTGCAAAATGTGTAAGCTCCTCTATGCAGAAAGCACGCCATGACACTTGGTTCATTGCAGTCATGAGTTGCGATTCATGCACTGAACCAGGAAAAAGTTGGTGCAAGAAACGATGGATGGTAAAGCAAAGGAAAAATTGCCACTGGTACCTGTACAGGGCTTAACTTGTCGCTCATGGCTTTGTTCAGCAGACACATGAACTTTTCGTGGCGAGTGTCATCATCTTTCAGGGCTTCCTGCACTCGATTCAAATACTGCTGTGTGAACTGGTTCTCACGCTCCTCTTTCTGACGGGTGTAAATGAACGGGAAAAAGAGAAAAGGAAGAAAAAAAAAGGAGAATAAATGAGTCAACATAACACGTACAAGATGGCTCGATGCAACTGAAAAAAAGAAACTGGATGGAACATACAATTTACAAGAGCACAATTAACACAAGTGTTATTGATGTTATTAAAGAAGATGCACTTTCAGTGTCAAACACCGAGTAAAATTTCCTGTGCTAGAAAAAAATTCAGAAAAGGCCAGGCACAGAATAAGTGAAAACTATCAAGACCACCTGCCAGTATAGCTAGTGGCAGGCAAAAACTGAATCACAAAGAAGCAAATTTAGCTTGCTGTCTGGCACATGGGGCCACTGTTCTTCAGAACAAAGTGTGCTGATGCAACAGGATGCAGGACTACCAAATGTAAGAAGCACCGTTTTAAGACTGCTCCGTTTTGTGTAAGTCTCCAACTACAGCAGAATCACAAATTTCAATGCAACCATACTCATGACTGACTCTTGAAGTTACTAGCAATATGCCTGCACAGTGGACCTCATGGCTGGTGTCAAACCACACTGAGATGAACGACTTTTCCCATATTTAATCTAAACCCTTGCAGTAAGGTCATTTGGACCAGCAAAAATCTTTACTTATATCACCTGTCTTTGCTATAACAGTTGTTTGGCGATGCCATGGCTCTGAGGATGCTGTCTGGTAATCTGACTACTATACTCCACGACAAATTTTTCTGGGAACGGTGTGGCAGCTATGGAGCCAAAATACAACCTTATCGAATTATAGTCCCCACTTAAACTTGTTTGTTTTCTTTTAAAACATAGTACGCCGTTAATATTTATTATTTAAGGCATATTTCTAACACAACTGCCAACTTTCAATATTGAAAGTCAAGGAAATAAACAGTTTTCGTGATGACAACGAATTTTCTAGGCAAGTCCAGTTACAAGAAGCCCCCATACATGGTGTCAGCTGCCCCAGCGAAATGTGCCAAGGAAAGAGCAATGTGCCGAGCAGCTGGTGCACCGATGTGCATCTGAACCATTCGGAGAGATGACACTGTTAAAGACACTCCGCCCGTGTAGCCTTCACTACATTGCCCAGAAGAGCTGTCACTGATTGAGCAAAAGCACAGTTTAAATTTAGAAAAGAAACACTTGGAAATGCCTGCCATCTTGCTCTAATCATTCCGTTACGTGCTACTGATTTATTTTCAGTTATCATGTTCTGTGTTCTAACATTTTCAATTTTGTCGAAGTCTTGTGGAATACCATATCTGCACAAATACAACATGGCATAGAGTCCATATGCAAGCCAAAGCTTTGCGTGAATGTGGTGTCGTCTTCTGCAGCCTCAGTGTAATTTAAGAGGCAATGGTAAAAAAAGAAAAGCTTGTGAAACAATCGAGTGCAGTAAAGCTCACAACGCAGTGCCACCATGCTTCCGCTTCTTGTCATCACTGCTTAGTGCTTCGCACTGCTCAGTGCTGCAACCATTCGCCCCCCTTTTTCCTTTCCCTACTCATCACTGCTCCCTTGCAGGCTTCCCTTCCTCAGTAGCCCACGCCATTTTCTTTCTATGTTGACAGTCAGCTTTTCATATTAGTGCGAAAGCACTTCTAGCTGCACTCTGCGCGTGGGAAGCCTCTGAGTAGCAAGTGCAACTGGCTCACTGGGTCAGTGGACACCTCAATAGCACTGGGCTGGAGTAGGTGGCAGGGTCCACCTACAAGTTGAGGCAATTAAGCGTCCCCCCCCCCCCCCCCCCTCCACCCTTTTTGAGGAAAGGAAAGGTGCCTAATTGGCTCCCTAGGTCAGTGGACACCTCAATCCCACTTTGAGATACATGGGGATATCCACCTGATATCCACCAACAAAAAAAAAATTCAGGGGGGTACTTTGCTGACCTAAAGTGCGGTGAGGCGAAAGCCTCAAGCGCGGTGTAGCTGCTTGTGTCACTGAAGTGTGGTTAAGATGTTAAGCTTCGAGTGGAACGTGGCAGCGTCTTGCAATGCTGCCAGGGAGTCCACAGAATGCCATCGCCTGTTCAACTCTACCCCTTGCTCATGGGTAAATTGGTTTTTGAGGAAAGGAAATGTATCTGTCTTGCATACCTCAGGTGGACACCTGAGGTTTGAACACCTGAACCTCCCTGTAACGGGAAGGGAGGAAGATGGGAGTGAATCGACTGTATTCACTAGACACGCCTTCCTTCATTCCAAACCAGCGAGCTGGCATGGCGAAAGTGCTTGTCTCGCACTCTGCACTCCGGAGACCCTGGTTCGATTCCCCAACTCGACCAATTTCCTACTCGGATTTATTTATTTATCTGGACTGACTAGAAATGTTAATTAGGCTAATTGGTTAAGTAAGCAATTAACTAAACTCAGTCGCACTTACCTGAAGCATCACTATACCATCCCTTTAATTGGTTGCATGGTTACTAGCCAAAGTACAATTGACCCCGTTTGAAATTCGCGCTCTGTGATGTCACGACCATTTCGACCAATTGAAAAGCGTGACATTTCTGTCGACAACTCCTGCTTACAATGATGAGGCATTAAAGGCTTCCGCCTTAAACCATGCTTTGCGCATTATTTCATACTTAGCAATGCTGAACTGCCAGCCATTTTTTTTTTGTTTCCATGTGCACTGCATGCCTTGCCTCACGGCCTCAAAGGTCTTCAAAAAGTAGGCTTTTCCTCGCACCTAACAAACCTGGTAGTCAAACCATATTGCGCAATGCCATTTTATTGCCTTCGTTATCCATTTGCCTCCTACTATCTTTATTCCTTTTCATCTGCCTAAACTGATTTCTGTTGGCCCTGCATTATGCCGTTACGTGCCTGTAGGTCCAAGATGTCTTAAACTAGGTGCGTGCTACAGTGTCATCATTCCGAGAGAAGTACGTCGCCATGGCCAAACGCTCTTTACAATACAACCATTTCTTTTTAAAAATGTTCTTACTATAAACGAAAAAAAAAGTGCAGTCGTCTATGAAAGGCAAAATGGGACCGCAGTTTCACTTTGCCTGTATTTATTGTATGCGAGTTACTATAGCGGGTTTCTACTTGCACTAGCTGCTTATCATAAGAGATCTGCACATAGATTCTTAGTGCGCCGACATCATGAGCTGCTTCATAGCATAAACACTGATGGTGAATTTCACTGGTTGACTTGGAGTGGCTGTTTATAGCTCTACTATAAATTGTCAATGACAACTCCAGAACGGATTCACATTAACAAACGGCTGTTTTAGGGCCAGTATGTTTGCAGTGAATTGAATTTTTTTCCCTGCAGCAAATCGGAAAAGCATCACACAACTTCAAGGAAGTATAGCAACATGGCTGTGCCACACTTTCATGCTTCAGACGATGGCTGCATTTCCGCAGAGCCGGAGCAGGACCCAAAAGAAGAACCACTAAGCCAGAACTACATCTGTGCCACCAAATATGCCAATCCTAGCAGATTCAACACTGAAAATTTTCTAGCTGCAGTTTGCGCAACCAGGATGTGCTGCAATTTAAACTAAGTGGACCCTCCGAAACCAGCTGTGCAAAGATCTCCGCTGTGGTAGGGTGCAGGACACTTTCTTTTCTTAACGGAGGGTTGAACCTGCACTTGAACCTTGGAGGGTTGAACCAACCCAGGTCAACAAGTGGAATTCACCATGGAACGCAGCTACCGTGGCTTCAGAACGAACGTTTCCGTCTCGCTCATCCACCCACCAATGGGTCGGAATCCACAAGGCCAGGCACAAGCAGAGGCAGGGTGGCTTCCGCATCCTTCTGTTGCCGTGAGCGCTTGCGATTGAGGGCCTGCTTGCGGCGAAGAATTGTGCTACTGGCTGCCATCAATGCAGCCAGGTCTCCCTCATTGTCCTCGGCCTCTTCCGATGTGCCCGCTGGCAATGTGGCCCCACTTGGTGCGGGCTCTGGTGCATCAATGGCCTCGGATGCGGCTTCATCTGATGAGGCAGCGTCAGGCACATTGTTGCTGCCATTGCTCTGCACCTACCAGTCAGTGGAAGTTGTAATGCACAATTTAGTAATGGCCACACTGAATCCAGGCACAACTACATGCCATCCCAAAACAGAGCAGAGCACCGAAAAATTTCAGATAAAAGTGTGTTCCGGCATGCTAGACCTAGTCACGGCTTCGCTGCTGGGCTACATAAAGAAATCAGGACAAGCTGGGGCTAGCTGATGCGAGGATCTGGCACTTTAGCCCCCAATCACTCCACTAAGCCAAGACACGTCAGATATCAGCCATAGAAAAGGTAGAACTGACAGAGACGAATGCAGAGGTGGTGGACTGCTAACACAAGAGCATCAACCCTACGCATTACAGGTTTTCTTTGGCTTGGTTTTCCCTCAAGTCACTGCAGCTTGTGGAGAGAATCTAGATGGGATGGACGACAAGGACAAACCATGCGAAAGCTGATGCACCTGATGCGAGTTGGCATGACGAGAAGCATTTATGCAATGTATTTAAGGGAGTTCTCCAAGGTGCAAAGATTTTGATTCAGAGCAGTTGACATCTGCTGTCACCTGTGTCCTCTGATTACAATTCCCAAAAGGCCATCACAGACACTGCGACTTTCTACAGCTAGCATGCCCCACTGCCAACCCCCACCTGACACGACTGCAACAGATGCAAGATACTAAAAAGTGATCCGAAACTAATGTCTTCTCTGACTTCAAATGCTTTTTTCCTGAACATACCATATAAACGCGTGAAAGGGCCGCACTTTTTTTTTCTAGACTTGAGGGCCAATATTTGGGGTCCGGCCATTTAATGCGATGTGTGAAAAAAAAAATTTTTTTTTTTTAAATTAAACGCATCAATCGAGGAATGTGTGGCATTTCTTCTACATTCAATCGTCACTCGTAGAGCCTTCCGACTTCGAGCTGGTGCTGTGCCCTGTGCATGCTCATCACACAAGAAGTCACTCAGCATGTCCGTTATCAATGCATAGCCATTCTTCTGCACTTCCATCACATAGAAGAGCAGCTCTCATTCCAGTTTAAACTTACACGGCTTGCCTCGGAAAGTGCGCTTTTTGCAGCTTGTATTCCTCATTGCACCCTTTTGGTTGCACCATCATTGGACGCACTTTTTGTCCACGTCGAATTTCTTTCCCGCCGCACGCCTGCTCTGTTTGCGAGCAGAAGGTGCTTGCCCATCGAGCTAAAAATTGCAACGTTCGGCGGCAGCACATGAAAGCCACAACTACGGTGAAGCACCGTGGCGGAGGAAAAAGTTGACGGTGATGATGATGATGACCTGCGGCCACGGGCGCCATCTGTGGGCAGCAACTGGAAACTCCTGTGCGAGAAGTGCATTTCGAAGGCAATTCCCACGTGGGTTGTGGAAAGTTTGGCCCTTAAACGGATTTTTTTTTTTATTATTATACTATTTCCTTCGGAAAAACAGGGTGTGGCCCTTACATGCATTTATACGGTATTTTTGTTGCTTCGCAATGCATCTTGAAGTTGTGTTATGCTACAGAATTTTGTTGCTCTGACAATGCTAGCTATATTTGTTTGCTGTGCTGTCCCGGATAAATTGTAACAGCACTTTGTCTTCATTACAGCTTTAGCATCACTACAGGCAGGTTAAAGAGGCAATGAGGATGAACTGAAGTTGTTCTATGCGACGACAAAGAAAGACACTATTTTCACTGAAAACAGAGCTTTTATAAGCTGGGATAGGTCAGAAAAATGAAATACAGGTGTCACCACCACCACCAAGCTGTTTTCACAAGGAAAATTGAGTGCTTCAAGTTCCTGCTACATGGATTCCTAAGGCTAGACTAAGCCACCATTAACTCCCAAACGGGGATCACGGTGTCCCTTTTGGTCTTGACATCATGAGTTCGAAACCAGTGGCGGGAAAAGTTCTAAATTCAATTCTTTAGGAAATTAATTGCATTTTTTGATGGCGGATAAAGATCTACAGTGAAAGCTCATTAATTCGACCCCTGTTAATTCGGAAAATCGGATAATTCGACGAACACGCGAGGTCCCTACAATTATACATAGGAGTCTATGGGGCGAAACTCTCGTTAATTCGAACAAATTTTGCCGCGCGTCGGTTAATTCGACGTCACTCCGCAGCCCGCTAAGCCGGTGCCCCGAGAGCAAAAAGAAAAAAACACTGCCATGAGTGGCGCTAGCTACTGTACGGCTGATAGGCCGTATGGTCATGTCATCAGCAGCGTGAGAGAGGGAAGCGAGGTTAGCGGCGCCGAAGCAGCTGGCGTCTTTTTTTTTTTGTGCTTTGTTGTGTCACAGCAGTCGCTACGATCGCGGTTATTTAAGGCCCCCTTTTTTGGTAATTGCGCGCTTTGACAGCGTGTTTACTGCGCTGCTTGTTGTTGCTGTTTTGTTGCGACTGAGAGAAGGGTGACAGGAAATTGCACGGGCCTGCCTACTGGCTCAGTCGAGCCACCACCGCTGCCACGTGCAGACAGAGGGGAGTTAAAAGATCAGAGGAGAGATAAAGAGAAATGATAAGACGCGCCTCGCAGCAACAACCGCGTCCACCGAAGCGGACGCTGGCTGAAAAAAACAGATAAGCGGCCAGAGCCGCGCTCGCTTCACCTCCTCCCCGGGCTGCTTTTGGGTGGGTAGCGCGCAGTGCCAGTGCGCCTCGCCTTTGTGTCCTGTCAGCTGACCAAGGATGAAATAATTGAAGTGACAGGCGCTGACAACGACGATTCGTCGGAAGGTGACGATTGTGAGCAGTTGTCCCAAATGCCGAAGTGCACGGTGAAAGAAGCCTTGTCCGTGCGGGAGGACTTCTGTGAACAAATCCCCGACGGCGCGTGTGCCGTGGAGCACCTGGCAGCTGTTAGAGCTATCGTAGTCGCTAAAATTCTTCCGAAAAAGCAGACGACGATAATAGATTTCTTTGCCAAATAAAGGTACGTCCTGTTGCGGCAAACATTGTTTTTTGTCGTTCATTCGATAATTCGACAATTTTTCGCGGTCCCGTCAGTGTCGAATTAACAAGCTTTTACTGTATATAAAAAGTAGCCAGAAAACATCATAGGATTGATTTTTACTTGGATTAAAAATTAGACGGAGTTTGATGGGGCCTTTTTAACAACATTGCACAATACTACTGCATTGTCTTCTGCATACTGTGAACAATGTAGAGAGAGCATAATGTTCAATAGTCATTGTTAGATGACTTCACGTAATCAGTTTACATACTGTAGTCTCTTGGGCTTTGCTAAAGCGCAGTACCTCACATACAGCACCAGCAAGCCTGCCTGTCTGCTTTCCTACAAGATGAACGCTTACCGGGGCAGCAGCGGCCGATGTGGAGGGCTCCTTGTCATAGCAGAGCCGCTTTTTGACAGGCATCTTGAGAAGGATCTTTCGGCCATACTGACTGTACTTCTTCAGGATGGGGGAGATGTGTTTCAGCGGCGAGACCACCGTGTGCCGAGGGGCCGGAGCAGGCGACAGGGTCAGCGTCACCGGTGCCGAGATGACCGGCGGTGATACGACAACGGTGCCGCCTATGGTTAGGAGCCTGCTGGAAGGGCAGACTACGGTTGCGCCGGAAAGCGGGCTGGTTGCCGGCTGGATTCGTGGCGGAGTAGTGGGCATTCCTCCTGATGCAGCCACCGATCGCCGTGCGGGGCGTGAGGGACGCGAGGCGAGGTGCATTTGCTGCAGAGAGGTGGGTAAGACAGCGGCTTGCACAAGTTGCGCAGTTCTGACAAAGTGTGTGGGCACATGAAGGCCTTGGTCACTCGGCCACTTCAATGAATTCACGCAAACGTGACAGCTTCACATGAAATTTTGAACTGTACAGAGTGTCCAAGCTGCCTAAGGAACCTCTATAAAGGTGTGGAAAGAATCAAATTCAGTCGGAGAATTTTAGTCACAAGACAGCAAGCTGGAATGCCTGGCCATCATCATCATCACGAACCCTACTATGCCCACTGCAGGACAAAGGACTCTCTCGTATCTCTCTGATTAACCCTGCCCCTGAATGACTGGTAGTTCTCTGTAAAACACACAAGACTGCACAAGTACACAAAACAGGGGAAGACACTACAGACAAATTCCAGCTAAGATTATGAAGTGCCAAAGATGCACACTACAACGAAAAAAAGAAACAAAAATTCTTAACATGAGTTACACTGCACTAATTTATCACAGATACCACCAACCTTCTTTACATACCTTTTGCACTTCCAGAAATTTCACTCATAATTTCTGCACAAGAACTGCCTAGTTTCTTAATTTAAAGAATTCCTGCAGAAAAACTACAGTGGCAACTGAAGCTTATATGACAATGTAAACGTAAAGGACAACAGTACCACTCAATTACCTTTAGGTTTTTTGCTGGAATTCCCGACCACAACAATGGTGTCATTTCAAGTGCTCATGACAGTGCTCTTACGCAATCCTCTGTAAATTGTGAACATATACTAACGTGAATCTATCCACATATTTCATTTACATTTGTACCATCAGGTGATATGCCTTGAGCTGCTAGATTATTGATCTTCTAAGGATCAGTCTGCGGTTAACACCTACCCTACCATTTATTTTTTACCTTAATCGAAGTTTTGCACCGTGCGTTTCATAAAATGTCAGCGTATAACCCGGTTTCTCTGCTGCTGTGCAACTAAAAACAACACGAAGTGCTTTATTGCCATTCTATGACAGGAAAGAAGGGTACCAACCATCCACATGGGAAGCGTATTTGGTAGCCGCTTGCATGGAGGCAGCACGTTCTGTGCGTCGATTGGGTGCGGTTCCCACACCAGTGGCGGAGCGACCTTGTGCACATGCCAGTACTGAAATTACACACAAAAAAGGCAGATAAAAACAATAAACAATAAGGAATCTTAAAACTAGGGGTGTGCGAATATTCGAAATTTTCGAATATAATTCGAATATTTTATTTTTAGTATTCGAATTCGATTCGAAATCCAAGTATTCATGTTGTCTCGAATATTCGACCCGACGCGAATATTCGTATCTAGCCGAATATTCAATGTGAGCACCGGCGTTCATTTCGGTCCGCAAGCCCTATTGACAGAGACAACTACAAGGCGGCGCCCACAGCAATGCGCATTCCTTCCTCCAAGGGCCATGCCGTAGCTGACTGCGCTGGTGAGCTTCTTTGTGGCTATACCTGCGAAGCTGGTATAGTCAGAGCTGTGCACGACCTCGCAATACGTGCCAGTTCAGTGCCAAGTGAGAGGGCATTTTCTGTGGCTGGAGGAGTCGTTTCAGCCAGAAGGGAACTACTTCTGCCTGACCATGTGGAGCAGCGGGTTTTCCTTCACGACAACCTTTCATGTTCAGCCCAGCAACGCGCGTTCATGCTGATGGCAAGCTAGCCTTAATCAATGCTGTGTACCAGCCATCTTCTCTGATATTTCCACTCTTCTAAGAATAATGTTCGAGACTGATACTTTTTGTGCAGCCACACACACCTTTTGTGTTCATTTAATCATCGATAGTTGAACTGTGATGTTCTTCGGTGCTCAAATAAATGTTTTGTAGTGGTTAAATGCGTCTGTCCTTGATTATTCGATATTCGATTCGATATTCGGAGCCAAGTATTCGTATTCGATTCGTATTCGAAGATTTTAATATTCGCACACCCCTACTTAAAACCCAAATCCTGCACCGAAAACCTAAGGCCGCTTTCGAGGGAGATGACAAAAAAGCAATGCCTAACACACTGCCAATCCTCTGTGACAAATGAAAGGTCACACACAGCACAGAAAAAGATATACACGCACTAAAATGTAAAAAGCATACACATGCACATGTGTATGTGCATGTATATATATGTATGCAACAAACCAGGTTCTTGAAGTGAACAGAATTTAGAAAAGATGAAAGAGAACGAGAGACACAATCCACTTTTTGCACATAAGCAAGCCATTAGGATACAAACTAGACGGCAGCAGAGCACAAAACGCTCAAAAGCACACTGCGCTACGGGCTGTACTGTTTAACTCAAAAGAAGAAAAAGAGTGCCGCAAAGTGCAGTGGAAGGTGACCACAGGTCAGCGAACTAATGAATGTATGTTTTGTGTATGTTAGCAATGAGAACAGCCGAAAAAAAAAAAAAGGCAGAAGTATAAGACAAAAGAACGAAAACCTCAGGGCTGGAGTTGCATTTTAAATGATGGCGCTGCAGGCAGATGGACTGAATCGGCGCGCTTTTTTTGGAAATGCAGCTTTTTTATAGTCAGATACAACCCAAAAACGCAGTCGCTTTTTCCCCTCAAAGGACCCCCCTTCCAGCCAATGGCGTCGGGCGATTCTCATAACCCTGCTAGCATGAAAATGCAGGGAGTGGCAGATGAAAGGGGATAGTCCACCCCCTCCATGGTCCGGGATAGTCCCTTCCCTGCATTGTCCCACTAACAGGTTCATGAAACTCGGCCGACCCCAATGGCTGGAGGGTGTCCTTTGACTGGGAAAAGTCACTCTGTTCTTGAGTTGTATCAGACCACAGGACGCGACATCAGCGTCGTCGGTCAACGGGATGTCGACAATGCGGCCGTATCATAACTTCTTCTAGTGTTATTGCATCGCGAAAGCAGATTGATTGCTGCAAATGTCAAGACATATCTATTGCTGCAAATGTCAAGACATTGTTCACCACAATGGAGTGGCTTTTTCTAAGCAACTATGTAAACAAACATTAGAGCTATCATGCTGAAACCTTCACCTCTAATTTCTTGAAGAGACTGTGCTCTCTCTAGGT
This sequence comes from Amblyomma mixtum, assembly GCF_055824585.1. Taxonomy (NCBI): domain Eukaryota; kingdom Metazoa; phylum Arthropoda; class Arachnida; order Ixodida; family Ixodidae; genus Amblyomma; species Amblyomma mixtum. Next base: position 75,636,082 of record NC_143016.1, on the reverse strand, counting down.
AGATATTTATTCAATGAGTAGAGTCTGTAAACATTTCTTCAGCTAATTCATGACCCTTTTGTGAATCGTTTGCTGTTTGCCAACATCAGCAACTACAACATGCACGGAAGTCGGAGCAGGTGTGTCAACGCAGCTGTGGGCAGAGCCAAGTGAGAGGTGATAGTTATTAGTTCAAGTGACCGCCAGGCTGCAGCAGTGTCCTGGACTGCTACACCACCGCCGTTGATTCCGTGCTGTTGCTTTCCCGAGCAACGAACTCACATGAGAGCTCTTTCTGCAGTTCAGCTCTTCGTGAAGTGTTCAGCGTCACTCACATGTTGGTCATTCATAAGTGCATGTGAACAATTGGCAGTGGCGATGCCATTTTGGTTGTTTCCTATGTGTTTCCTATGGGAGCGGCACGGAGCAACGCCATCCAGATCGTTTCACCACGTTGTCTCTAGGGTTTTGTGCACATGCAGATCACTCGCACAAAAGACGGATTGTCCATCATTTCTTGCACATCGTTCGCTTGAAAAACATGGCTAAACAACTAGTCTAAGCCGATGGTCTAGTGGACAAAACAGTTAAAAATTAATGAACGCATAATGCATTGATTTTTTTCCTCACGAATGTAGAAAATTCAAACCATTTCAAGGTAGTGAAAAACAATTAGAGATAGCAACACTTAAATGAGAACACAGCAATATTAAAGAACTCCGAATAATGCATAGAGCTTATAGAAGCAGAAAAAACAAACAAACACACAAAAGACAGTACTGATGCTACAATGTGTCCAAACTGCAGCTTCCTTGTTCTGTACGTGACATTGCAAGCTAGAAAGTTGACTAGCGAAAGAAGTAAACAGAAAATAAAGGGTAGAAATCCGTACCTTCACAGCATTCTCTTCGCCAACCTTCTTGTAGATGATGTTCTTCACGTGAACCTTAATCTGGACTTCAGTCTTCACGGGCAGGAGAAAAGTGCGGATGAGGCGCAGATAGGCGGTCGAGAAGGAGCAGCATCGGGGTGGCACAAACTGCTCCAGGCCCAGGGCTAGCAGGCTGTGGGAAAACGCAGGCATTAACTGACTAATGGGATTTCGTCACTGCGCTCAATGGCACTTCAAACATTGAAAATTCAAAGTCGATCTCCCCAAAGGCTATGAATGGGCTGGTAATCTTTACCAGCAAGGATGACCACAGCTGTATCTGATGACTTTTTGATTAAAATTTTTAGCAACTTGAAAGAGTTGAAGAAACATGCTTTTGCCAGAAAAGTATTATTAGTACCTTGAGTAGCTTACCACATAAAATTATCATTACCAAGTCAGCGCAATGTCAAGCATGGTATACACAGTAAAACCTTGATAATTCAAACTCGGTTAATTTGAAATCCCAGTCAATTTGAAGAATTTCTGTGGTGCCGTAATTTCTAATGAAAATTTGACTGGATATTTCGAAGCGGCGGCCTGCAACAGCTTGGTTAATTCGAAAATCTAGGGTGCTACGCAGGAATGCCCAATCTTGATTTTGCCGCGTACCTGTTTGGCCGAAGACTTTTATGTGGCAGTATATGTTAATTGTGAAGTTCATCCACTAAAGGTAGCATGTTCCCACGAATTTTTTGCCTGGGTTACATTTTTTTTCTCCGTGACTGGTTAATTCAAAAACCCAACTGATTCGAATATTTTCTGCGGTCCCAATGACTTCGAATCAACAAGGTTTTATTGCATAAGGCATGAATGAAATATAGTTAGCATCCAGGAGGTCCCAAAATTAAATACTAGCAGCATGACTTCGAAAAACAAAACCAGTAATACTGATGCACAATGTTAACTTTTGGTCCTAATCAACAATAGCAAGTCGTGCTCAGGTTTTACAAGGAGGACTACACAATACTGGTCAGATGTCAAACAGCAACTACTGGGTAATTAAGAAACACTGTTATAAAAGCATTTGCAAACAACCTGAGTAAAACACATGGAGAGGACTATAGAAAAAAAATGGATGCAGAATTGAGAGTTTCTTAACCGTGCTATCCCACGAAAACTGCAATATAAGCACAAATGGTACACTAAAGATAAGCTAACCCTTTGAGTAAATTAACCTCCCAAGACAGTTTCTACTAACGCTTCTTGTTCCTCATTGCAAGCTTTTGTCTGTGCTGCTGATTATAAAAGGATCAATAAACTGGCAAATAAAAGTCTGCATTATTAGTGTCCAGATTCATTATGACCAATATTCCTTTATAGACGTATTACACAGGATATAAAAGAACTTGTGGGATTAACATCTTGAATGCAATCAAGTGGAGGAAAAATACGCAACTGGTCCTCGGAGGGGAAGAAGATGACCTTTTTCAACGGGTCGTGCAGTGGGCTGTACATACGACTCAAGGGCAGCAGGTGCGGGTACATGAACACCGGATTGTCAAGCAGTACGTCTCGTGCATGACTTGGCACTGTGAACAAGTGGGAAGAGAGGGCTCTATTCAAAGACGGTTCGCCGCTTCTTTGTTTTTGCTCCAAGACCACCAGGGAAGCCGACGAAATATTCAAACTTTACAAGCTGAAGCTATCTAAAACCTCTACTTATTCGAGGGTCTGAAGCAGGAAAATGTTAGGAAATGGCAAGTGGCTACAATCAAATCTACTCTTAACAAAGTTAGCTGAAATAAAAAATCACCATAAGTTATATCTGCATCTGCATTACAAAATAATCAGCAACTGAAAATGATAATTTCTTTTTAATGTTAAAATAATTATACAGTAGCAGCAATATAATAGCACGCAGGTTTAATGCCCTGAAGCTTCCCGTGGACCACAAAAAATTTCACTGTGGAGGACTGTTCACTGTGGAGGAAAGTTGACCACCTAGGTACTACAATGTGCACTGGCACCGCACAATAAGCAGCTGTTTTTGTACTTTATCTTTGTCGAAACGTGTCTGCTGTGGCCTAGGTTTGACTAAACATAGACAATACTTAACCATAGACACTAACCGCAGACAATATTTTCTAAACAGATAGCGACACAGTGACAACACTGCAAATACCAGATAAAACGTGCCTGCTGTGGCCTAGGTTTTAGTAACCATAGACAATACTTAACCACAGACAATATCTTCTAAACAGATAGTGACACAGTGACAACAGTGCAAATACCAGACAAAATGTGTCTGTTGTGGCCTAGGTTTGACTAAACATAGACAATACTTAACCACAGACACTAACCGCAGACAATATTTTCTAAACAGATAGCGACACAGTGATAACACTGCAAATACCAGATAAAACGTGCCTGCTGTGGCCTAGGTTTTAGTAACCATAGACAATACTTAACCACAGACAATATCTTCTAAACAGATAGTGACACAGTGACAACAGTGCAAATACCAGACAAAACGTGCCTGCTGTGGCCTAGGTTTGACTAACCATAGACAATACTTAACCACAGACAATATCTTCTAAACAGATAGTGACACAGTGACAGCAGTGCAAATACCAGATAAAATGTGTCTGCTGTGGCCTAGGTTTGACTAACCATAGACAATACTTAACCATACACACTAACCACATACAATATCTTCTAGACAGATAGCGGCACAGTGAAAAACGGTGCAAAAACCAGACATGACTGACCTTGGCTCTTCACTTTGTTTCGGCGGAGCGTGCGGGTGCTCATCTTGACCGGCGTTCCCCCTGGGCATCGGTGAGGCATGCTGTTCAACAGCTGCACGGCTGGCTGCAGGTTGCACGCCATGAACAGCGACTGCCTCTCAGGAGGTGACATCGGCCGCGATGCAAAGCGCGCCAGTTCTCGCTGCACACAGGTCACCGGCGGGCATGGGCATACACCAGTTTAGCACGTAATCGCACCTTTACCGCTCTCTCTGACCCAACCCTGTTATCCAGCAGATGAAAACCAGATGATACTGCTGTGACGCTCTAGTACTCCATCCTCTGCTGCTAACCAATCGCCTGTTTTATGCTTACGTGGTATTTTCAAAAGACTTAAAAGCCATATATGAGACTACAAAGCATTCGGCTTCGCAAACCAAACACTATGCTGTCTGAAAGTGGTATGAAAAAGATACGGAGGGAACTTAAGACTGCTTACATGCTTTGAACGCGAATGCATTGTCTCATCATGAGCTCTGTTGCGAGGTCCATTAAAGATTCTTTCCTTTCTAATGACACACCTACTCATTAGCACACACTCCTAAGGAAATGCATACGCTAGGTTCACCTTTATACGCAAAGAAGTAAAGCGGTTTTGTGGCCTATGGGTTGCGTGCTTGCCTTACAATCCGAAGGTTGCCTTACAATCAATTCCCCGCACCTTCAGAAGAAATTTCATTTTTTCTTGTTTGCTGTAGGCGTCACTGAGGAATTTCGTGCCATGGACAACAATGGACGCCGGCTTTTGAGCTAATGGGACATTTAATGCTTTCGCATTAAAAGTGAGATACTGAGAACAATAACTACACAGCTTGAAGCTCAAGAGAGTATGCGTATGTGGCCCAACTTTGCCAGCAGGTAGAGGTCATCCGTTTATGTGACATTGTGGCAAAGATCAAGGATGCAATGAGGTCGGCAGACCAGAACTTTGCCCATGCGTGGTCAGTCATCGAGGAAAAGGAGGAGGACCACATTAGTCTCCAGCTCCTGCCTGGCCTATTTTTCATTAAGAAATTTTCCAACCGGGCAACTGCCGGCACAGATGAACTCTACTCCGCTTCTTCTTCTTAAAGCGACTCCAATGAGCAAATTCCCCCACTTACCAAAAGTGTCTGGGCCATTTCGAAATTGCTGGCCAGGTGTTCGCTATAGCTGCACAGCACGCACATCTGGGCCAAAAGCTGGACATGCTGCAAAGCAAAATGCACAGAAGCTGTTCATCCATGTTAGTACTGCACTGGCAACATGAGCAAAACAGCAGACATTAGACGACATGCACAGCTCAGTTGAGACAAATGTCTCAGGACAAAGAAAAATGCAACTTGTAGCACTTTTTCCATTGTATCTCCAGTGCACCTAAAAAATACTCAAACTTTCATCCCCTACCCTCCCCGGTCAACAATATGTGGCATTACCATTCTCATCTGCTCCTCCAGTTGCTGTATCTGGCGAGGCGTGGGCTGGGCCATGATCTCATCTTGCACGCTCTCGGTTGCCTCCAAGAAAATCTCTGCTTCAGACTGATCCGCAGAGCCGATTGTGGGGATGCTTGTACTTCCCTTGGCTGGCGTCAGCCTGCTGTGTACACAGAGCACACAACATGTGGTACAGGCCGAAGAGTACCAGCACAGTAAAGGCCAGCTGTGTAGCCAGTACACAGTGGCATGTGGCACGCTGAGCAATGAAGTCTGCTAAAATGGATGTCTAGGCTGGTCGGTAGTTCATGGCATCAAACTGGCAGTGAGAGAGTTGTTTGTCGTCGCCTATGCCGGAAAGAGTTCCCACAACAGACAAAACTCAGTGCTAATATCTGCTGTTACATATGAGAGCAATAACGAAAGAAACGACAACCGGAAAAATGCGACCAAAACTCTATTGACGCACTATGAAGAAAATGTTGCAATTATAAGCATATTTAGTCCGACAGCAGCTTTTGCAAAATGAAGACTATTCTCAAGAGAGAAGACCACAGTCACAACAACTTAACCAGAGACCAGATCTAGACTCTCTGGCAGTCCACGATAAAAAAAAATGCCCAGGCTTAGCTTGGTTAAGCCAAGAATGCGTTGCATATTGCGCGGTCTTTTTGCGCGAGGTATTGCTTGGCAGCACTCGATTTTCTCAGCAGCTTTTCCTCCGTGACGTATGGATGGATGGATAGGAGCGCCCCCTTTGAAACGGGGCGGTTGCAATCGCCACCATGCTCAGCCGTCCTTTTCTTTTTTTCTTTTTATTATTATTATTTTTTTTTACGTGGTTTGGTGACGTCATGACGTCACGTCATGTGGTTTGGTGGCTGCCCGGCCGCGCCCAAGGGCTGAACTGAGTGATTGCAATATGCTACGCATAAAAAGCAACACGATGCACGACCGCACTCACTCCCAACTAAAATTTTAATGCAAGAGCAGGAGATTAAAAAGTTAAAAACCCACCAACTTTCGCAGAAAGAAGCAGCAAGGAAATGTTCCAGAGACAATGATAACAACTTGTCACTTCAGATACATGCCACCAATTTAAAGAATTCTGCTTCTTTTACTCATAATAATATTGAGGGCTGCTTAATTCGCCCATCGTCTATGAAATGCAGCCTCAGAAGCATTAAAAATTTTTCTAGCAAGCTTCTCCATACTTTCTCTTATAGCTTCTTTTTATTCCACATTTTTGCAGAAATTATCTTACAGGAGTAACTGCAGGCACTTTTGAGAGTGCAAATATAGACAGCAGATGCGTGAATGCGCCATCTATTGCGTTATCAGCTAAACAAATAAAAATTCCAAGTAGCACCAAGACAGCATGTGTGCCACGCGTGTGCCAGCATGTGTGCCACACCATCATGTGATGTGTGCTCGTGGGTGTGGCAAGTGTAAGTGCTGTGGCTAGCTGGTGTCAGTTTTCCACACCCGAATAGCCAGAATTCCTTGCACTCCAGCGCTGATGAGAATCTCATTTTCAAAAAGACTACCTGATATGACCACAAATGATGGTGCGCAACAAGTCTCTAATCCCCAACGAGCGGCCTAACTGTAATATAGTTAAAAAGTTTCACTGCCAGGGTTTAGTTACTGCTAGTTAACATGTCCCCCCTACTGATAATGATGATGACGGTTCTGAGTTTATTGGTGCAAGGGATGACTGGCCAAGAGCACCGTGGCTAACATGTGTGGTCTGAACAACATCTCACCTGTCATCTATGTCCACCCCTGGAGACAATACTATGCTGAGAAAACATCCTTCTACATTTGAAAGCAACAAAACAATGGCGGTGTATGCCACTATGGCACCTATGCAGGGCTGAACATGAGACTTATGCTTACTTGACTTGGCCCAATGGAGACTCGTCTTCTTCTTCATTGTCCAAAAGCTCACGTGTTGCTACTTGCATGAGCTCAGTCATCAGTTCGCTCACCTCTTTCTCTGAAGAAAAAAGATGGCCATGAATGCTCATGCATAGCCACCACTGTTATTCGCAGCGCCTGTCACGAACATTGGAAGTTCAAGACCCAATTTGTGGGAAAAGTGAGTAGGTGAAATGGAAAGGGAACATGCATGAGAAACAATATCAAAACTATCAATCCACATAAGTAGAATTAAAAAAAAAAAAAACAACAAGAAAAACTAAACAAAAACTTGCTTCACAAGTGAATACAGCACAACTAAAGTGAACAAGTGACTACAGTCGACGACCGATTTTTCGGACTCTCTAGCGGCCGCGAAAACGACCGAAAAATTGGGCAGTCCAGAAAATCAAATTTCACCGAAAAAATCACGAGCTTATTACCACTATGCCGGAGAAAGCGGCCAATTGTATTGCACACATTCTAAAGCTCCTTATGACTATATTTCGCCACGCGAAATACCGTATAAACGCGTATAAGGGCCGCACTTTTTTTTTTCCAGATTCGAGGGCCAATTTTCGGGGTGCGGCCCATACACGCGATATGCGAAAAAAAATTTTTTTAAAGTGAAAACACACCAACCAGGGAATGAGCGACATTTATTCTACGTTCAATCGTCACTCGCAAAGTATTTAGACTCCTGAGCTGGTGCTGCGCTCTGGTGCACGCTCATGCCAAAAGAAGCCGCGCAGCATGTCCGCTGTCAACGCGTAGCCGTTGTTCCGAAATTCCATCACATAGAGGAGCAGCTCTTCTTCCAGTTCAGGAAACTCTCACGGCTTGACTCGGAAAGCGCGCTTTTTGCAGCTTGTGTTTCTCTTTTGGTTGCACCATCATAGGACGCACTTCTCGGCCACGTCGAATTTCCCGCCCGCCGCACGCTTACCGACCGCGTTTGAGAGCTAATTCCCAGCCGTGTAGCTTAAGGTGCTTGCCCATCGCGCTAAAACTGTGAAGCTCGGCGGCAGCACGCGAAAGCCACTATCACGGCGAACGCGCTAACACGCATGCTGACACGCCACGAAAGGCTGGAGCTGGCGATACTGATGCCGATGTGAACAGCGGAAAATCGCGACCGAGAAAAATGTTGATGATAATGATCACAACGCCATCCATAGACGGCACTTGGAAGCTCCGGTGCGCGCGTGTGGCCTCCACGAACGGCGCAGCGCCGGAGCAGATCGCGGCCGCGATAAGATCCGGCGGCGCACCCGAAGCGCGCTTCGATCGCGGAGGCCACGGCGTGCGCGTAGCCTCCGCGATCGTATTCGCATTCCGTGTTCGGGACTAAAGACTCGGCACAGATGAGTTCCGTGAACTCAGACTACGGTTCAAGTTCGTGCGGTGGAAGACATTCAAGGACAGTACGAATTCGAAAACACGCGAGCGCAATGTGCCGACTCGCGCAGAATTTCAGAGGCTCCCTTTAAGCTTGAGTTTCGTTTTGTTTGATCAAGTTTTCGATATCTCCTGCAGTCTGAATTAATGAGGTTCCACTGTACACATTATATGGCGGCTTGGGTACTGGCGGCGAGTGCGAACGAGGTCCGAAAAATCGAGTGGTAAGTTGCGGTGCGTCTGAAATTTCAAGCGCTCTTACACATTGGCTCTATGGGCCATGTCGCGGTGCCGCGAAAAAGTCCGAATAATCAAGCATGTCCGAAAAATCAGGCGTCCGAATTTCCGGACGTCGACTGTATATATAACACAACGAAAATGAACCGACTGTCACAAGCATAATGGATGTGTAGATAGCTAGCAACGCCTATTTCGTGACATCACACAGTACTTTTCGGAGAGTAGAAAACTGCCAGAGAAGGAAAAATGGGGCCTACGTGGTATCTTGACGGCTTGGTCATTGCGAATGTCCCATGAGTCGTCATTCTCATCTTCTTCCTCTTGAATGGTGTACTCAGGGTCCTCAACGTCATCTTCATGGTTGTCCTCTTGCTCTGCAAAAACCAGGCATGCATAGCACCTGTGTTCTACCATCACAAAGTTTCTAGCTATGGATCAAAAGATGACAAACCAGCATCGTATTTTTCTTCAAGCACCTAGACGGAGCTTATCAGCGTCCAAGATTTGCATTCGTTGACCAAGAACCTAAATTTCCTTGTTGTCAATATCACGTCATGTGCACCAGAAAGTAGCTGCTTTACGTCGTCACCACAAAACTACACTCCTGGCAAGTGACACTGAAGAAATGCTCTTGATGATTTTGGCACTCTTTCTTTAAGAAAAAAAAAAACAGTAGCACGCTCTATTACACAATTTTGAATGTATTCTTCATACGACAAAGCTGCAATCTACATTTGAACCGCCACATTTTTTTTTTATTCTGTGATAATCACACTGTATACAGTAACTTCCCAACCTCAACAGGACATTGAGCCTTTTTAGCAGTACACATGCCAAAGGTGTCTTCTAAACAATTCAGTCACACACCCGCTAATTTAGTGTGGGAGGACTGTGCACGTTTGTAAAGGACCAAGTGAAAAGCGATAGAAGCTGACGCACTTACCAAAAGGCTTGATGAGTGAGAAGAGGAATTCTTTCCACTCTTCGTCATCGCACTCCGTGTCATACATGTCAGTGGTGATGTCTGGAGCGATGAACTGGGCCTCAATGCACTCGAGAGGTGTATCGCGGAGTGGCAGTTTTGACCGGGTTCTTTCTGCAATGCCGCTTTCCTGAAAGCAGGAACGTGCCAACTAGCAGTGAATGAAACTAATTGTGGCTAAACCTGACATAAAAGCCCACACACTGAGAAAAATATTGTTGCTGAAAGGGGATGAAAGAAGGTGCCCAGCTAATAAATGGCTCTGTTCTCGGAAATACCTGTAACAGCTAAATTAAAAAGAGTTACACATAACAATAGCTACAAACAAAGTGCTTCCACGATAATACCAGCCGCAGGTAACAGGAAAAATACAATATTTTATCTGAAAAGTTTAACAGTAAAATCTGGCGACTAATTTGCTGAGCAACACAGCAACACAAGGTAATGAAATTGGACTACTTTTATGAAGGACTTTTTCAATCCACGACTAAAATGCCAAATAAAACAAGTAAATTCAGTAATAATCTAAATGTCGCAATAATCACACCAAATAGACCCTGTTAGACTTTTCTGAACATCTGAAAAAATATAAGCCAAATCATAAACGTGTAAAAATGTTCCTATAAAGCCATTAGGCTTTCAGTCAATACTGCTTCAAATTTTACAGTATATTTAACACCCCTTTATAAGAAATTTTGAAGCATTTCTAGAGAAACAGTGACCAATCAGCATACATGACCTCTGCCTGGCTTTTTCCCAACAGAGCAAATTGCTCCACACCCAAGAGCCAAGAAATCCTAATAATGATTTCAGAAGCTGCTGCATGATGCATGATGAGTGCATCAGGGCTCTTTAACCAACCTTCCTTATTTATGGTGCCACATCTCAGCTTAAAGTGAAGTTTAAGTTCAATTAAAATGAACCTTTACTGAAAAAAACAAAACAATGTGATGTAAACGAACTCTTTCCCCTTTCCTTTGAGGAATACATTTTACTTTTTCTTCTCATGACTTAGAAAACTGTTTGACACAGAGCTTTCCAGAGTTTACCACAGCCCTCATGAAATACTGGCGGTTTGCATTAAATAAAAAATACAGGGAAACAATGATTGAGGCAGGTTGATTAACAGTGCAACCACTGCATAGGTGCAGCTCATGGTCTTTCCTACATTAATGATAAAGGTGTCACAAGGAAAGTGCTGGATTCGTTACACATAACATAGCAATGGCACAGCAATGGCAATGAACTAGAACGAACCAGTCGGTCAGTCAGTTTATTGAGGCTTAACGTCCCGAAGCAATATAGTGAATGATGTCGACTTGAACATTAGCAGTGCATACGGAGCATTGTGCAACTATGCCAAGGTGGCAGATCAACTTTGTGGCAACACTGACTGTAAGCTTTTGAAAAATGGTTCCTGGAGTTCAGAGTTTTTTTTGTACAAGATTGGAATCATGTATCAAAAGCTCTCAAGCCGCTCTGTGCAACATCAAATAGCACTGAGCCATGCAATAGGATGTCTGTAGTGCTTGAGACATTCCTGGTGGCCTAGTCAGTGGGTAAGAAAGTGCTTGTCACTCTCTAAAGCGCCCATGGCACCACCTAGATGAAAATTATCAGCTCCACTGCTTAGCAACTGTGAAAACTGTGAAGTTTTATGAAAGCAGACACTGGTTACTGCTGCATTTGATTCAGTTTCCTAATTTGCCTGTAATGCTCCCATACTATTCTATACCCATTACTACAGTGACGACGTCAATAAAGCCCACAGTTTCGGGCTGAAATGATAGCAAGCATTTATCTTGAACCGCACCAAAGAAATTGTTATGACACCCCTTTATCCCCTCACAAGTGGTGCTTACCTTTTCTGCGGCAGCAGAACTAGCAGCTGCTGCATCGCTGGGTTCTTGCTTTTCGGCGCTCTCCAATGCTACGTCCGAGGCAGGTGGCGATGGTGGGGCAGTCGTCGCCACCGAGGATGGTGGTTCAGTCTCATCCTCACTCTGCAAAAGGCACCCCACCGCTTGTGAATCAAAAAGGAAAACCTGCCATGCCCGCAAGCTGACAGATGTGCTGCCAAGCAGTACAACATGACCCAGTGCTGCATGCAGTGGTGTCTAATATAAACTGGCACAAGGGAGCCTCCAGTCAAGACTCAAAGGGCTAAGAGAGGAAAGGAAAACAGGTGTTAAAAATACTAAAAAATGAATTCGAAGAGCTCAATTGATCACCCAAACACACGAAGTTGTCAAACAAGAGGAAATAAAAAGGAGGTAAATTACAAGTACTACCCGCAGTACATAGCTGCTAGATACAATACATAGATGTTCACAACTAACCCCAATCTTGTATTCAATAAATTCCACATCTAGCACTTCCAGTTGCCATTCAATAATGCCTGTTACATTGGAATTCACTGTGTCAGAGCCAAAGCCTGACAACAACGTGGCGTGTTTTCTCTGAACGTATCGAGAAGGGTCATGCTACGAGAATGCTTCATAGTACGTGTTCTCTTAACGAAATCTCATTACAAAAGCATAATAGGCATGTCAGCAAAAGTGCACAGTTACCCTTCTGTTACAAAACAAACAACCATGACCATTCAGTAATAACTTCTGCACCTCAAGAGAACCATACTTGTAAGTCCCGTGAAAATTCCTTATCCCTTTCCAATGTCACTTCCCTTGATTCGCCCTCCTTCCAATTTCAAAGAAATGCACAACAACTGCACAAGAAGAAAACACCAAGAAAAAGGCAAGCATGATGGCAGTTCATTGTTTGCATCATAAATAATGCAAGAACTTAAACAGGCATTCAGTGCTATGGGGACATACTCGTTTCAAACTTTGTGCACAGCACTAATGGGAAAAGTAGTTTTTGTGCAGTGTAACACATATTTCTTGCTTTTAACAGAGCATGCTCGATTCTCAAGTGTATAGTATCAAATTTTAGAGGAAGAAATTCTCTTTCCAATGGTATTAGTCTCAACCTGCATGTTTTTAAACAGAAGACGAAGATGAAAAAAATTTACACAAAAATTTGTAGCCACACTGGTAATGATCTGTATAAAAACGCCAACGTTAACACAAACCAAACAAATGTAAAAAATTTCAGTATATGTTGAAGGATGGAGGAGAGATTGTGCTCGAAAAACTAGCCACTCTGTATACGCAATGCCTTGTGACTTCGAGCATACCTAGAACTTGAAAAAACGCTAACATTATTGTAATTCATAAGAAAGGAGACATCAAGGACTTAAAGAATTACAGACCGATCGGCTTATTGTCTGTTGCCTACAAGGTATTTACTAAGGTAATCGCTAATAGGTTCAGGAGAACCTTAATTCAATCAATCAAACGATCAGGCAGGCTTTCGTAAAGGATACTCGGCAATAGACCATATTCACACTATCAATCAGGTGATAGAGAAATGCGCAGAATATAACCAGCCCCTATATATAGGATAATTGATTACGAGAAATCATTCGACTCAGTAGAAACCTCAGCAGTCATGCAGGCATTATGGAATCAGGGTGTAGAAGAGTGTTATGTGAAAATATTGGTATAATGATTGCCCAACTACCATAGTTCTCCATAAAGACAGCAACAAAATTCCAATAAGGAAAGGTGTTAGGCAGGGAGACACGATCTCGCCTATGCTATTCACTGCCTGTTTACAGGAGGTATTCCGGGGCCTGAAATGGGAACAGTTGGGAATAAGAGTCAATGGAGAATACCTAAGTAATCTGTGATTCGCTGATGACACTGCCTTGCTAAGTCACTAAAGGCATGAACTGCAAAGCATGATCAATGAGTTAGGCAGGCACAGAGCAGAACAGTGGGGCTAAAAATTAACATGCAGAAAACTAAAGTAATATTCAACAGTCTAGCAAGTTAACAGCAGCAAATAATTTTTCTGCTCGTCTTATCTTTTCTTGCAGCACGTTTTACAGTTTCTGTATTTCTCAAATTCTTTGGTGCTTGTGCTGGAGACCCCGAGATGCACCTCCAGGAAGAACAGGGGGAACCTTGGGGTCCACAGGAAGTAGATCTAAGTTTTATTCTACATCACTGCTGCCATCATTCAAAATCTTGCGCATAGATGCATCATAATCGGTAAAAATGCACCGCTTCCAAGGAGCAGCGCCATAAGCGATCTCCGCCAATCATGGAAACTATGAGCGCTCATCACGTGACTCCGGAGGGGATGCCAGACAAGTTTTAAAAAGCACCGCGTGGTGAAAAAAAGGAAACGGAAAAGCAAAACTGAAAGAATAGTAGCTCTACTACTCACTGGATGATGCTAGCTTTCCAGGAGCACTTAGAAAGCGAGAAGATAAGAATTTTAAGCCATTGATAGGTGGCTATCGATGGGAATAGACAAAGACAGGAAAAGGTTAACCATGTCTGAGGTAGGCCGTGCTTGCTAATTCACAATTCCTGGCGAGAGTTCGAGAAGTCAGGAACATGCTATGCCACACCGCTGTGGCAGGCACGCACCTCTTCTGACGCAGGGTGGTATTCTTCATCGGAACTGCTCTCGTCAGGGAACTCCTGCTGTAGAAGTTGCTGTGAGCCACTTGGTGCAGACAGCTTTATCGGAGACACTTGCCAGAGGAGCTGTGCCGACGAGAATGTTGGAAAGCACAGTGTTAGGGGCAGTCACTACAGAGATTCAAATGGCATGCCTACAAGCAGTGGTTACAGAGACCTCTACACAATACAGGGAAAGCACATAAAACCCTTGATTTTTGTCAGAAAAAAAGTGTTCAAACCGCCATGAGTCTTGTCAACCTCAGTATCGGTCACCATATGAGTGGTTGTCACAATAAGAAATAAGCTTGGTGTAGTAATGCAACAGTGTGACTAATTTTTAACTAGTAAATTAAGTTCATCGCAAGATTAAACCTAGCGTTAGCAATATTTCTTGCATTGCACGCACGCACGCACGCATGCACGCACGCACACACACACACACACATACATATATATATATCGTGTAAATACTGCAAACAAGGATGTGTCCAACCTTAGCTATGCAAAGTAAGTGCATGTAATACGTGCAAGTTATTATTTGATAAGGCAGGAATTTTGGTGCTACAAAACAAAACAGAGCCACAGACATCGCTGCTAATGGATGCTCTCTGCTGATATCAAGTGCATGTGTTCCAAATACAATCCGAAAGCAGGTTGGCTCACAGATTGTCGAGGAAAAGGGATTCAGAGGCAGGAATAAAACTATGCTTGACAGCTAGAAGGGGTGTGACAAAGAGAAGTCTTTGGCAGTTTCATTCAGACATTTTGCGATTCCTTAGAGTTGTAGCTCACTGTACACTTACGTGAGGCTGCTTTTCCATGATCTCTCTTGCCTTGGCCCTTGTAAATTTCGGCTCGTAAGGCAAAGAGCTCAAGTCAGATCCGGTTTCTTCAGCTGCTACATGAGACAGCATGGTGTTTTGTAGCATGGCAAGGACGCGAGTGTTCGACACCACCCTCTGAAATGAAGCAATAACAACTCGGTCAGCTGTCATACCACATAGAACAAAGCTGCACCATATGCCAGATTTTTGTTTTTTTGTAAATATACAAAAGGAAACTAATTTATTCCGTTTTAATGTTTTTAATAGCTGCATCGACACATTTTTGCTCATACTTTTTGTGCACTGGAGTTGGTGCATCAGTCCAAATGAAATAATTCAATCCAAGTGATCAAAATGAATTCAAATGAGTTGACTGGGCTGGTTCCACTAAACTGAATTTAGTGAACTGAATTCACCTGCAGGCCTATTTATATATCATATGATGTACACATCAAAGCAATCGTGCAAATCCTGCCGCTAAAAGCATACCTGCAGCAGATCTCGTACAGGGCGGCAGACAGTACACCACATATCCCTCCCCAAGAAAAATATTTCGTAGCAAAAAAAAGAACATCATGAACCTCTATATATCACCTTCATTATCACAGTCACCATGCACCTAGAGTAATGCAAGATGCAATGTGCACTGTTTTTTTTACTGTGGTATCAGAGCACCCCATAAGAGTGGTTATACTAATTGTTCTACATACAGTTTAGTGGCTTACAATTAAAAATAATGACAGCAGCGCAAGCAAAGGGACAACGGACGGAGAGTAGACAAGGACGAGCCATTGTACCCCTTTTTTGCACTACCATCAATATTTCTAAGTATGTGCCAATACGCCTAATTCGCAGCATTAATGCTCACATCCTTTATATACCCCCTCCCAAAAGGAAGGGGGGATACTATTGCCATGTCGAAAGAGCATTTGATAAACCCCAACAAAAGACTACATGCATCTTTGTTGACAGCAGAAAAGCTGTTTGGAGTCTGCTTAGGTGTTTTATGTGCTGCTCCAGGATTCCTTTTACACTGGCCTTGCACTACACGCTAACCTACTCATTCCATACCTTCTGCAATTAAAATTCTCTTTGTGTGAGGTGCAGCACAAAAATTGGTGAGCTCAATATAAGCGTACCCTGACCAAGCTTCTCAGAAGAAATCTCAAGTATACTAAAAAAAAAAAAACAACAAAAAACACTATGGAGCTGAGCAGCAGGCAGGAAAGCATTTTAGAACAAAAGAGAAGCTCCAGTTCACAAAAGTCAAACCTTCCCTGTCTTCTCATGTCCAGCATCATGCTCTAATCGAAATAAGCTATACAGACAGTTGAATAAATGTTTGTACGCTGAACTACTGTGTTTCATAAGTTGCAAGACACTTAAAAACATAAAACGCATTTCAGAAACTACTCAAGTAAACATGGCCAAAGACAAGGTGCTAAGGCACGTTTTTTTCTCCGTCTCGGCCATCTTAGTTTCACCTTCTCGTGCGCTTTCTGAAATGTATTTTATACCAAACCAGCTAGTCAATTTATCTGTGCTAGAGAAACCGATGTTGCAGGAGCAACCGAAACAACACCCCAAACCCAATGACTCAGGCATGTTCATCGTGAACTGATCACCACAGTCGATGTCGCTGTATCTCAGAAAATAGAGCAGTCGATAAGTAATATCAAAGCCAACTAATAACATAGCGTTACCTTCTTGTTAAAAAAAAAATCTCACTGGAAGTGTCACTTCCTACACTCTGCGATAAGACATAAAAATGCCAGACCCGTATGATGTTCTTGACGTTTGTCACGGTGAGATTGTTCTTCTCCGCAGTGTCTTCCAGGAAACGGTCCAGATCCGTCTCATAGGGCTCTTGCACCTGAGCGCACCTTGGTTTTTTGCACTTCTTCTTGCCTTTGCGCTCCTCCTTGGGACGCTTACGTCGTAGGCCCGCGGACGTCGCGCCTTCGCCGCTGGCCTCAGCAAAGGCGGTAGCAGCATCCATCGGAGTCGAGTCCGCCGGAGAGGCGACGCTGCCTCCTTCTCTACCATCGGGAAGCGTGGGCTGAATCTCTTCCAGGTGGTATTCGCCATCGGACGACGGGATACACACATACTCGGCGTCTGGTGGGGGTTCCGAACCACACTCCACTGATGTCGCTGCCGCCGTCTCTGGCTCGCAGATCACAAGCGGCGCACTGCCCAAGACAGGGCTACCGAGGCAGGGGTCCGGCGTTTCTGACTTCCTTTCCGGCGTGCTTGGGACTGCATCACCAGGCTCGGCATCGCCTGTAAATAAGATAGATAGATACTTGAGCGATAGATAGATACTTGAGCATAGCGCACCATGAGGCGCACGACACAAATATCAGAGTTTAGTGAAGTGGCGAACCGGGCTAGCCGATCAGTTTTTCTACGCTCATCTCGACACAGTAGAAAGCGCGTGCAGTCATCCCCATCACGCTTTCTAGTTTCTCAAGATGCACGCGCCCAACGCTGAGGCTTGTCCGCACTGCCGGATTCGGCACAGCCACAAAAAAATGCACGCAGTAATTTCACTGAGTATCCAAGGAACTTTAAATGGTGCTTGCAATCTGCTACATAGTGATGCTAGTCGCTCCATAAAGAAGCGCTCCTCAAAAAGAACACGTTCGGAAGCGAGTAAGCATCACAAGACATTTCATGCGTGGCATCCGCATGCATTGTTTAAAGAACGCCGTAAGATGCCCAACAATTACCGGGCATTGATGCGTCAGCCGCCGCTTCTTGCAGTTTGTTGTCTGAACTGCTGGACATTCTGATCTCGAAAGTAGCCGGGCGCGAACCACGATCGTGCCTCGAGTGTTTAGGTCACGGACTATGATCGGCGACTATTGACAGAAGCACACACGTTCCGCAGAAATCCTGGGCTGAACACAGCACTCATAAACATGTTAAATACGAATGATCGTGTTTCGCGCGATCGCAAAACATTTCCGCGTCGTCCGCGTTGCTAGCGTTGCTTCGTGAGCCTTTCTGTGTACAATCTCGAGCGAAGCCCAGCCGCGCCACCTAGAAAAACATCGTCTGCTGAAAGAATCTTTCCTAAGACTTTCTGCTGAAGAACAAAACAGTAGTCAGATGTAAAATATTAATATTGTGTTAAAAAATTAAAATAATTAATAATTTTATTGAGTCACAGCTGTGCTAACGTCGCTAGCGTCGCAAGCTCCATAGTTGGTGCGTTGGTGCTCGCAGGAAGTTGACATCATGATTGGCATACATACCCAGTGAATTTAAGTAAATTAAGCTTTCAACGTTTATTGAAAAAGTTTCTCTTTTAGTGCAAGTGGTCTGGAGACAGCCACATAACCAAGTAAGTTCAAACAGGCATGCAGTGGCATAGCAAGCCTTGTTTGCAGAGCCTTTTCAGTGGTAGTTAGCAGCCGTAAGCCGTCCAAGGTTTCAATATTAGCGCATTCTGGCCGTATCCTGCATGTATAACCTCTTGTACTGTAGATGTGTGTTAAAAAATGGAGGTCTTAACTCATCTTCTGTTGCGCTTGCTGGCCATTTAACCACAGTGTGTTGCGTTATGTGACTGTACCAACTGTCGTATTGCCTCGCAGCCAGTCGTCTACAATGCCGAAAAAATTTGGCACCAACACAAAGTCAGCTGAAGCTCGTGCTAAAAAGGAAGCCGTCAAAACAGCTGACAAAGCGCGAAAGGAAAAGGAAGCGGAAGATGCCCTGTGGAACGACGATGACAAGCACATAGCCAGGAAACAGCAAAGGAAGGTAAGTCAAGCGGGAAATGCAAAACGCGATGAGACTGTCGTAGTGTGGATGCTTTTTGTTTTTTTGTTTAATCGCCGCCCAAACCTCAAATACCTGATGCTTAGACCTGATGACAGATCTCTCGTCTAATTTCAGGTTTTAGGCGGCCTTTAAAAAATTCAGGAGGCACTTTGGCTCTTTAAAGTGCAGCAAGGCGAAAACCTTTCCTGGCGCACTATTTGGCATTGACTGCGAGACTGTTCGTGCTGTACTAGTGCCTTATTTGACTACGCACTTTGACTACACATTACAACTGCACACTTTCACGACCAACTTTGACTGCTTCTTTAGCACGACTCTTTCTCTGCTTCGACGAGTTCAATTGTATCCATGGCTCTGTTCGCAGTAATGAGATATGTAATGTGGTCACCCATGGACGCCTTACGTCCCCTGGCGGAGCGGACGACAACTAATTTATTTATTGTCTATTTATTGTCGTCTGCTCCAAAAGGGAGCGTCAGGCATCCGTGTGTGACCTCATTACTGCGAATCCGCGCACTCTGACGTCATAACCATTTCGACCAACCGAAAAGCGTGACACCTCTGCTGACAACCTTCTGTCGGCAACGATGAGGCATTAAAGGCTTTCGCCTTAAAACGGCATTTAATTCCGGCATCTGATCTTGTTGCTGCCTGGCAACACTATCTACTCTAAGTTTCTGTGATGCCGAGTTTTACAAGAGACTATTACCTCAGTATTAAATTCCTTGTTTAAGTGGTGATGAATCATACCGCGTAGTTTGGCCACAACTTCGCCACATGTGTCCGTAATAATGACCACAAAGCTGGTCTGCAGTCATGAACATGCTGTGTGCCCTGTTGGCACACTGTTGGACACATTATTGAAACCTTGCCTATTTTGTGTGACATGACACATGTCCTCTGCAGGCTCGTGTTGCTTCATTGGTGTTGTACAAAGCTTCAGATACAAGCTTGCACCACCTGAACACACAAAAAAAGGGGTGATAATAGCACACTGCAGCAAAGTTATTACTATGTTCTACATTGTGACATTTTATGTATGGGCATACAGTCTGTTTGGTCCTCGCTACTTGTTAGCTTTTTGGTGTCCATCATTCGATGTTAATGTTTCTCATGTTATGGTGGTTTTTCATTCCATTCCTCTGTGGGAAGCTGACAGTTGTGATGCAGCATTAATGCTGGATGGGTGTTGGTGTTTTGCAGGAGGAGAGAGACAAGAAGAAGACGGAACAGCTTGAAAAGAAGGCCGTGCTGAAGCAGATGTACGATGAAGAAATGAACAGCATCAAGGCTGCCAAGACACGTGCTGAGAAAGTGACCAGGGCAGATATTGCAGCAATGGGTGAAAGGCAACAGAGTGAGTCCATTGGAGCAAATGCTGTAGGACTTTCACGCCTGTAATATGCTACATGAATGGCTGCCCATGGTCAAAAAATTGTTGCAGCCTTGCAGTGCTGTATGCAGCTATTGCGGTTATCATGCAAATAGCCGCATGGTCCGCATATTTGTTTTCTCTCCATTTTCCATCTGTCTGAAGCACCTGCATGTGCTTTAAAGGGACACTGAGGAGAAATTGAAGTTGACTTGCATCGACAGAATACCAGCTCCTGATTACAAAAATGCCGTTCATACTGACAACAAAGCTCTTGTACCGTAGAAAAGAGCAATAACCAAAATACAGGTATCGCCGCCACAGGCCAAACTCGCAAGTACAAGCTTCATGACGTCATAGGACAAAACAGTGTTGCTAGAACCAATAGTTCTAGCAACACTTGGACACGAGAAGCCACGAATCACTGAGGCGCAGCAAATGCATGCCCAAATCTCCTTGACGTCGCCAGATGGCGCCACGTACCCGACAGCTACGCGCGCTCCTGCAGCGCCGGGACCAATCAGCGCCTGCTCAGAGCGGTATGCGGGCCCCCGGTATTTCGCTAACGGTAACAAGGTACACGGTATGCTAAAGGTGTCCATTTGCGAGAACTTCGTTGACGACTTCGAGAACGGGATCCATTGTAACGCTGGCAAAACACCAGTGCAAACGTAAACGAAGCGACGGCCGCAATAGCCGATA
This sequence comes from Amblyomma mixtum, assembly GCF_055824585.1. Taxonomy (NCBI): domain Eukaryota; kingdom Metazoa; phylum Arthropoda; class Arachnida; order Ixodida; family Ixodidae; genus Amblyomma; species Amblyomma mixtum. The sequence continues at coordinate 75,615,242 of NC_143016.1, read as the reverse complement.
GATGCCTTCAACGTGCGGCCGGCGGTAGCTTTCTTTTCGGCTGCTGCTGGGCCGCGCTGCTGGCCGCCAGAAATCACGGAGTCTGCGTTACATCATGTTCACGTCATGTTTCACGTCACTTAGTCCTGTGTCGTCATAGGAGAATCCCAAGTTTGAATCAGAGCGGCGGGAAAAACTTTTTCAACTTCGAATCCAAATTTCTTAGAAATAAATGCATCTTTCGCTGCCGGCCAAGTGGCAATAAAGCTATGAAATGCCGAACTATCGGATTTTACTATAAAAAAAATATTAATAGAGCTCTCCTCAGTGTCCCTTTAACACCACTACAAGATGTGTTTGTTTATTTGTTCATTACCTACTGCAATGGTCGGACAGAACTGAAAAAATGAAGCAGCAAATGCCCTTTAGAGGATTGTAGACAGCTGATTTTAGTTGCGTGTCTTCTTCTTTCAAATGATGTGTTAGACTGTGTGTTGTTCGCTTACAGCTGCTAAATAATTTATAATTGAATTTCTTCTCTCATGCTGGTTTGGTCTCATCAACTGAATGATGGCTGTGGCGTTAGTTCACACTTTGGTCATGCGAGGCATGAAAAAAACCTGCAATACAAATGCTGATAAATAGTTTTAATTCATACAGTGCATAAACTATCCTGCTTCAAGAGCTGGAATGGCAACAAACGATGGATCAGCAGTTATGTTGCCGTTTTTTTTTTTGTGCCTCACGTGACCCAAGTATGAACTACATGTCCCAACCATTGTTTCGGTTTCAGTTTCATCTACGAGAGCGAGACCATCAAGAAGAAATCCAATTATAAATGAGTTAGTGGTCAAAGCTGAATACCACGCGGGGACCCATGTATTCTAAAGTTTAACGCATAATTTGAAATAAGAAAACACGCAAGCAAAAATTTGGTGTCTATAGTCCTTTACTATCTTCTTCTATAGTCCTTTACTTAATATTTTCGTAAGGAGCATGCCAATAACCCTTGGGAAGAATTCTCACCTTCTCCGATTATTTATTATGCAAATTCTTCTCGATCCTCATATGTTTACTTTGTGACACAAAACTGCTTTCAAGGTCTTAGTTGTACTTTTTAATGACTTATTCCTCGTGTCATATGAAGTCATTATGTACAGAAAGCAGCACATTTTAGGCACCTCAAGCGCTCATACTTGCAAAACAAGCAAAGGAGAACACACGCTGGCTGGAGTCATATAATACCCCTGTCACACGGGCACCGCAAAGGCCTTAGAGAATCAGGCCCTTATGTTCAAAGGCGTAAGGAGTGCAGCTACATGGCACAAATGTTGCGCCTTTGCTGCTAAGGGCCTTGGAGGTGAAGGCAACTGTTGGAGACCTTTGGAATCTAAAGGCGAGGCCTTCAAAAACCCGCAATCGCAGTGCCGTCCCAAACCAAAAAAGTAAAAATAAAAAATATATGCAGCTAACATTGTTTGAGAAACATCTTTAAAAAATATGGAAGGTTTTTCTGGTTTTACTTTTTGGATGGGTGTTTATATTTGATGCCCAGTTTTCAAGGCAGTAAAATTGTTGAAGCATCACTGAGCAGTTCACAAAACCTGCTGCTGCTGATGAGAGTAGCTGTTGCAGTTCTTTTAAAGAAGCAGTACGAATAAAAAATTGTCTGAGCTTAACGAATGAATAGAATAGCCCACTTTAATATTCATTTAATTTCATGAATGAATGAATGAATGAATGAATGAAAACACTCTCTCCAGCCACCTCATGCACAGCAGCGGGTGCTAAGCCTCAACGACTGTTTCACCTTTGGGCTGCTCCGTGTAGCTGCATCGCTGCTCCTTTGCACTTTCTCTCCTTTGATGAAAAGAGGTGCCTTTGCTGAAAAGGCCTTCGAGGGATGCCGTGTGACAGGGGTATTCTAGACTTGCAGAACACAAAAGTGCCCGTTTTAGAACTTTTGTCCACTTTCATTTAGCATGCCTGGTGGTGTGTCTCTACACGTGGTTTTTCAAGTATTGGCACATTTTATTGCTTCCACTTAGACAACATTGCACCTTGTATACAAGGAATTTGATAGTGTTCAGGTTGTATCTATATCTAATGCATGATGGGGATTGAATCTACTTTCCATGCCACTGGTTTCCTGCAATCCTCTACATGGGTGAAAAGGTGGGGGTTTATGAGGAAATTAAAGGTGCAGTCTCATTGCTGTTTAAGGGAAGTGAAGAGACTGGGAAGGAAAGGACATTTATAGTGGAGGGCCCTAGATAGTCTCAACCACCTGGTGGTGTTTAGTGTGCAGTAGCATCCCACTACCAGAAGCAATGCTAAGCGGCTGTGATAGCAAAATGAAGAAACTGATAACAATTGTGGCTGAAACTGCGGATAAAGTTATCGTTTACTGAACTATACGGCTGTCATCTTGGCATATGCCTTCAGGGCTGATGCATTACTTTGTGGATATGTGCATTTGGTAGCTTAAGTTTATTGGTTGTTTGGTTTGGTTTGGTTTATGGGGTTTAACGTCCCAAAGCGACTAAGGCTATGAGAGAAGCCGTAGTGAAGGGCTCCGGAAATTTCGACCACCTGGGGTTCTTTAACGTGCACTGACATCGCACAGTACACGGGCCTCTAGAATTTCTCCTCCAAAGAAATTCTAGCCGCCGCGGCCGGGATCAAACCCGCGTCTTTTGGATCAGCAGCCGAGCACCACAGCCACTGAGCCACCGCGGCGGCAGTTTATGGGTTGTGCGTGTTTGTAAAAATAAAAAACTTAGGCATGCAAGCCAGTCACCTGAAATTCTCAGAAGTATGACAGCACATGCATGCTCCACCTGCTGGTATCTTTTTTTTTTCCTGGCAACTGTTCATGCTTGTATTCTTTTTACTTGTCAGTGTGCACAAAAACCAGTGGTCACTTCTTGGTTTCTAAGTGCAAAGCTCATTTTACATTTTCTACAGCTTTGCTGGTGCAGACCTACTTTTATCAAAGAATTATCTTCAGAAATACTTTACGTAGTACCGTTTATAACTCTGCGTGTTATTGCTGTTGTGTGTCATGTGCGCATCTTCAGAATTGAAGAGAAAGTGTGAGAGCATTCTGTTTTCTTGGTCGAATTAGTGCTTAGGACGTGCACGAATGGTCTCAAGTTCCGTGAATATTACCATTAGGGCCAAGAAGTGCGGGTAGGGGTATTGGATCCAGGGTTGAAACCACACTTACTCGTGGCTGACCCTTTGTGATGGCACATTTCTGTCTTGCAAGCAATCCCTTAGCCGAGAACACCGACCGTTTATGACCAAACAAAAATAAGTCCACGTAACTGTGGATATTCAAAATTCCGCAAGTTTGCTTTCCCGCATAACAATGTTGCCCCTAACAAGATGGCCGACTTCGCTATAAAGGAACTACATGGGCTTCAGGACAGGCGCTAAAGGTGTGGATAGAATGTAAAAAACGTATTTTGGAAGAATCAAACAAAAAACCAGTCTTTCTTGCTTTGTTTCAGCTGGAAACGCATGGTCCGCCATCTTGTTGGGGGGCAACATTGTTATGCGGGAAAGCGCACTTGCGGAATTTTGACTATCCCCTATTGGTCTGTCATACAACGGTTGCATCTAGTGGTTGCAGAGTTGCATTTTTGGGAGTGTTTCGGTCAAGTTAATTCCAAAAAGAAAGTTAATTGCCAATATTAGGAAAAGAAAATTTCTCCTGCCTTCATACCTGTTTGGCCGGCTGTAGCCACAACTTCAGCAGACAAGCTAATTTTAGTTGGAACATACAACAAAAACAGTGCAAGCACATAAAAACTAAAAAATGTGGGATAGATCCATTGGACAATGGGTCTGTCAAACCACCTGTATCTTCAACTGAATTTTTCTTTTTCCTCTATTGTGCAAGAGAAATGCAGATATGCGGATGTGCGAAATCCTTGCTGTATGTTCTTGGCATTCACATGTGTCTGTGCCTGTTTGCTGCAGTGCCGCAGGCCTCAGAAAGCCTTGTGGTTGTTTGCAAATGTCAAAATTTATTTGTTTCTTCCAGAGGCACAGAAAGACCCTCAGGAGTTGCTGCTGCATGAGAAGCCATTGGAGGAAAACATCAACCGAGTGATTGTGGAAGGCGAAGAAGCTCGGACGGTTGATGAAGCCATTGCTGTGCTCAGGCAAGATTTTATTTTTGTCTTGTATTCTGTCTGCTACCTGTTCTTTTGTGTTGATATCATTCTTCTATGCTAGAGTAAAAGCTCATTAATTCGGAAATCCAGATAATTCGTACTGTCACTGCAGTTCCGACCAACGCCCATGTAAGTATATATGATGTTGGATGCTGGCCAATTCGGATGCTACTAGTCTTGCACCGGTTAATTCAAACGGCTCTCAAAGAGAGGCCATGACTAGGTACGACCAGCGCGACAAGGAATCATCAAAATAGCTCTACTCAAACCTGAATTGCATGCTACAGGGTCGCCCGTGCACGTTGGCAAAAAAGTCCAACAGCTTAGTTTCGGTTTCGCTTTTTTGAGCTTCGCATTGGCCTGCAATGATGGCAGCTTTCGGCCGTGCATCAGCCAGCCAGACAAGCCCAGCTGTGCATCTCCCTCACTTCCATCAGCGAGGTTCTTGCGTTGCGCCATAACTGTGCGTTTGACACGTGCCATTCGCTGTTTGTGTGGTAAAGCTTACTTGTGCACAACGGAGCCGCTTGTAAAGGGGGCTGCGGCACTACTGCATCAAAGGATGCCAGTTAGGCCCTTGCCATTTTGGAGCAGCTTTGCCTCAACGCTTCCGTCATGGATTATAATAACACATTGACAGAAGTGGAAAAAAAAAGTAATAGTAAAAATAGTAGTGCTCTCATCTCAAAGGCAGACTGCCCGACCTGTCACCAAATAAATTACCGTGATGCAAGCAGTTCCCATCATCTTTGGGGTCATTTGATAGTCCACTTTCTTATAATTGGAACACTTATCCCAGTCCCCTGAGTTTGAATTAATGAGCTTTTACTGTAATGCACTCAAGAAGGTGACATCTTAAGAGTACTTTCACAGTGAATTTGTTGCATGCACAGCGCATTGTGGACCTTTCACTTGTTGCCTTCATAAATCTCTGGTAGTATGTTTCACACACCCACTTTGCGTGCTTGTATCAGCGTGATGTGATTATAGTAAGGTTCTGCAAGAATTCCCGTATTTTTTAATTACGTTTCAAATTGGGGAAAAAAAGGGGGAGGGAGGATATGTATTTTTAAGGTCATATCGTATGCTGCTTTTCTCATAAAATGTAATTTTTAATCATTTTTAACTGGAAAGAAAAAGGGGGGGGGGGGGGGGATATTATGCATTTTTGAGGTGATAATATACACTACTGTACTTGTTCACCCCCAGTGAGTACTACTACAGTGGATGCTTTCCCACTTGCAGTGTGAAGGATGGACCGGTAGACAGGCACCCTGAGAGGAGAGCTAAGGCAGCGTACGATGCCTTCGAGAAGCAGAAGCTTCCGGAGCTAAAAGCAGAGAACCCCAACCTACGGCTCTCCCAGCTGAAGCAAATGATCCGCAAGGACTGGATGAAGTCTCCAGAGAACCCTCTCAACCAGATTCAGGCTGGCAAATTCTGACAGCCGTGCAGTACCAGAGTCCCTTGATGCCATTTGTTTCAGATGTGGCTGTGGTAAGCCGAGTCTGACGATTGGCACAGGTTGCACACCAATGAACTAACTGGCCGCGTGGGAGAGGAGACATGTTGTGAGTGTCGTGTGTTGGTGATCAGATGCCACAAGTTTAGGCAGTTCTTAAGACTTCAGTGTCCATCTTGTGCACAGTTTTAGTTTTGTTCAGTAGAGATGCATTTTGCTGTTGTGATGATCTGGCCCCCGATTTAGTTATGGCTGTCGTACAGCTGATTGGGCGATTATGGATGTGCCTGTACAGTGTGATCAATGCTTGTGGGGGAGTGGGAGCTGGATGCATCCTGAAGAGTGATAGGAAGGTTTAAGTAAAGTTTTGTCGCTTCATTTTAAGTATTCATTGCATGCGTGCAGTGCTGACAAATAAAGTAATTATTTCACACACAGTATTTGGCTTTTGTTATGTTGCGTCGTGTAATGAATCATTGTTGGAGGCATTGAAATGGCTTAGGGTGTAGATTAGTTGACATCACATGCTCCATGATACATGGGTACAAGAGTAAAAAAAAACAGGCTATATTTAAAAGCATATTTTATTGCTTTCTTTTTTTGCAAGATTGGTCCCATCAAAAGAAGTGTGTCCATGAAACTGTAAAGATGTTCCTTGGTTACCACATAGATAAAACACTATTTAGTGTAAAATGATGGAGGTAAACTCTCCCTGAGATACATTGACATTTATACAATACCTGAGAGTGTTAAAATGCAACAAAAAGACAAAAACGTGAACAAAAATGTGCTTGTACACACACGGCACAAATAGTTAATCACACTAAAGCAAGCCATGCAGTCGGTTCCAGCCTAAGAATTGAGTGAAAGTCCCACCACAAGTGAATCTTTGTATAGTAGCAAGCGTAGCTATGCAAGACGTCTAGCTTTCATCTAGTGCATTTACAGCAAGATGATGTTCTTGGTATCAAGACAAGAAGTGCAAACACAGTTTAAACTATGCATCTTCTTGATATAAGGGGACACTAAGGACTATTTCATGCATCATACAATTGCTTCAAAGTATAGTACCTCTATAGTCGGTTACAACTTAAGTCTGCAGTGAAGCTCCGCCACACAGAATTTCTCCAGAATAAAAAAGTAGTCTGCAGTTAACTTTTCTTCTCACCTAAACAAGAAGCTAGTGTCAAGAAAAAAAAAAGCACTAGAATTTTTTTACCTGGCTAGTTTAATATAGTCAAAGATTCAAAATCCGTTTTCATTTGCTGTTATGATTGGCCATTACACTATTACAGGATGCCATGGGCCAGTGTTAGCTGTTGTTTTTTTTTTAAATTGTATCCTACCATAGATCACTTTCACTGCTTTTGCACAAGTTTCTGGATTTTTTTTGTCTAGAAACGCGCTTTGCTCTAGATTTCTCTCTCAAAGCACCCGGTGACATCATTTGTGACGCAGGATATCTAATAGCTTCTCAAGAAAGGCGACACCACAACTCATTTCTCGTAAGAAAAAGGCTACTTGAAGTGTATGTACAAGAGTAGTATAACAATTTTGAAAGAAAACATTGCTAAAAGCGCTGTAATGGTGAAAATCACCGACTAAAGAACCTTCAGAAGTCAACAAATGGCATGCAAGATATTGCACTGTCGTTCTTGGTGTCCAGCTTGGTCGCCAGAGTCACTAGATGTCTTCCCTATTTCTTCGTTATACAGAAGAACATGCAGCTCAAATGGAAGGATAAGAAATCTGCAAAGCCTTCTCTACAACATAGAACAGTAAACAAAATTCATTTTAGTGCAAATCGGTGGAAATTCGGTGCTTTTATCCCAGCTACTATATGTGGAATGATAAAAATATACAAAATGCAGACTTGAACATTTCTGTAAATTGAAAATCAGTGACCTAAATGAACTTTGGGAATTGCTCAACCTTGAATACAGGGTTTTGTGCAATGCTTGACAGCAAAACTCCATGATATATAATGTCTTGATTACGGCTACATAAAAAGTGCACAAGCAAGTATAGGTAGTTCTTTTCCGCATCCATCATTAGTGTGAGATTGTGTGTTGAGCAGAATCCTATACAAAGCAGAGTTGTTTGCAGCTGTGACACAAGCAGTACACCTGGCGTAAGGATGTCTATTCCTTGTGGGGACATTTGACGCAATCTTAGGCTGCTGTTGCCTTGAGATACTTAGTACTAACTGGCACATACAAAATGAGTTTAAAGGCAAAGCTTGTGTCAATGCATTAGCGAGCTCAACAATGTTGGAGCTGCATCACAAGCAAACCTGCTATAGTCTCCATCCGAGTATTGCACAGGAACTGTAGAATAACGTTTAGTCGCAGTCATTAATTTGGAGTTTAGTAACATGCACTATGCTCGTGGGTGATGTGACACACACAAAGTCTGTTCATTCTTTTCCCATTTGCTATGCATGGGCCACCTTATTTCATTCTTTCTCTATTCTAGTCACATAAGCTTAAAAATGTTTCTACAAGGAACTGAATGCTAATTTTGATCAGAAGTGAAATTAGTGGTTCTTAATTGGACAGGGTACCCCATTGGTGGTAAACACATGCAAAAGGGTGTACTGACCTTTACCTGCCTTTTTTTCCAAAGTAACACATGTTGAGGCCTTGAATATCTTTCTAAATGCAAATTAAGTGTCGACTGGTTCTCCAGTTGCACTTGAACTTAAAGCAACAGGCTAAGTTAGGGTATGAAGAAACCCCTCCCTGGCATGTTTTAGTGACATCATACCCTTGCTAATATTTCTAATAACAAGTCCTGCCTGTTTATAAGCTGAATACAGTTTTTTTTTTCTACTTTGCGCATCTGTTATGATCAGAGTTTGATATTGTTACAATGCTATCCCTACTTGTGCCTATAATAAGCTGTGGAAAAACCGATAAGGTGATTTTAGTTATACGTGTCATTTACACCTTTGCAAGGACCAATATATTGGCAAACATGGTAAGCCGAAGCTCAAAATCGATTCCTTGTCACATTCCTCCAGTTATAAGTTTTCTTCTTTGATAGGTTGTTATGCATTGCACTTTGCCTGTACCATGCGAGGAGAGTACTACACAGTCAATACTAAACCACTACGTACTTACGATAACTGATGTTTGTAAGCTGTTTAATCGTGTAGGCTATTACTTCGTGCACTAAAAGAGATTTGGTTTTCTATGCCGTTAGCTTGAATTGTTCCATCATTAAACCTCGTACTTATCTTGGTCACCGGTATATATTGGTTTCGAGGTGTCGGCTAAGGCTCCTTGGCATCATCTTCAGAGTTTCTGTAAATTATGCTGAACTATCGCTACAGCTTTGCGGAGAATGTGTTCAACATCAACGATGGCATTGTTACTGAATGCTGGCACGTCATTGAGGCTTGTGCTTGCTTCCGGAGAAACAGCTGCGGTCAGAACCACACCCCGAGATTCCAAAAGTCGTTCAAGAGGGTCTTTCTCCTTCCTCCCACTCTGCACAGAAGGGAGACCGCAAACATCACTAGATGCACTGTTTCACATTTAAGCATTGCCGAGCACACAGTCCACTCGACGACTCATTTGTCTGTAGAGGGGGAAAAAGATGCAGCTGATAGGTGTGGCTTAACTGTGCGCAGCACTGCACTTCACATTCTAAATGCAGCTGCACTACAAGCGACACTGACACTAGTTTGATAATTTGTCTTGAATTGGCTTGGCGACATCTCCAAGCCAGATAGTGTCTCGCCATGACAGCGTTTAGTTTTTAGTCAACCAAAATGTAGGAACCAGGACAGTACATAAATCGGCAATGCTAGAAGCTGCAAGTATAGAGTTCAACACTGCTAGCACCTGCAAGCCTCACAGCAACACTGCCTACATTAAAAATAATCTACAGGCTACAGGCTAAAGAAGATGCCCTGTGATGCCTTGGTGCACGTTAAGTACTCAATGAATTGCAAAGCTCGCACAGGAATCCAAACCAGTGATCTTGCGTTTTTTGACAGACCAGATAACGGATCAGATGCAGGTAACAACAGTCATGCTACTGAAAACTTGAACTCACATTGCTTGTGATGAGCTTCACAGCCACTCCCCAAGGGGGCAGGTAAAGGGCACTAGTAAGCGATGTCGCATCATCGCTGGCAACAAGCACCACATCCAGATCTTGTGTCTGCATCACCTGCAGGAAAATTTCGCAATGAAAATCATGCGAATTGGAAACTTGCACAACAAACTGGATGCAGTGACACTATTTTTGAAACTTACTTGCATATGAGAATTAAAACACTGGAAAGATCATGCAAGCAGGGCTTTCTTTTTCTTTTATGCCTGTGAAATGCATTTGCATAACTATGTTTCAGGCACATGTTAGTGCAACATTCTTAGGAAAAAACACTGACGGGAACCACAAAAGGGCGTACCTGTTCTTTTAGTGATAATCTACTGTAATCAATGTTGATAGCCTTGGCAAAGCTGGAGATCTTCTTGGCGACTGCACCTCTATCATCTGGTAGCCGATCTGTTGTTCTGCCATGCATAAAAAAAAAAAGAGCACACAATGTCAGTGTTTGCCACTGAACAGGCTAATGAACGGAATATTGTGCAGATGATGGTCTTACATGTGTGAAACAGGAAGAGCCAGCCCAATCCTTAGCTGTCGTTTGGAATCTGGCTTTGGATCATGAACTGCCAATGTTTCTCTGATTCTTCTCAGAAATGCAGCAAGTGTACTGGCTGCTTCTTCGTCACTCAACTCTGGCACCTGCGCAGCATTACATATAGGCATTCAGATTAAAGGACGATGCATGAGCGAGAGTGCGCAGACTCACCCCAAAGTAGGCTCTCCTAAAGCATAAAGTCTTGTTGACAGCCGAGAGGCGCTTATCAAGGGGCAAGACGCTACATCCTCTTGCTACTGCCTGGAATTCAAGAAGGTAAATAAGGAAACTAAAGAGGCGGAAACGTCTTAACGTATCAATCACTTCCACATACATGCTTGCCTCAAGCATGTTCAACCCTTTATTCAGAGAGTAGAACTTGCCTGTGTCAACTGATTTTTCAACTGGTGGGACTCGAGGAAGAAGTCAGTCTCCCAGTCGATCGCCTGAAAAGAGAAGTGCTTTTCTGTCATTACCATCTCATTACTATATAAAAACAGTGCTCTGTTCAATGAATGAAAAATAGCTGAGTCTTTAACTGTACTATCAAATTTGTGATAAATTTGTACCTGAACATAGCCAAGCTACCGAATCAACGCAAGCCTGGAGTACTACCTGCCCGAGCATGCGTTGATCAACATTTTGTATCGATATGCTGGTAACAGTTTTAATTATCTTGGCTTCGGGAGAAGGCACCGACCTCGCGATGTTCGTTTTGCGTGCAGGAAAAAAAAAAAAAAAAATCTACGCAACAATTCGCAGCAGTTACGCAGAATTAAACTTCTACATGGTCTTTCACGTCCCATAGACCTCAATGTGCACCATTTCTCCGAGATCAACGTTGCACTTACTCCGCTGTACGCATGTTCGACTGCTGGCAGGACCACTCCTAGGTCGTCTTTAGTTCGTGACGCATCTGGGCCAAACGCTACGAACAGCGGTATGGATACGTCGCGAAGAAATGTTCCGGCTGGCTGCTGCTCCTTGAATTTGAAGAAGTATCCTTTTTCAAAAACTTGGTCGCACAATAAAGAGTCCATCTTCGTCCTGGGGGCGCCATCCGTCACTTCCCATGCCGGTCCCAGCTTCTCGCACGTGACAGTGCTTACGACACTGCCGTGAACTTTCAAGCGGTGGCTACCAACGTCAAATTCGAGATCGCTGACCTCGCATGGGCCATTATTGATCGATGAGGAACTCCGGCCATCCCATGAGTTGCCGGCATATGCGACACTGTTGATCGTAAGCAGTGAAAGTAACGTTAGTGCGCGTAACATCGTCCGTTTAGCCTGATTCATTCTACAGAGGCAGTTGTATCGAATGAAAGAAAACTACGGTCCGTTCCCTTCCTTGCGTCCACCGAGAGCTTCGATCAGGTTGAAAAGAAATCTGGTATTACGTTTGTCTTGGTTTTCACCTATTACCCACTGTCTGCGACAGACTTTCGTTTAAACTTGATGCCCCGCATTCCAAAAGATTATCCCGACAATCACAAAAACAAACAAGCGCGCTCACGCTCGCGGCTCAGTTTGAAGACGCTTTCCCAGATGGCAGCACGAGCAGTTGCTGCCAATGTTGATGACGATTACCTTTGTCAGGCCAGGCCTAATTATGAGCAAAGCTAGCTAAACTTGTACCTTACAGTGTTACAGCCCATAAAAACTTGCAGGTTGGTCTACTTCCAAAATTAAGCCGCAAAAGCATCTGCTTGAGTTACAGCAAAAATTTATAAACAATACCAAATGTCGGCCTGGTGGTGGGGCGGCGGGAAGTCGGGTCTGGGTAACCTGGGTCTGACGTGCTACTGTAGTCGTGCTTGATAAGTCGTTCAGCCGATTCAGCTGTTGCATGCAAATGAACAAAACCAGGGACCTGCCGCCAACTCGGAAATTTGACTAGAAAGTGCTGGCCCGAAGCCAGCACGCAAAATTCTCGTATGTGTGTCCGCTGCTCGCGGCAGGCACTCACGCAACTCTGTTTTGAACCTCCCGCCACACACCTGCCGAATAATTTTTTTTTTTTTTAGGCACACGTACAGCTGTTGTGACAGTAGGGCAGTCACGCGAACGCTGATCTTTCACCTCTACTCCTTCTACTGCAATAGCGTCTTGCCACGCGCGCACGCTGAAGCAAGTTGTTCGGTGAGCGACGTGCGACGGCCGAGACACATACACACTGATCAACCAATCGCAGTGCTCCACGGAACACCGCCTGTTTTTGTGTTTTTCTATTTTCACACCCGGCTTTGGTCGGCGATTAGTTGTATGAAAGAGCCGTCCAGCTCTGTGTGTGTACTCATCACCGAACGCGACGGTCGGAAGCGCTCGTGGAAGCAATCTTTACTTGAGCGGTTTGCAAGAAAAAACCTCTTCAAGTGCTACAAAATGAACATTGTCATCGGAACGTTGGGCCTTCTGGCTCTCGTCACGATGGTGTGGTCTGCCGAAGAAAAAGTGAAGGGTCCCAAAGTTACGGACAAGGTGAGCTCCCTCGTGCTGCCGACGTGTAAACTCTGATAAGCATTGCTAACTCAAATCGCTTAGATTATGTAGCGTGTCATGCATTGTTAGAGTGACTATTGAACCACGGAGTATCACTGCATATTTCTTCTTTAGCTCCCGTTCGTACTTTCACAAGTTGTGAGCGAGCTCAAAACTGACCCCATGAATGCATGCACACATGCAGGTATACTTCGACATTTCGATAGGAGGTGAGCCAGCCGGGCGGATCGAAATTGGCCTCTTCGGCAAGACGGTGCCGAAAACAGTCCAGAACTTCAAGGAGCTGTGCACAAAACATTTGACTGAGGTGAGTTCTCGCTGTTCTGTTTATTTATTCAGTTGTAAGTACTACATACTGCATGACATCATAACTATTCATTTTTGTAGCAATCAAGCGATGGTAGCCTAGTTGGCTACAAAGGCAGCAAGTTCCATCGTGTTATTGCGGACTTCATGATCCAAGGAGGGGACTTCACAAGAGGAGACGGCACTGGAGGTAAGATTACATAGTGTGTGGCTCCAGCATTGGACACCTCACAACATGTAGAACAGCTTAAAACATTAAGGTTCAGCCGACTTGAACACCAGCGGTAAATATAGAAGCTGAGATATCCCTGTTATGCTAAAAAAAAATGCATGTCTATATAGCACATACAATAGGCTGCATGAAGAATTAGTCGTTCTCTATGACTGTTTCATAGTTTACATGGCGCACTGTTCAGTAACGACTGGCAGGATATTGAACAATGTCGGACTGAACACATTTGTATTGAATATATCATTCAAGAAGTTGTGTTCATTGCGACTTATTATTTGGTCTTGCAATAGAAAACTTTGTGCGATACTGTTGAAAAATAGACGTGAGTAGCAGCTCTTCTGGCATAATTGTTTATTGCAGTGCACAACATTTTTTGGTGCAAGATGGGTCAAAATAAATTTCGGCCATATTAACTAGCTCCTGGTTAGGTCTGAAATTTGGAGCAATACATCATCTTTATTAAAGCATCCTTAAATCTAAATGTGAGCCCGCAGAGGCTACATCCACTTCATTCCACTAAATAATGTGAAAGATGAAAGCACGTGATGGTCTGTTTTCCAGTATTCGATAAGTGTGCTTTGACGTATTGAACATGATGTACAAGCATTTATGTCATCATTCTTCTGGACCTCACATCCTTTAGATAGCTCCGGGCTGTAGCGAGACAACACACGTTAAGCAAAATGAACTATGCTTGACAATGACAATAGGTACCCTTTATTGGAGCAAGTAGAAAGTAGAGAACTTGATAATGTTAACAGTACATGAATGTGTTGCTGGCAATATCTGCAGCACTCTCTTCCCATTGCCACAAGCATTATCAGTGCTTTCAGATAGTGGCCTGTGCAATCTTGGAAAACTGCCCACCAGATGTCTTTCTGGAGCAGCCAGTTGTGACATGGATTTAATAAGCACAGTGTAGTCACACACAGCACCAGAACACAACTGTGCAAATGTGGCAGCTCTTAGTTGCGATATGAAGCCAGCACACAGTGCTATAGACTGCAAAAAAATAAGTGCAAGAGACTGTTGCCAATGTAAAAGTTGGTGTGCAAGGAAACAAGCAAAGAAATAATTACTTATTGATCTGAGGAACGGACTTACGCAGGGCTACAAGCTATTTAACTTGCATTTCTTCTTTGATATTCAGGAAAGAGCATCTTTGGTGAGCGCTTTCCTGATGAGAACTTCAAGCTCAAGCACTATGGCGCTGGCTGGCTCTCGATGGCCAACGCTGGCAAAGACACAAATGGGTCACAATTCTTCATCACATGCAAGAAGACTGCGTGGCTGGACGGAAAGCATGTTGTGTTTGGCAAAGTCATCAAAGGAATGGTGAGCTTACGGCATAGCAAAGGAATAATTGTTTCAGTTACATTCCTGGAGTGATAAATGAAATTGAAGGTAAAGAACAGACTACTGGCTCAGACGAAGACCATTTTTCTTCCTCAGATTTGTTGAAAATTTCTGAAACTAGCACAAAGGGAAAAACACTAAAGGCAGTTAACTTCTTTTATTTGGTGAGGGGGCGTATAAATTTATTTCATGAGAAAGCTGTGTTAGCTAGCTCTTCAGAACAGCTTTAAAGCTGGCCTAAGATAGAGTGATGAGTTTTTTGGAACGATTGTAGTATTCAACAATTCAGATTGCTTAGAATAAAATTGTCGCTGTGGCGGCGACACTTAAACGGCTGAAAGTTTGGTTAAAAAGTTACCAATGCAGTCATTCTCATCAAAGCTTCACTGTAACATTGAGGAATCAAAAAAGTGAAAGAATGAGGAACAAAAGGTCAATGCAGACAGTTTGCCTGCCATATATGTTGACCTTTCACTGTTATCAATTTTTCATGGCTGCACCTGCATACATTAGCCTTTCACTGTCACGCATATGTTTGTGCCTTTGGGTGCACGGAACTGCTGTCGTTATCTTTTCCTTTCAAAGCAAAGCATGAATTTTTTTTTTTTCAATTTTTTTCACTTCAATTTTTCATGGCTGCTCCAGCATACATTAGCCTTTCACTGTCATGCATATTTTTGTGCCTTTGGGTACACGGAACTGCTGTCGTCTTTTCCTTTCAAAGCAAAGCATGAATTTTTAATTTATTTGCTGTTGACACGATTGCAACAAAACATCCTTATATAGCAGGAAGTGCACGTCTACTGCCCACGTATGTTAAAATGCGCCTGCATGAAATACATGCTCGTCTGGGCATTGCAATTTTAGAGGTACAGCAGTAGGCTTGGTCTGTAGCCTCCTGTGCATGATCCTACTGCATTATGTGCGAAGATTTCTGCACGCATATGTGACCTGAACTACATTGCACGGCCATTTATTTCCGCTGTTCTGCAGGATGTTGTGCGCAAGGTGGAAAAGCTGTCAACGGACAGCCGAGACAAGCCAACGAAGGACGTTGTGATTACAGACTCTGGTGTGCTCACTGTGGAGACTCCTTTCCCCACAGCTCGTGCTGATGCCACTGATTAAGATCTAGGCATCCAGGAGAGGGTGCACCATCACCTCACGCTCATTTAATATGCATTCCTTTTCGTACTACAGAATGGTACTGTGATTTGGCATTCACATTTCTGCTCTCCCTTAAAATGCAGTGTAAATAAACCGGTTATACTTTGTTACTTGCATGCAGTCTGGTTTCTCCTTTTCTCCGTGATACCGCATGGGCCACTTTCACTTAAAAGCTGTGACCTGGACTGTTTGTAACGACTGTGTCCTATTGCTCAACATCCCAGCAGTTTTGAGACATCCACATGCACAAACCTGTACCAGCGCTACATGCCTTGTTAAGGTGCTGAGCACACACCGAGCAATGCAATAGCAACACTCAAGCTTGTGTCGACACGACTGATAACATGTCAACAGCTCCAAGAGAATACAGGATTACATATACGGGGAAAACTGACCAGTTTTCCAAGTTATATCAGATATACACAAGTGAACAACAGCTCTTTATTCACAGCTCAGCAAAATGCAACAAGGTTCTTGGCCTAAACTTGTTATTCTGTTTGCACTGTAGCTGCACTTTTTTTTTTTTGCAAAGGACGGTGGTGCATGGCTTCCAATGCTTTCTGGCAGGGAAGCCACATGCGTAACATTACAGGCATTTCAAAGGGGCTCCGTTATCTTGAAAACTGATTCTAAATGCACAGCAAGTACAGAGAAATCAAACGTACATAGTATTTGTTTAGCGCCGCCACTTCTCTCAGTGCCAACATTCTCCGTTTTCTCTCTCCTAGCATCTCTCTGAGTGACGCTGCACCTACCAAGCTGTTTTCAGTTGCCACAGCCCACTAACTGCTGTTACCACTAGAGTGATTGCACTTGGGGTGCTAATGAAAGACAACAGCCACTTGGTTGCAGCTTGGTAATGACAAGAGAATAGTAATGGTGTGCTCTAAGAAACTAAGAAAACCTTATTTGCACTCTCTTTAGTCCTGTTT